>NC_034177.2:42961672-43269172 GCF_002021735.2 Oncorhynchus kisutch
AGCCTTATTTTTGTTTTTATGTATCCTCAGCAATCTACACATAAATACCCAGTAATGACAAAGAGAAAACAGGTTTTTAGACATTTTTGCAAATGTATTAAAAGTAAAAAAAAACAGATATACCTTATTTACATAAGTATTCAGACCCTTTGCTATAAGACTCGAGATTGAGCTCAGGTGCATCCTGTTTCCATTGATCATCCTTGACATGTTTCTACAACTTGATTGGAGTCCAATTGATTAGACATGATTTGGAAAGGCACACACCTGTCTATATAAGGTCCCACAGTTGACAGTGCATGTCAGAGCAAAAACCAAGCCATGAGGTTGAAGGAATTGTCTGTAGAGCTCCGAGACAGGATTGTGTGTCGAAGCACAGATCTGGGGAAGGGGACCAAAAAATGTCTGCAGCATTGCAGGTCCCCAATAACAGTGGCGTCCATCATTCTTCAACAGACTCTTCCTAGAGCTGGCCGTCCACTAAACTGAGCAATCGGGGGAGAAGGGCCTTGGTCAAGGAGGTGATCAAGAACCCAATGGTCACTCTGACAGGGCTCTAAGGACTGGGAGACTAGTCAGGATCAAGGCAAAGATGAATGGGCCAAAGTACAGAGAGATCCTTGATGAAAACCTGCTCCAGAGCGCTCAGGACCTCAGACTGGGGTGGAAGGTTCATCTTCCAACAGGACAATGACCCAAAACACACAGCCAAGACAACGCAGGAGTGGCTTCGGGACAAGTCTCTGAATATACTTGAGTGGTCCAACCAGAGCCCGGACTTGAACCCGATTGAAAATATCTAGAGAGACCTGAAAATAGCTGTGCAGCAATGCTCCCCATCCAACCTGACAGAGTTTGTAGCGTCATTTCGAAGAAGACTCGAGACTGTAGTCGCTGCCAAAGATGCTTCAACAAAGTACTGAGTAAAGGGTCTGAATACTTATGTAAAAGTGATATATCAGTTTTTAGTTTTTATAAATTAGCAAACATTTCTAAAACCTGTTTTTGCTATGTAGTTATGGGATATTGTGTGTAAAATGGTGCGGGGGGGAAAATGTAATCAATTTTGGAATAAGGATGTAACCTAACAAAACGTGGAAAAAGTCAAGGGGTCTGAATACTTTCTCTGTGCGTCTGTTAAGGGACACGTGGGGCTGTCTAAGGGACAATGCGATGAATTCAAAGGCAAGTTTGATGTATTTATCAATTTAACTCCTCTTATGAGAGGAGAGGCGCTACTGGACATATTGTTCCCATATAAATGATCATGCAACGTATCATCACTCATCCAACCTTGACACTGGAAAAACAGAGATGATAAGTTTCCTAGACTGGAGCAGAACAGCCCAGAGCAGAGCTGAAAACGATTGTTACTGCAGCTAGCACAGCTCAGACCAGTGTGGACAAAGCAAGACAAATGCCCAGACAATGGGAGAGTGTCTGTGGTTTTAATGTCCACGCCTCCAGGAACTCATTCATGACTGGATGACCAAAAATGTCTTTAGTCTCCATGACATAAGAAGTATTTTTGGTCCTGTACCTTCGGACTAATGCTTCTAGGTCCTGGGGCTACTAGGATAAGAGATGTATTATTTTCTAGCAGACAGCTCTTAGAGCCTGTTGAAATTACTAGTCAAGCTTCTATTTGTTCCACACAATGTATGTTATTTAATCGATTACAACATACAAGTTGAAAATTATTTTAGTTTTACAGTCAAGACAATGCATTTAGTTTTATTTCCAGAGATTAGTATCAACTTCAAATATTTCACAAAGCCCCTGTTGTTTATACAAATGTGCATAGTGGGGTATGTTTAGAAATCTGTAAACCTTGCAGCATTTCCCATTCCGTATATAGTCACTTTTTCCCTGCCGTGCTACAGTGTTGGCAGCAGCATCACCCCACATTGTTTTACGGTCTAAGGCTATTATAAACTTTCGGGGGAAATTTGCGAAAATGTCAAACCTTGACATAAACACGTGGCGTTTCATGAGACAAAGACCTATGGGTCATGATTACTTATGAGTTATTCTATATGACTTCATTTCATACTCCTCTCTTTTCTTTTTCTTTTTTCTTTTTACAAATGGTAAATAATAAAAAACAAACAGAAATCATCAACGCCCACTTTAGAAATCACGTGTACGGTAACACGTGTCATGATGCTCATGAACACAACTAGTGTTATTTCTTCCACAACATGCTGTCGAGTCAACTTTTACATTCCAAACAGTAATGAATTATCATGTGCTATTA
Organism: Oncorhynchus kisutch; assembly: GCF_002021735.2. Classification (NCBI taxonomy): domain Eukaryota; kingdom Metazoa; phylum Chordata; class Actinopteri; order Salmoniformes; family Salmonidae; genus Oncorhynchus; species Oncorhynchus kisutch. The sequence goes on from NC_034177.2 coordinate 42,963,930, forward strand.
CTCAGTAACAGTCGCTTAACTACACAAGTACACTTCTGCTCTACTCCTTCAGATAAAATGGAGATCAGATGTGAGATGTGATACACTCCCATGGTCTCTATTTAAACTCCCAGGGATTATTTAGATGGTGCACTGAACACTTGCACTACTATTCTACTATCCCGGGTGACACATCCCTTGGACTGGTTCTGGTATTTGCCTCATGGCATCAGCAGGAAAAAACCTTATAATATGTTAATCATGTGGCCCACTTCAAAGAGCTGGGTTGAATTGTGGATATACCGCCCCAAACAGGCCACAGAGACATGGAGAAGTCCTGACACAAAACTCCCCTCAGAATGGCACTACGGACTGGGCAGTCCGGATTGCTGGTCCAACAGCATCACTACTGTCACAATATGGCTTCCAAGATGAAACGATGTCCCTGTTAAGTGGGACTGTTTTAGTTGAAGGTCTGAAAAATGACTATTATTCCTATTGGCTGACTCATTAAAGAGGTTAAAGCCCTTGGTTGAATTAACCTATCATGACATTTGTCCTCAGTTTTGGTAATTGGGGGTGGCAGGGTAGCCTAGTGGTTAGACTGTTGGACTAGTAACCAAAAGGTTGCACGTTCAAATCCCCAAGCTGACAAGGTACAAATCTGTCATTCTGCCCCTGAACAGGCAGTTAACCCACTGTTCCTAGGCCGTCATTGAAAATAAGAATGTGTTCTTAACTGACTTGCCTAGTTAAATAAAGGTAAAATATATATTTTTTAAATATTTTAATAGACGTTATTGTAATCGGTCAATAGAAAGTATGTTGTGTTGGGTTTGCGATAAAGAGAAAGTAATTGTTGTTTGCTGTTTTCTTCTGTCTTTTCCTTTTTTCTCTTTAGTTCATTCTCTTGGTTGTTGGTGCATTAGGGGGTTCTTGGGGGTGGGGAATGGAATTAATTGTTTTGTTTTTTTTCTTCTTGGGGGGGGACTGTGGGAGGGGTCTCGAATGGTTGAGGGACAGCTATTGAGGAACTGTGGGGGGATCTCGGAGGGTTCGGGTTCATGTTTTTTTGGCCCTTGAGCAGGGCATTGACCCTGGATGCTTGTGTATCGCTCTGAATGGGAGTCTGTTGGATGACTGGTATGGGGTAGTTGTTGAGCGCCTTCAATGCAAGTATATTGTATGTTTCCGATATTCTATAAATATATATTTTTTGTTAATAATAATAATAATAAAAAAGAAGTAATTATGACCCATAGGTCTTTGCCTCATGAAACGCCATGTGTTTATGTCAAGGTTTGACATTTTCACAAATTTCCCCAAAAGTTTATAAAAGTCTTAATTTCTTCTCAGTGTGTGAATAGAATTAGAGTTTGGTTTCCGGCAATAGAATGACTCCATTCTAGTCAAACAAGCTTCAATGTGATTAAAAATGTCCTGCTACTTTTTTCAACTTTAATCAATGTCCTATCAATATTCTCTGAACTTGTTAGTGTTAGACTGTCATGCCATCTCTTTTGAGAAGTACTTTCCTTTTGAAAATGTTTTTTTGGCCATCTAGATTCATACATGAAGTACAGTATCAGTCAAAAGTTTGGACACACCTACTCATTCCAGGGTTTTTCTTTATTTGTATTATTTTCTACATTGTAGAATAATAGTGAAGACATCAAAACTATGAAATAACACATATGGAATCATGTAGAAACCAAAAAAGTGTCAAGCAAATCCAAATATATTTTAGATTCTAGATTCTTCAAAGTAGCCACCCTTGGTTTTTATTTCACTCATCCCAAACCATCTCAATTTGGGTTGAGGTTGGGTGATTTAATTGTGTTCTTAACTGATTTGCCTAGTTAAATAAAGGTCAAAAAAATAAAATATATACAAATATGCATGCATGGATCTGTATACAATTCATGGAAGCTTAAAAATGGCCTAGTTATTCCATGGCCTGCATACTCACCAGACATGTCACCCATTGAGCATGTTTGAGATGCTGTGGATTGAAGTGTACAACAGTATGTTCTAGCTCTCGCCAATATCAAGCAAATTTGCACAGCCATTGAAGAGGAGTGGGGCAACATTCCACAGGCCACAATCAACAGCCTGATCAACTCTATGTGAAGGATATCTGTCACGCTGCATGAGTCAAATGATTGTCACACCAGACACTGACTGGTTCTCGGATCCATGCCCCTACCTTTTTTTAAGGTATCTGTGACCAACAGATGCATATCTTTAATCCCAGTCATGAAATCTGTAGACTGAGGCCTAATTTATTTATTTAAATGGACTGATTTCCTTATATGAACTGTAACTCAGTATAATCTTAGAAATTGTTGCATGTTGCGTTTATATTTTTGTTCAGTGTAGATAATGACATAACTTGTCTAATTTTCTTTTTGTATTATTCTTTTTATGGTTCTGAGCCTCGGGATGACGTAATGTTCTAGCTGTGCTTTGCAATTTATTCCTCAGTCTAACCAGAGGACATAAGTGTTTTAATGTGCTAACAGCTCTGGCACTCTGACTGAGTGGTACTGTATGAGACGGTTACTCTCCTGCCTCTTCTGCTACTGTCTCACTAGGCCTGACTCTGCTCTCGACACTCTACTCCACCCTCCACTCATTCTCTTGCATATCCATCTCTGACTGTTACAGTGTCTGCTATTACTGAAGAGACCATTCAGAGTGACGTCTAACCAATGATTTTGCTATACTGCTAGATGAAATGGTGCTGTAAAGAACCAAAAGGCACCGTACTTTTTTAGCAGTGTAGCCTTCTGTGAGACGTGCTTCTGAGAATGACTGATTGAACTGTTCTGTCCTGCTCTTGTGTTCCAGTATCCAGCAGCCCTGATGAACCTGGGGGCCATTCTCCATCTCAACGGGAAGCTGCAGGAGGCGGAGACCAACTACCTGCGAGCGTTGCAGCTGAAGCCAGACGACACCATCACCCAGTCTAATCTGCGTAAACTGTGGAACATAATGGAGAAACAGGGCCTGAGGACAATGGGGCCGTGAGTTAACTCACCAGCCAGTCAGCCATCTGTGCAGCAGGCCTGGGGAAGAAGTGGCCCGCTGCTCCCTTGGAGGAGAAACTGGGGTAGTGAGGATAGAGGAGGACAGCAGAAAAATGCACAAGACTGCAGAACGCTCCTTGTGACTCTACACTACTCCTCAGGCCAGGAGTAGCTTCCCTGGGAGGCTGTCCGTTGTGAGGAGCACTACCTTTGAATAATGTCTTCCTGGAACTTTGTCCAAAATGTGTGCTCTCCCAGGGTCTGTGAATCTCTACCAGAGCACTTAATTTGAAGTGGGCCATAGGTTCATACTTGAAGGTCTTGTGATTTAATTAGGAATTGAATTAGTTATAGATGCTTATAGGATCATGTAGGACAACGTTTGTCCTGGCGCAGAGTCCCAAGGCGCTGCCCTCCGAAGCAGGAACGCCGAATTAAGTTTCTGGTCTAATGAAAGTTGTGTTCATTGGCTTCTGTGCACATCAGTGAAACTCATGGCATGATATAGGACATAACAGCTTTAACAATACATTCTCAAATTGAACTCAACTAGTGGTGGCCAGGACTGACGAATCATTCATTGTGATTGTTTATGAGATTTCACTGATTTAACATGTTGTTGGACATTGAGACCTACAGCTCCTGCAAAGAGATGTAGCAGATTGTTGAGCATCGTTGAGTGATTCAAAAAAGTAACCCACTGATCGATATCGTCTTATAAATAACACTTCCACAAGAGAAAACAGATACCGTATAAATGGAACATGTGCTCTCAGGGTACAGTCAAGGAGCGCTCTGAGGATTTCCCACCCTGAAACATAATGAACCCAGAGAATATCATTTGCCAAAAGACACAGTGTTAGTTGTGAGAGAAAATACCAATAAGATAGTTTGAAGGAAAGGTGAAATGAATTTGAGCTGGAGTTTCTGTCATTATTTGCTAACTCTATCATGCCTTACTATGTGAAGGCGCAAAACTATTCCATGTAAATGTAGCAGTGAATTTCAAATTGCTTCTCTAGGCTTGTTGTTTCATAGAGTGACATAACATGGCTCCTGTGTAGGTCAGAGCCATATATTAAGATGAGTATATGGCTCCTGTGTAGGTCAGAGCCATATATTAAGATGAGTATATGGCTGCTGTGTAGGTCAGAGCCATATATTAAGATGAGTATATGGCTCCTGTGTAGGTCAGAGCCATATATTAAGATGAGGATATGACTCTGGTGTAGGCTACTCATGTCTCCTTGGATAATTTACTTCGAGGAAGGTAGCTAATGTGTTTTGAAAGGAAATGGCAAATTACCTTCCCATGGTACTAACATTAGCCCCCCCCCCCATCAGCTGACATGCTAGTTGGAGGTTTGGACAGCAGCAGAGGACTGAAGGCTTCCCCTCCCTTCGCAATACAAGACATGATAAGAGGACAGTTGGAAGTCATCGTTGATGTCTGAAATCTTATAACCAAGTAGCCGTCAAACCGATGCACTCCATTACATAACAATGCACAGTCATAGTTTGTCTGAGGGAATCTTTTAATGCAATATTGCTTTGTTTGAAAATGTTCCTTTTCTTTTACTTGTATGTATATATGGATTTGAATATATACAGTAAAAACCTACATACAGTATAATAGACAATAGTCTGACTTGCAAGGGAAGGTCAGTGCCCACCCAGCAAGTTCAGTATCTGTAAGATATGAATCATTTTTCCTAGCATCAAAACATCATGTTCTCTCACTCTTTTCAGTCTTACATGTCAATATTGTATATATTCTGTGTAATTTACATCTACTTGGTTGTTGTCAAAAAACATTTTTTACCACCGTTTATTAACTGTATCTCCAACTTGGAAGAAACTTTATTTTGGAGAAACAAATAATCCCGCTATGACATTTATGTTTGTTGTAAAGAAGCCCACAGCCACCGGGCGGTTGAATATTTGTAAGTTATTTCTTTGTGTTATCTTGGCATATAAACCAGCTGGCACTGTGTTACATTTCCAAGTGTATGTTGAAGATAAGATTAGTAAGATAAAATAAGTATTGATCCATTTCACTTTATGAAATGTGATATACCTGTACACGTTTGTCTAGAAGACTTTTCCTTGCGATTCGGGCTGAAAAAATACAACCATTTGACTCCGAAATTCGAACAGAAGCATCTTAATTTCGCTCAAATACTTGCACTTGACACAAAGAAAACAAAGTTCATGATAATTGAAATGACTAGCAAAACGCCAAAAGTATTTAAACATAGCATTTTCTTGTGCTGTGCTCTTCCCTACACAGTGACCCCATCCTCAGAGGTCATATCCAGTGCTTTATGGAGTTAGTAGTATGATAGTTGCCTTGTTCTTTTTGAACATTGAGCATGTATGAGCCCTGTTCCACTCTGTACGTAACCTCTGTTCTCATGTCTGTCTGTCTTTTGAAAGCACAGCACGGCCGTCTGTCTGTCCGGCTGGAGCTCGATAGCTCTACTGGTTCTTACTGTCGTAACGGTTGTGTTTGTCTCGACTGCATCAACACTCTGGTGTATTTTGCTATGATCACCATGTCTATCTGTCTGATATAATGAAGTGTTGAGCTCGGTTATCACCATGAAGTATTCTACCCTCACACCTTCTCCCCAACACCACCATCCCCCATCACAAGTTGTGCTAATTTGTCTTGTGTATAAAGTGTTGATGAACAAACGAGAGTGTGTGTCTGAAGATGGAAATAAGTGTTTCATTCTGTGTCTCTGCTCAGGGATTTCAAGCGGTGGGTTGTATTGCAGACTCATGCTCACAGAGCACTCAGAGTTTCTAAAGTTATATTTTTGGAAAGTTGTATTTGTATAAATTATCAAGATTTGTAGCCTTTGCTTTTTTGTAATATAAAAAAAAACGTGCCAGAATAGACTTTCCCAATGTTTCTTTTTTTCCACAATAAAATAATGGTGTTCTGCTTTCATCATCTGCCTGAGTGTTTTGGGGGGGGGGGCGTTCTGAAGAGTTTGTTACATTTACTTTAGCATGTAATACTTAGCCTCAGAAACACATTTCCCATGACTTCCTTCTACTGAATATACTGATACAGTATATACAGTCCATACTCATTTGCCTCATTCACAAAGGGTATCAGACTTAATGGGGTGGTCTTGCAGACTATGGAACGGGTTTTACAAGGCATTTAAAGTTCCGCTGCAAATTTGCTGAAAATGTGTCATAAAATCTACTCAAATGGACCTCCTGCTTTCATCTATGTACAACACAAAGGGGATGTAAATATTCCCATATGGAAGGGAAGGGTAACACAGTGTCTACATCTGGCCTGCATGTCTCGCCCGCTCCTCCCCCTCCCCATACCTCGGACCTGACGAGCAGAAGGCCCTACCCAGTAACCCTTGTGATGTTTCCCACATATGTGCGTCTGGTCCACTCCCATGATGTGAACACCCCATGGTATCCAGGGTTCCTTATTGATTCAGAATGTGATGTATCGAAGCCCATTGCCATTGTCCATTCCATTTTGGATCATATTCTACCAACACAGGTGTGCTTCTCTTATCGTGGCAAATCATGATCAAACATGTCAGATAGCTGGGCCGTGGAAGCACGCACCAACTCAATGAAGTGTTCTTATTTCTTACCATTTGGTTTAACAAGCATGGTTGAGCCTGCCCCTTTGCGATGCTAACCATATGATATGGTTGACTTCGACACCATTCTATAAATGCACAGGCAGTTAAAATACATTATGTGCATGTGTGGTGACTGCAGTTGGAGTGGAAGCCTACGCTGCGTGCGCTATGCCAGTTCTATTGTTGCTAATGCTCAAAATTAATTCAACCATGTTCATCCATTTCCTCGCTGCCAAAAAGCGAGGTAGTTCTGAGATGAGATAATAGTTCTGAGATGAGAGGAACAGGCACACATGAAAAAGGTATTCACACACAATATCTCCACATCATAATATGTCCTCATTGCCTCCATAGCCTACCTAACTACACTACAGGTGTCACGTTCTGACCTTAGTTCCTTTGTTATGTCTTTTGTTTTAGTATGGTCAGGGTGTGAGTTGGGTGGGTTGTCTATGTTAGTTTTTCTATGATTTTCTATTTCTGTGTTTGGCCTGATATGGTTCTCAATCAGAGGCAGCTGTCAATCGTTGTCCCTGATTGAGGATAGCCTGTTTTAGGTAGCCTGTTTTCTATTGTGTTTTGTGGGTGGTTATTTTCAGTCTTTGTGTGTCTGCACCAGACAGAACTGTTTCGGTTGTGTTTTTGTTGTTCAGTTTTGATTATTATTAAATAAGATGAACACTAACCCCGCTGCGCTTTGGTCCTCTCCTTCTTCCACCTAGGACGAGAATCGTTACAACAGGTGTTTATGTACCACTGATAACTCCATTATTAATCCAGGGATTATTAGCAAAGAATTACAAATTGAGGACAGAGGATGACAGATTGCATTCGGTAATGACATAAGGATGTTATGGTCAATAGCCAATAAGAGTAAATACAGTATAAGCCACTTACTATGAGTGCTCAACAGGTACTGATTCTCTTTGTAATTTTTAAGAATAAATTGACTTTTCGCTGCTGCCAAATGGGACCTTTTGTATGCATACCAATATGTTAGCCTTCAATTCTAGCCATGCAAGAGGACCACAACGACACTAAACTTTCAAATTAAAAAGGTCTGAACTTCCATCCCCGAGGAGCACATCTCATGCGATCTGATTTCCTGCTTCTAGATCAATAAATGCACATTTTTATCATGGCATTAAACATTAGGTCGTGGATTCCCTGTGTCCAGAACTCAAGGAAATATATCACATCTGTCTTCCATTTTCATGACCTACTTCATCATGTTACGATATTGCCTTTTGCATCCAGAGGAGTCCGAGCTGGAAGAGAGGGGCTTACCACTTCCTTATGTGGGTATTTTTCTTATTATGTTGTTATATGGCAAATCTGCCAGCTTTTATCAAGCAAATATTTTGCAGAATGTGCCAGCGACCTATCGGGGCTTTGATCTGAGTGGTGTGGGCGGGGCACTCGGAGTGAACATTCGCGGTCTTCAGAGCGGATCGCTGTGCGTGACGCAGGGATGTCTTTCCCTTTGTACTCAACAGCCATTGTAATTGCTTGACAGAAGAAGCATTAGAACGAGGATTAGGCACGAAATGCTTGCCTTAACAATAAGGCATCTACATGTGCATCTCCAAGACACTGCTTCATATTATTGAAAGGGCTTTTTTAGCTTCAGGAAAATTGCATTTCTTTTGCATTTCAATTGAATGCTTCTCTCAATGCTATCTGTACCACAGATCAACAACAACAAAAAAGTCAGGCCCTGCGGATGAAAGGTGCTGGAATGATGGGAGGATAGTGTGGCCCTTTCTTCCTCTGCTTTGTCAGAACCAGCAAAGTACAAGGAAACCAACTGAAAGAAAGAACAATTGGCTATTATTTTGAACAATTGGCTATTAACATAAATAGTAGTTATTGTCTTAAATGCATGTGAATATAGTTTTTGCTGAAGTCACATGAATCTGTGCAGTTATACCTGTAACAGTATTGGGGAGTAGTGAACTACATGTTGTTCAACTAGTAATTTAACAATGTTTTGCAGTAGCTTGGTGGTAGTTTAACCAAATTCAAATCTTGGTAGTGTTTTCAGTAGTTAATTACTTCTTTGCCATGTAGCAGTGTAGCCGACTATTGGAATTACACGCTAGTTTTTTGCTAAATTAAATGACTGGTGAAGTAGGCAAGAATTTCCTTTCTTTTTCAGTATCAGACCTGTGTAATTCTCACTTAAAACATAGTTTTGGTTTAATAGGATAAATTAACATCTGACTTACAATTTGTAGTCTATGTCATTTCAGATTTAGATATGATCATTTATCAAAAAGTAGTGTGCATGTAGTGAACTACTTTTCAAAGTAACTTTCTTAAGGGTAGCTGTAGTGTAGGTTAACTTCTTCCAGTGTGAAGTAATTGGTAGCTTGGTCAACTATATTTTCAGAGTAGCTTTCTGTACCTATAGCTAAATGCAGCCTACTTTTGACATTTCACAGGCCACCATCTGCTTAATAACTTCTGTACAATACTTCCCTTATGTAAAATGAATCATCTTAGCTGAGAGTAGAGGAGGACTATGTCTTTCCTTAATAGGGCCTGCAGAATCATCTGGCAGGGTATACTGTGTTTGAACTTGGGCGGCCGATCTCGTAGCTTGGACCAGAAACTAAAAGTGACACTGCAGGTCTTTACAGATACAACGATGAGAGAGGTGTCTTGTCTATGTGCCGGTCTGTCCATTGTCTTGTTTATTGTTTTGCTTTGACTTATTTCCCTACTTCATTGTAAATAAACATCTCACCTTGGGCATTGCACAGTCACCATCTTGCTGCCTCCTCACTGAAACCTCCACCGCCAAGAGAACCACATCACAATAGCATCAAATAAAATAAACATAAGCCTCCTGGCTACACAACGTAATCAAATTAAATGTAACTGTAGCTGACTGATTCTCAAGACCACAAATAAAAACAAACAAATGTAGAATAACATGAGCCTTAATTCTCACGGCCTCCACAGAGGTGACCTGGGTTGTAGCGAGCCTCTCAAACAGGAGCTGGATGTATTTTGGCCTGTTGTTGGTTTGCTTCAAGCAGGGAGAATTCCTTAAACAAATCTTCAGCAAATCGGTTTCCTTTTTTGTTCTCTCTCTCACCTCAGCGCTCCGGGATTCAGGAGGTACAGTACCTATGGGTATGAAAATGAAAAGATAAATTAATAAAATGTTTAAAAAACAGCCACGTAGCTTAACCCATTTTGCATAAAAAACATAAAAGACCATTTCATTTATATTATTAGCCTAATAGGCATACCTTATAATAAAAGATAAATAGTATGTCAGCATACCTAAAGAAGGACATTAAGTTCTTCTGCTTCTTCTCCACGAACCTGGCCTCGATGGCACCTTTGATTATGGTGCAGTCCAGCTGGCACAGTGACTCCACACCCATCTTCACCAGTTTAAGGCAAGTACAGAGTTCGATCAGCAGCTTCAGTTGTGCGTCGGTCAGGGCTTGTTCACAGCCCTGTGCCACCTCACATACATCTCCACCATATCTGCCGGCAATCCAGTTTAATTCTTTGGTTCTTTTCTCGATTTCTTCCTTCACGTTCCCCTGTAGCTTGTCATCGCTAACCCCCTTATTTGCGAAAGTGACGTGCAATCCTCCTAACTTTCTCCACTGTGCTGGGCAGATCCCCTCTGAGCTCGTATGTTCCTCACACTCCCCATCTTCCTCTTCATAATCAGCATCATTCTTATCATCACTGTCACTTGGGGCCAGGGGTTGAGCTTGAGGGCAGTATATTACAGTCTGTCATAGTAGCACAGCTGTAGCTCTGGAATGACAAGTTTCCCATACTTCACCTTAACTGATGCACCATCTGTAGTGCTGCACACAATGTGGTCTTGCATTGTGAGGTTGTATGAGGCCGATTGCGCAAACAACATCTCCTTCACCCTTTCACCTGGCAGGCTACCTGGGAGTTTAACCATCCCCAGGGTCCAGTACTCTTGGAAGGTATGTATATTTATATTCATCAATCATTTTTTTCTGGCTGGAGGTGTACTCATTTATGGTTCGTGAGAAACGGATGTCTTTCATCACCATGGCCTGGAACTTGTCGGCTAATCTGCTCTTCTCTTTCTCAGCACATCCTCCCACCAGTTGTGATGTGTCCAAGTGATTATTATTTCCCAGTGGGCACAAAGTGGTTGAATCAACGTTGTCTCAACGTATTGTGACATGGACTCGAGGTGGAAAATACATTGGATTTGATCTCCAATTATATATACTGATATTTACTGATATCCAGTTTATCTATAAATTAATTAAATAGTTTAATACATGTTAAATAAAGTTAAGTAGTTGGATTCACATCTCAACCAAAAATCTAAGTGAAAGAATAGGACTCAATCAAATCAAAGTTCATTTAAAGTTGATTAAACGTTTGATTTGATTTAGTCCTATTATTTGATTTATATTTCTGGTTGAGATCCAACATATCCAACATATCAATTATTAACTCATTTGTAAACCAACTGGAATCAAAGCCAGACTTTAAATTTAAGTCAGTGGCTCAGACGGAACTGTCCAAGCAGTAGATACATCTCCTTTAAATGTTGATATGTTGATATTTGGTTGCATTGTCAACTAAACACAATTCAATATTACCTTTGTAGTACAGTAAATAGCCTAAAGTAAAGTTTATCTTGCAAACTAATGTAACATTCAACCTTAAAATGTGTAAGACATCCATGGCCACATTTGGAGGTTACTGTAAATATATGTCTTCTTATGTAATGATATAAAGCTTGCTTGTTCAAGATAGCATGCATAGGTCATCACAGGTCTCCAGAAATCTTCACAATTGATATAATAATCTGCGCAGAATCTCAGACGGAGAACGGCTTTGATCTCTTGCGCCATGTACTTTTAATGGAATTTCAACTGCAATCCAGGTCATTTGGTTCTGCTATTAGGACAGTGATAACACGTTCATCTGTTGTATAAATTAACAAAATAGCTGACACTGTATTCCCATTTGAACATTGCTGTGCTATTAAATGGCTGAAAGGGCGGTGAAAGACATTTAGGTGAAAGCTAAGCCCAAAACGCCGTCATTGTTTTTCCACTGGAATTTGGTTGTGCTTTTAGAATGGTTGAAAGCATATTCAACTAACTGTCTTTTTGAATGGGTGAATACAAGTGGTAATCTCATTGATCAGCGTCTCAACCAAATATTACCCAATTATCCACATTGAAATGACGTGGTGTTCCCAGTGGGTTGGAAGCAGGTTGGCCCAACAGTAGCAGCCATTTTATTACCGCGTTAACTACCTTTCAGTGACGCATCTACAGTTTTAGCATAAACAATGCGTGCGCTTTGAATTTATGGCGACTTTGTGTAATTAAATACGGTAAGCTACGACAATGCACCCTGAGTGTTATTCAGCATGCAGATGGCAGAGCAGAGAAGGCCTAAGAAGACAGATTTAGACATTGCATATCATTTAACAGTTCCATTTCACATCACGCTGTTCATAGAAATAATTTCTTATAATTGACAGATTTCTTGACATTATATATCCCGGGAAAAGGGAGTGTGTTTGGGGGGGAAATCTGGGCTAATTTCTTCCTATTTACAAGCAGAAACTCAAACAGGATGTACCCATGACTCGCTCCGTTAAGATATAAGAATCAGAGATTTTGCTACAGGACTGCTTTGCTAGCGCTGATTGGAACGCAAATAACATTGACGAGCTAACCACCTCCGTCACCGGCTTCATTAGAACATTTATCAGCGACGTTGTCCCCTCTGTGTGGGTTCGCTGCTTCCCCAATCAAAAGCCCTGGATTAACACTGAGGTTGTAGCTAAACTAAAGGACAGGGCAACCACACACCGAGCTATCGTAGACAAACCTGAGGCTACATCCGAGGACAGGAATAAGTACAAGAAGTCTCTATATGACCTCCTCAGAGTAATCAAACGAGCAAAAGGACAATATAGGAATAAGGGCGAATCCTACTATACAGGCTCCGACGCCCGCCGCATGTGGCAGGGGCTCCAGTCCATTACAGATTACAAAGGATGATTCATCTGTGATCTGCCCAACGATTCCTCTGTACCGGACAAACTCAATGAATTTGACATTTTATGCAAGCTTTGATAACAACAACATCGTGCCAGGTGTGAGGGCCGTCCCAGAGGATTGGGTGATCTTGCTCTCTGACGTGAAAAATATCTTTAATCAGGTCAACACCAGCAAGGCTGCGGGGCCCGACAGTACTGCATGGCACGTACTCAGAGCATATTCACAGTCATTTTCAAACGGTCCTTGTCCCAGTCTGTTATCCTCACATGTTTTAAGATAAACACCATCATTCCTGTCCCCAAGAACTCTTAGGCTTAATGACACAATGACTACCCACGACTGCGTGCCCATGCACGACTCCAACACCATCATCAACACCATGCAAAATCCATAGACAAACATTGGCAGTAGAATGGCCCGTACTGAAGAGCTCAGGGACTTTCAACGTGGCACTGTCAAATTTATGTCCTACTAGAGATGCCCCGGTCAACTGTAAGTGCTGTTATTGTGAAGTGGAAACGTCTATGAACAACAACGACTCAGCTGCGAAGTGATAGGCCACACATGCACACAGAAGGGGACCGCCAAGTGTTGAAGCGCGTAGCATGTAAAAATCATCTGTCCTCTGTTGCAACACTCACTATCGAGTTACAAACTGCCTCTTGAAGCAACATCAGCACAAGATCTGTTAGTTGGGAGCTTCATGAAATGGGTTTCCATGGCCAAGCAACCGCACACAAGTCTAAGGTCACCATGCGCAATGCCAAGTGTTGGCTGGAGTGATGTAAAGCTCTCCGCCATTGGACTTTGGAAAATGTGTTGTGTGGAAATATGTTCTCTGGAGTGATGAATTACTCTTCACCATCTGGCAGTCCGACAGACACATCTGGGTTTGGCAGATGCCAGGAGAACGCTACCTAACGAAATGCATACTGCCAACTGTAGAGTTTGGTGGAGGGCTAGGCCCCTTAGTTCCAGTGGAGGGAAATCTTAACGCTACAGCATACAATGACATTCTAGACAATTCTGTGCTTCCAACTTTGTGGCAACAGTTTGGGGAAGGCCCTTTCCTGTTTCAGCATGACAATGCCCCCGTGCACAAAACAAGGTCCATACAGAAATGGTTTGTCGAGATTGGTGTGGAAGAACTTGACTGGCCTGCACAGAGCCCTGACCTCAACCCCATCAAACTCCTTTGGGATGAATTGGAAATGCCGACTGCAAGCCAGGCCTAGTTGCCCATAAATCAGTGCCTGACTTCTTGTGGCTGAATGGAAGCAAGTCCCCACCTCAATGTTCCAACATCTAGTGGAAAGCCTTCCCAGAAGAGTGGAGCCTGTAATATAGCAGAAAAGGGGGGACCAACTCCATATTAATACCCATGATTTTGGAATGAGATGTTCAACAAGTAGGTGTCCACATACTGTTGATCATGTGGTGTATCTACCTCCATACCTCCGGTATCCCTGCTCATTGTAAATATCGTATTGGAACTGACCCTGTAAATAGTATGCTTTCTTACTTATTGTGTTCTTTATATTTATTATTATTTTAATATTTTCTTGTAATACATTGTTATTGATTATTGCATTGTTTGGTTTTGAGTTTGCAAGAAATTAATTTCACTGTACTTGTGCATGTGACATTAAAACATGAAACCAACACGGTTTCCGCCATTCATCCATGAACCTGTTCTATGTCTGGTCCTGACAGGAATGACAAAAATTGAAATACACTTTCATCAAGGCCTCACTTTGTATTTTACAACCATCAAATATCAATGTCATGAAATAAAGGCATGAAATGCACATAAACACAATCAGGTAATACAAACATATAATTACCATCAATACACAATTCAATAATAAGTGCAGACCCATACCTAAAGCATTAAAATAGCCTCCTTGGGAATTGGCAACATTATATTACCCAAAACCACAGGATGTTTGGCGCTCCTGAATGCACCTCTGTTTAACGGCTCGATTGACGACAGTAGAAGATGGAGGCAACGGAAGTTTAGTAGGCTACGAAGGTGAAGGTGTGTCGAATGAAGTTGTAGAGAATGCAGTCCAAACAATTATACAAAAATGTCTAACATTTTAGTGGAAGACAAGTCTAGGTCTGTTAATGCCTTGTTTCGGGTTGGAATGTGTTTTTTAGATGAAAATATGTTCTTGAGAGATCTGTTTGTCATCTCAAGGAAGGTTTTATTTTTTAATTTTTAATTTGACCTTTATTTAACCAGGTAGGCAAGTTGAGAACAAGTTCTCATTTACAATTGCGACCTGGCCAAGATAAAGCAAAGCAGTTCGACAGATACAACGACACAGAGTTACACATGGAGTAAAACAAACATACAGTCAATAATACAGTATAAACAAGTCTATATACAATGTGAGAAAATGAGTTGAGAAGGGAGGTAAAGGCAAAAAAGGCCATGGTGGCAAAGTAAATACAATATAGCAAGTAAAACACTGGAATGGTAGTTTTGCAATGGAAGAATGTGCAAAGTAGAAATAAAAATAATGGGGTGCAAAGGAGCAAAATAAATAAATTTAAAAAAATTAAATACAGTTGGGAAAGAGGTAGTTGTTTGGGCTAAATTATAGGTGGGCTATGTACAGGTGCAGTAATCTGTGAGCTGCTCTGACAGTTGGTGCTTAAAGCTAGTGAGGGAGATAAGTGTTTCCAGTCTCAAGGAAGGTGAAGAAAGCTTGCCAATAAACCCCAATGAAGAAGAAGCAACAACAACAAAAATAACACCTCTTCAATTAGCAGGAATAACAGCTAATACAAACTCTTTATAACATCTATGAAATAAAAATATTATGGGGATCTTTTTGACCAGACCACTAGGCCTCCTGTCTGCTTGATAATGAGACACAGAGCTTTAGATGGCAAATTGGCTTGCATATAAAAGCCAGAGTAGGCCTAGTCTGAACCTGAATCCTGCATAGAAAACATCTCTCTTGTCATTGTGGCACCGTGTTAACAAGAGGCATTGTTAGTTCACAACAGGAGGGTGTGGGTGACAGTGAATCAAACAGAATAATTGCTGATTTGTCACCTGCTGACATGCATAAACAGACAATGTTATATGACTAAAATGCATTCTGAACTCAGTCTTCTATGAAGAAATGTACAAATGGATCCCGGTGAGTCACACATTTCAACAATAGTCATTGTACAAGATGAAGCTCCTGAATAGAGGAGGATCTAGTATCATCAAAAGAGAACAATGAATGTTAATGTTTTCTGTGTAATTTGGGAACCCAATATATTACTGTAATCAGATTGAACACATTCATTATACCAGTCTGGGCAATTAATAGATTAATCAATTGTGGAAATATTCGGATCCATTTTTCACATTGTTGTGCTATACGTGGCATTTATTTCATCATGACACAAGTAAAACGTGTAAATAGTTGTATCATTGCAATATTCCAACCTAACTTTCTGCTATTCACAATTTCAAGGTGATTGATGTTTTCATAACAGTGGATATTGAAAATACCAGATGCAATCTAATAGCAACCAGCATACTCGTTTCTAAAGATGAATCTACAACATTGTGCAAAGAACATTTTAAGCAAATTCCATTCATATTTATGGGAAGTGTTGTACTGTCATAACAATTTTTTTTCTGTGTTCAAACCTCATTTATAACGAGAGAGATGTCTACACTAAGTTGTCGGAAAGAAGAGATTGGGCATTTTTGATTCCATTAAACCAAAGCAATCTTAGCGATTCATCATTGTTGCAGAGGAAATGTGCTTCATAGTTACAATAAAAGACCGCAATTTCAGATACTGTTAACTGCAAATGTTACATTTCTATTTCAAAAAGCAAACACAACTGGCACTGTTATCATGGAGAAATATTCCACTCATCTCCTCTCTGCCAGCATCCTTTTATCACTTCATAACTCTAACGAGACAGCTTTAGAGAGCCATAAAGAGTAAATATTCCTCATCCTCCCCAGTCATGACTCCTATACAGTATGTAGGAGAGGTAGAGCCCACTCAAAAGACAATACATTCATCAATGTGGCACATGGATATTCTTTCAGTAACTGTCCCCCACAATGAAATCGAGGGGGGGACTATGGATCTGTCTCCATACATTCGTACGTGCATACGTTAGTTAGTCACAGGAAATATCTCAAACACCAACTGGCCTGATTTTCACGAAACTTGGTTGAATGATGCGTCTTGCCATAGTGATCCAGCATTTACAAAATTACACTGATTGGCCCAGGGCGGGAGCTGTAGTAATCAACTGAAATTCCAGACATTGGACAAACATATCTCCTGTCCCATTTTAACTATAGTCATGACATGTTGTACATATATGTATCTACTCATGAGCAACAAGTTTTTACCACAAGGACCTATAAGCCTGACCCATTATATTTTCCATGTTTTTTTCTCTCTCTCTCTCTCTCTCTCTCTCTCTCTCTCTCTCTCTCTCTCTCTCTCTCTCTCTCTCTCTTGTTCTCATTCTCGCTCTCTTTCTCGCTCTCTTTCTCGCTCTCTTTCTCTCTCATTAATCGACTCAACATAAGTTTGGATGCTGCATCATTCGTGGGGGATGACATGTTTACTGTTGCCTTGTTAATTTATGTTGCACCATGTAGACAAGCGGCGGTGTAAAAATGCCCCACTGATGTGACTGTGTGATAATAGTAATGTTGTATGTGTGTGTACTGTAGGTGTGGGTGTGTGTCACTGATACTGCCCAGGTAATGTAATTAAATTGGGTGGTCCTCCATCATCCATGGTGTAAAGTTTCCTCTGCATGTCCTCATGGCCTTATCTTCTTGTACTGTATCAACCCTTGTGTGTTCCAATTTTAGCTTGGAGACTCACGGCAGCATTGAACAAGCTGCCGCCATTCATAGTTCATACATGTACTATTAAGACATTTTGCTATATGACAATAACAAAATAGGAAGCTGAATATCAGCAGTATCCATTTAGCTAACTTACAAAACTCTAGCTCCTGAGAGAGAAGAGAGATCATACTGAGAGAGAGTCAAATAAAAAAATGGGGAAAAAAGAATGTTAAACTTCTGAACCATACTGCCACGTTGTACAGACACCACCACATTCAACCTCAGGGTAACCCCTCTTGAGCCTGGCCTCAGATCACCTCTAATGCTTCACCTCCTAGTGCCCTGGGCCCAGCCTGCCATGCCTTTACAGGGTGTAATCACACACAGCATGTGTGAAAAGAGGAGCCAGTGATGGAACCCAGAACCCTGTCATGTCAAAATGGCAGCCTGGGAGGATTTACAGAGCACTGTTACAGCCGAGGCCCAGGAGCCTCATAAACTCCCTATCATTTGGCAGCATCTGAGTCCTTCGCTCAGGAAATGACACCCTTTCTCTCTCTCTCTCTCTCTCTCTCGGTGAGGACAGAACACAGTTTGTCTTCCGTCTGTCCTCACTCCTCAACACTGGGTAGCATTTCCCATAGTTGTTCCCAGCCTACGTTGAGTCTGTTTATGCAGTCTGTGCATTACTGTATAATGTGAGAGCAGCAGGTGCGGCCGCAGCGAGGCGTCAGGATTGATTCGTTCCAGGGAGAGAGACAGATGTGGAGGATCCAGCAGCGTATATCAAAACAAGGCACTTCTCCAGATTCCTAGACAGCTGGAGTTCCATTCAAGATCAGGGAAGATGGACCAGGGAATATGGGGGGGGGGGGCTATCCGAGGGACAGCACTTGTTATTGCCCAGCAGGAGACATACGCTCCACATACAATAATAGTGGGCTATTAAGCATCTGGGCTGCATCTGGGCAGGTTTCCCACTTGTCTGTCCTTCTCTCAGGGGTGACTGTGGTCATTGGGATTGGAGTGGACTTCTATCCACTCCTACTCAGGTGGATTAGAGAAGAACATCAGTGGCTATGGAGCATGTCTGTGATGACAGAAATAGAGCATGAACACGACATATTCAACCTTTATTTTGACAGGGAAGTCATACTGAGACTAGGGTCTCTTTTACAGATGAGCCCTGCATAAATATATCAAACACATACAATATACAAAATGATCCAATGTTGTATATTATAGAGAGCTGTATTACAGAAAAGGCATTGCAAGCTATCTGTTGTCTTTCCGGTAACCAGATCGATAATGTTACTTTGCACAGTTGCATGACTGCCAAACATAAAACACTTGACTACCCATCACAGATAGCAACTAGCCTAAACTGAATGGAAAAAAAGTGCAAAGAGAATGATAATTATACCCGATGCAAAGTTTAAATAGAGAATAATTACTGTTTATGTGATGTAATTGCACAGTGTTAAGTGCCTCCTGGTTGCTCATCTGACATCCTAAATACAGCTTGAGTGTGACACAGCACATCAGATTCACAAAGCGCCACAAAACAACCCAAAGCACTGTTATTCACAGCACCACTTTCGTTGGGAAACTCAAGAGGCCCTTTCTTTTCCTCAAGATTATTCAGAGAGAAACCAAACTCTGTTCAGGATAGAGCTACAGTTTCACATTCCAATGGAACCCCGGATATTGCCTGACAACTCTTCGTTTTTTTAGACCTTGATCTAAGCTTCAACTTCAGAACAAGAAAACAGCTTGCCTACAACAGAACACCTCTCAGGGAATTATACTGTGCCTACTGTATTAATTAGTCATTTGATTGGATTAAGCCAACGAACCTGTTTAATTTAATATATTTTTACATTTTCATTCTGTTTCCTTTCTGCCTGTTTACTCAGTGGAATTGTAGGACACATCACAGTAATCTATACTCTGTAACCCAAATAGAATGTTATTGGTCACATACATATGATAATCAGATGTTGCTGCGAGAGTAGCGAAATGCTTATGCTTCTAGATCCGACATTGCAGCAGTATCTAACAGGTAATATCGAACAATTCCACAACAAAACCTAATATCTAACAAATTCCACAACAAAACCTAATCTAGTAAAGGAATGGGATAAGAATATATACATATAAAATATATGGATGAGCAGTGACAGTGCGACTAAGATGCATAGATAGTGAAAGATACAGTATTCAGTATATACATATGAGATGAATAATGCGAGATGTGTAAACATTCTTAAAGTGGCATTATTAATAAGTGACTAGTGTTCCATTTATTAAAGTGGCCAATGATATCAAGTCTGTAGGTAGGCAGCCAACTCTCTGTGCTTGTGGTGGCTGTTTAACAATCTGATGGCCTTGAGATAGAAGCTGTTCTTCAATCGCTCTGTCCCAGCTTTGATGCACCTGTACCGACCTCCTCTTCTGGATGGAAGCAGGGTGAACAGGCAGTGGCTGGGGTGGTTATTGTCCTTGATGATCTTTTTTGCCTTCCTGTGACATTGGGTGTTGTAGGTGTCCTGGAGGGCAGGTAGTTTGCCCCCGGTGATGTGTTGTGCAGACCGCACCTCCCTCTGGAGAGCCCTGCGGTTGTGGGCGGTGCAGTTGCCGTACCAGGAGGTGATACAGCCCGACAGGATGCTCTCAATTGTACAGCTGTAAAAGTTAGAGTTTTCGATTACATTTTTTCATTTTTGCGTGAGAGGTTATTTTCCTGACACCGGGCTCTCACCTCCTCCCTGTAGGCTTTCTCATCGTTGTTGGTGATCAAGCCTACCACTGTAGTGTCGTCCGCAAACTTGATTATTGAGTTGGAGGCGTGCATGACCACACAGCCGTGGTTGAACAGGGAGAATGCACCCTTGTGGGGCCTCAGTGTTGTGGATCAGCGGAGTGGAGATGTTGTTTCCACCTTCACCACCTGGGGACGTACCGTCAGGAAGTCCAGGACCCAGTTGAACAGGGCGGGGTCGAGACCCAGGGTATCAAGCTTAATGATGAGTTTGGAGATTACTATGGTGTTGAATGCTGAGCTGTAGTCAATGAACAGCATTCTTACATAGGTATTCCTCTTGTCCAGATGGGATAGGGCAGTGTGCAGTGTGATGGTCATTGCATCGTCTGTGGACCTATTGGGGCGGTAAGCAAATTGGAGTGGGTCTAGCGTGACAGGTAGTGTGGAGGTGATATGATCCTTGACTAGTCTCTCAAAGCACTTCATGATGACAGAAGTGAGTGCTACAGGGCGATAGTCATTTAGTTCAATTACCTTAGCTTTCTTGGGAACAGGAACAATGGTGGCCATTTTGAAGCATTTGGGGACAGCAGCCTTGCGAGGGTTAACACGTTTAAATGTTTTACTCACTTCGGCCACTGAGAAGGAGAGCCCACAGTCTTTGGTAGCGGGCCGCGTCGGGTGGCACTATATTGTCCTCAAAGCGCGCAAAGAAGTTGTTTATTTTGTCTGGAAGCAAGACTTTGATGTTCGCGAAGGGGCTGGTTTTCTTTTTGTAGTCCCGAGATGGTCTGTAGACCCTGCCACATACGTCTCATGTTTGAGCCTTTGATTTGCAACTCCACTTTGTCTCTATACTGACGCTTTGCTTGTTTGATTCCCTTATGGAGGGAATAACTACAGTGTTTGTATTCGGCCATGTTTCTAGTCGCCATGCCATGATTAAATGCGGTGGTACGTGCTTTCAGTTTTGCCCGAATGCTGCCATCAATCCACTGTTTCTGATTAGGGAAGGTTTTAATAGTCACAGTAGGTACAATATCTCCTATACACTTCCTTATAAACTCACTCACCGAGTCAGCGTATAAGTCAATGTTATTGTCTGAGGCTACCCAGAACATATCCCAGTCCACATGTTCGAAGCAATCTTGAAGCGTGTAATCCGATTGGTCAGACCAGCGTTGGATAGACTTAAGCATGGGCGCTTCCTGTTTTAGTTTCTGCCTATAGGAGGGAAGCAACAAGATGGAGTCAAGGTCGGATTTGCCAAAAGGAGGGCGGGGGAGGGCCTTGCATGCATCGCAGAAGTTAAAGTAGCAATGGTCGAGTGTGTTATTCGCTCGTGTACTGCAATCGATATGCTGACAGAATTTATGTAGCCTTGTTCTCAAATTAGCTTTGTTGAAATCCCCAGCTATAATAAATGGAGCCTCAGAATATATGGTTTTCAGTTTGCATAAAGTCCAGTCAAGTTCCTTGATGTCCGTCTTGGTATCCGCTTGCGGGAGGGATATACACGGCTGTGACGATAACTGAGGAGAATTCTCTTGGGAGATAATACGCCCAAGTGATTGGCAAATGTACTGCAAATTAAGAAATCATGTGACTAAACTAAATCAAAATATAAAGAAACTACACTATGAAATGAAGATAAATTATATAAAGAATGATAGTAAAAAGCTTTGGGGCAGCATAAATGAAATTTTGGGGAAAAAAGCCAACTCAGCTCCTTAATTTATTGAATCAGATGGCTCATTCATCACAAAGCCCACTGATATTGCAAACTACTTTAATTACTTTTTCATTGACAAGATAAGCAAACTTAGGGATGACATGCCAGCAACAAATGCTGACACTACACATCCAAGTATATCGGACCAAATTATGAAAGGCAAAGATTGTACTTTTGAATTCCATAAAGTCAGTGTGGAAGAGGTGAAAAAGTATTGTTGTCTATCAACAATAACAAGCCACCAGGGTCTGACAATCTAGATGGGAAATTACTGAGGATAATAGCATAAGATATTGCCACTCCTATTTGCCACATCTTCTATTTAAGCCTACTAGATAGGCCTGGAGGGAAGCTAAAGTCATTCCGCTACCCAAGAATAGTAAAGCCCCCTATACTGGCTCAAATAGCCGACCAATCAGCCTGTTACCAACCCTTAGTAAACTTCTGGAAAAAAATGTGTTTCAACAGATACAATGCTATTTTATACTAAACAAATTGACAACAGAATTTCAGCATGCTTATAGGGAAGGGCACTCAACAAGCACAGCACTTACACAAATGACTGATGATTGGCTGAGACAAATTTATGATAAAATGATTGTTAGACTTCAGTGCAGCTTTTGACATTATTGAAAAACATATGTTTTATGATGGCTTTACACCCCCTGCTATAATTTAGGAGAGGTATTTATGAGAGGTGTTGAATGCACCAAGCTGTTGGATTTTTTTCTGCTCTTTTGCACACCAGTATTTCTACTTGCATATCCTCATCTGCACACATATCACTCCAGTGTAAATTGCTAAATTGTAATTACTCACCATTATTGGCCTATTTATTGCCTTACCTGCTTACTTCATTTGCACACACTGTACACAGACTTTTCTATTGTGTTATTGAGTGTACGATTGTTTATTCCGTGTTTAACTCTGTTGTTTTTGTCACACTGCTTTGCTTTATTTTGGCCAGGTCACAGTTGTAAATGAGAACTTGTTCTCAACTGGCCTACCTTGTTAAATAAAGGTGAAATAAAAAAAATAAGAAAATGTGGATAAAGAGTTACTTGTCTAACAGAACACAGAGGGTGTTCTTTAATGGAAGCCTATCAAATATAATCCAGTTAGAATGAGGAATTCCCCAGGGTAGCTGTTCAGGCCCCTTGCTTTTTCAATTTCTACTAAAGACATGCCTCTGACTTTGAGTAAAGCCAGAGTTTGCTTTTCATAGCCGATCATTCAGAGTTAGAGATAGCAGGTGCGGTAGAGAGAGAGAGTCCAAAAAAGCAGGCCTGGGACAAGGTAGCACGTCCAATGAACAGGTCAGGGTTCCATAGCTGCAGACAGAATACTGGAGCAGCAGCATGACCAGGTGGACTGGGCACAGCAAGGAGTCATCAGAGAGAGAGAAGGAGAAAGAGAACGAGAGATAAAGAGAGAGAGAAAATTAGTGGGAACATACTTAAATTCACACAGGACACCGGATAAGACAGGAGAAATACTCCAGATATAACAGACTAACCCTAGACCGTCGACACAAACTATTGCAGCATAATTACTGGAGGCTGAGACAGGAGGGGTCAGGGAGACACTGTTGCCCTGTCCGACGATATCCCCGGACAGGGCCAAACAGGCAGTATATATCCCCACCCACTTTGCCAAAGCACAGCCCCCACACCACTAGAGCAAGCAATCTTCAACCACCAACCTACTACCCTGAGACAAGGCTGAGTATAGCCCACAAAGATCTCCCCCACGGCACAAACCCGAAGGGGGCGCCAACCCGGACAGGAAGATCACGTCAGTGACTCAACCCACTCAAGTGATGCACCCCTCCTTGGGACAGCATGGAAGAGCACCAGTAAGCCAGTGACTCAGCTCCCGTGATAGGGTTAGAGGCAGAGAATCACAGTGGAGAGAGGGGAGCCGTCCAGGCAGAGAGAGCAAGGGCGGTTCGTCGCTCCAGTGCCTTTCCGTTCACCTTCACACGCCTGGACCAGACACACTCAATCATTGGACCTATTGAAGAGATGAGTCTTCAATAAAGACTTAAAGATCGAGACCGAGTCTGCGTCTCTCACATGGATAGGCAGACCATTCCATAAAAATGGAGCTCTATAGGAGAATGCTTCCAGCTGTTTGCTTAGAAATTCTAGGGACACTAAGGAGGCCTGCGTCTTGTGACCGTAGCGTACGTGTAGGTATGTACGGCAGGACCAAATTGGAAAGATAGGTAGGAGCAAGCCCATGTAATGCTTTGTAGGTTAGCAGTAAAACCTTGAAATCAGCCCTTACCTTAACAGGAAGCCAGTGTAGAGAGGCTAGCACTGGAGTAATGTGATCACATTTTTGGGTTCTAGTCAAGATTGTAGCAGCCGTGTTTAGCACTCACTGTTTAGCACTCACTGCACTCAAGTTTATTTAGTGCTTTATCCGGGTAGCCGGAAAGTAGAGCATTGCAGTAGTCTAATCTAGAAGTGACAAAAGCATGGATACATTTTTCTTCATCATATTTGGACAGAAAGTTTCTGATTTCTGCAATGTTATGAAGATGGTAAAAAGCTGTCCTTGAAATATTATTGATATGTTCGTCAAAAGAGAGATCAGGGTCCATAGTAACGCCGAGGTCCTTCATAGTTTTATTTGAGATGACTGTACAACCATCAAGATGAATTTTCAGATCCAACAGAAGATATCTTTGTTTCTTGGGACCTAGAACTAGCGTCTCTGTTTTGTCCGAGTTTAAAAGTAAAACATTTGCAGGCTTCCAGGGAGGGCAATGTTGGGGCTTCACCATGTTTCATTGAAATGTACAGCTGTGTATCAAATGACATCACCAAAGGGTAAAATATACAGTGAAAACAATAGTGGTCCTAAAACGGAACCATCCACAGAGACAAACTGATATCTTTCCGACAGATAAGATCTAAACCAGGCCAGAACTTGTCCGTGTAGACCAATGTGTGTTTCCAATCTCTCCAAACTAATGTGGTGATCAATGGTACCAAAAGCAGCACTAAGGTCTAGGACACAAGGACACTTGCAGAGCCTTGATCTGATGCCATTTAAAGGTAATTTACCACTTTCACAAGTGCAGTCTCAGTGCTATGATGGGAGGTGCAGACAAAGGATCCTCTTTGGGAAAGTCATATTCCTGGTTGTAGTGCTGGTTATGCTGGTAAGTTGACATCTCTCTGATATCCAATAGTAATAAGTGTTGTATGTAATAACACTTAAGGTTTTCTGGGCTAACAATGTAAGAATAATACATTAAAAGAAAATACTGCATGGTTTCCTAAGGACTGGAAGCGAAGCTGCCATCTCTATCGGCGCCATCTTGTTGGTCATCTCTGTTTAACCGTATCAAGACCCACTGGTTGATGCTAATTTATAAAACCCTCTTAGGCCTCACTCCCCCCTATCTGAGATACCAACTGCAGCCCTCATCCTCCACATACAACATTCCGCCAGTCACATTCTCTTAAAGGTCCCCATTTTTTTGGGCCTTCCTCTAACACCGCCTAGTATATAGGTCCTGGATGGCAGGAAGCTTGGTCCCAGTGATGTACTGGGCCGTACGCACTTCCCTCTGCAGCGCCTTACGGTCAGATGCAGAGCAGTTACCATACCAGGCAGTGGTACAACCGGTCAGGATGCTCTCGATGGTAGAGCTGTAGACCTTTTTGAGGATCTGGGGACCCATGCCAAATCTTTTCAGTCTCCTGAGGGGGGAAAGATGTTGTCGTGCCCACTTCACAACTGTCTTGGTGTGTTTGGACCATGATAGTTTGTTGGTGATGTGGACACCAATGAACTTGAAACTCTCGACCCGCTCCACTACAGCCCTGTCAATGTTAATGGGGGCCTGTTCGGCCTTCCTTTTCCTGTAGTCCACGATAAGCTCCTTTGTCTTGCTCACATTGAGGTAGAGGTTATTGTCCTGGTCTCTGATCTCCTCCCTATTGGCTGTCTCGTTGTTGTCGGTGACCAGGCCTACCACTGATGTGTTGTCAGAAAACTTAATGATGGTGTTGGAGTCGTGCTTGGCCATGTAGTCGTGGGTGAACAGGGATTACAGGAGGGGACTAGGCATGTACCCCTGAGGGGCCCAGTGTTGAGGATCTGCGTGGCAGATGTGTTGTTGCCTACCCTTACCACCTGGGGACGGCCCATCAGGAAGTCTAGGATCCAGTTGCAGAGGGAGATGTTTAGTCCCAAGGTCCTTAGCATAGTGATGGGCTTTGTGGGCACTATGATTTTGAACGCAGAGCTGTTGTCAATGAACAGCATTCTCACATACTGTAGGTGTTCCTTTTGTCCAGGTGGGAAAGGACAGTGTGGAGTGCGATTGAGATTGTGTCATCTGTGGATCTGTTGGGACTGTATGCGAATTGGAGTTGGTCTAGTGTTTCCGGGATGATGGTGTTGATGTGAGGCATGACCAGCCTTTCAAAGCACTCCATGGCTACCGACATGAGTTGTACAGGGCGGTAGTCATTTAGGCAGGTTACCTTCGCTTCCTTGGGCAAAGTGCCAAGTGCAAGTAAATGGCGTCATGTTAAAGCAGCTCTGCTCTTCCTCTGGATCTCCATAAGGTTGTGTGCTCTCTCCTCTCCTGTACATACTATACACTCTAATGACTATCATTGCGAATATGAAAACAACACATTGTTTCCTCTCGTTGGGCATGATACATGTTGGGGATATTTTGGAAGAATTTGTTTTAAAACGTACTTGGTTAAAATCCCCTGCGACAATAAAGACTGCATCTGGGTAAGAGGATTCTTGCTGACTACTGTTCTTGTACAGTTCACTAGGTTTTGCTTGTTTGCTTGTGGTGGTATGTCCACAGCTGTGATAATAAAAGACATTTTAGCATCAACAACTCCAGGTCGGATGAACAGGAGTTCTAGATGTTTTCAACTTCGGTCCACCAGGAGTTGTTGATGAGGAAGCATGCACCTCCCCCTACTGTTACCACAAACGTTCGATGAGGAAGCATACACCTCCCCCTACTGTTACCACAAACCGCCGTTCGATTCATGCGGAAAATTGAAAGGTCGTCCAGTTGAGTCAAAAAACGTTATCTAGTAATGCCTTATACTGTTAGAAAGCTCTGAATCTTATTATCGTTATCTAGTAATGCCTTATACTGTTAGAAAGCTCTGAATCTTATTATCGTTATCTAGTAATGCCTTATACTGTTAGAAAGCTCTGAATCTTATTATCGTTATCTAGTAATGCCTTATACTGTTAGAAAGCTCTGAATCTTATTATCGTTATCTAGTAATGCCTTATACTGTTAGAAAGCTCTGAATCTTATTATCGTTATCTAGTAATGCCTTATACTGTTAGAAAGCTCTGAATCTTATTATCGTTATCTAGTAATGCCTTATACTGTTAGAAAGCTCTGAATCTTATTATCGTTATCTAGTAATGCCTTATACTGTTAGAAAGCTCTGAATCTTATTATCATTTTCTAGTAATGCCTTATACTGTTAGAAAGCTCTGAATCTTATTTTTTTGTGGTATTTATTGTTTATCTATCATTTGTATGCACTTTTTGCACTAGTATGCACTGCTATAGTAGATTTAATTTTCACATGTTCAAATTGTTTTTTGTTGTTGTTTTTTTACCTTTATTTAACTAGGCAAGTCAGTTAAGAACAAATTCTTATTTACAATGACGGCCTACCCCAGCCAAACCTGGACGACGCTGGGCTAATTGTGCGCCGCCCTATGGGACTCACAGCCAGATGTGATGCAGCCTGGATTCAAACCAGGGACTACAGTGATGCCTCTTGCACTGAGATGCAGAGCCTTAGACCGCTGCGCCACTCAATGTGTGTTTGTCATAGAACATAGATTTTGTGCCCTAAATAGATTTTTATTAAGAGCGCTTGTCAGTGTAATACTTAACACCTCTTGAGCTTCCAGTGAACATAAACATTACAGTGGGGTTAAACTCACAGAGCAGGGCAAAGAGCTCTGAAATGCGATTTGACTGGGAGCCAGCACACCTAACGCTACCCTTCATCATGGGTTTAGAAACGTTGTGAATGCACACAAATTGACATATAGGCCTTGATTTTGGAAATATTGATGAATTTGAGGTATTGTGTGTCTCTGGTTCTATGCATTCACTCACCATTAGGCTTATTATCTTGTTGAGAGGGAGCTGGTATTTTAGGCATTTTTGCAGGGTGCTTTCCCTCCCAGTCCCTGCCGTACCTCCAGAGCCGAACCCTCCCACTAGTTATTTATCCGGAGCGCAGTGGAAATGGCTGATTGTGCTCCTCAGAGACCCATTAGAACAGACGACCTGCCGCAGCCAGACACCACTCTGATCCATCATGCAAATCTGGAACATGGACACCGTGCGCAAGTACACCAGAGTCTGCTTTATTACACCAGTGTATCAGGAGCGAGCACAAAGTGTTGCTAATAACTCTGGACACCAGGATAGAAAAACACAAATAAGGAAATGGAATACCAGCTGGTGGGTGGCTGTGTGGGAAGGTGCAACAGGCCCCAAATCAGTGAGGATTCTATTACCCAGCTTTGACATTCCCCGGCTTGGCTCCCCACCTCTGCCCTGTGCAGTAGCTAACCCAGGTACTTCTTGAATAGAGAGCAGGCTATGTTATTCTATCTTCATCTCTGGTGAAGGAGGTCATTTGCAAATATGCTTCAGAATGTCGAGCGCCAGGGTTTCAGAGGCCCTTGACAGTTCTGAAATTAATTCCAATGGAAAACCCTTTAGAGTTGTGATATGAAAATGGACCAGTTGACTTGAAATTCCGGGGATAGTTCTGGACTGATATAAACAGTGTGTTTTTCTCATATTTAGCATGTCAGAGAATCCACTTCTGCTGATATATACAAATAATTGGGATGAAGAGTGTATGTGCGAAGAACAGCCATCTTGATGACATGACTTAATTCAAAGTGCCTCTCCAAGTGCCTGTCCAAGATACGATGCGCTTCACAACCTTTACTGTGACTCGGTCTGTGGGAAATTGCCTATTGCAACTGAAATCAACTATTCTCTTTCATGTTCTACTATAACCATCTCAACATTGCTTCAGTTGGCAACCGCTCATATATTAAACCCTGGATAGGGCTTGGGGCTGCGTTTCTATTGAGATCAGAGCATGTGCAAACCATTTTGCCTTCAAAACAAGAGCCTGGCTGAGGAAGTGCAGAGTTCCCTCAGATTTGCCGTGTGACAGTGATGCAGCAGTTTTTTAGATGAAATAGATTCGGAACTGTTAAAAACTATTAATCGGCGAGTCACATGTGAGCGTTGTTTTTATTTCCTGACAAGTCTTGCCATATTTTCCAATTGTCTAAGAAACATAAAAGTTATCGAAATATTAACAAACGTTTGCAGTCTTCGCACAAATCACCCAAACGTGTCTTTCCTCAAATCATTTTCTCCAGCTAAAGTACTGAGAGGCGGTATTTCCAAGTAATTTCAATTTCAAACAGTCCTGATAGTTTCCTCACACGCCTGATTGTAATCAATCACTTTGGAGCTTTTGATTATATCAAGCGTTGACATCAGCAGCATATCCATACAGTAGGGAGCTAAGATGCTTCCTCATATGAGTAAACGTACCAAACAAAACACAAGGCAGCACCTCAAATGGCCCTTATCAGAAGCAGTAAACTATATAGGGAATAGGGCGCCACTTGGAATGATGGTAACCTAGTTCTGCTGCTCTTCATCAAGGAGCATGAATGGGAAAAGACCTGTCTCTACTGACACCAAAGGTTAAAACTCTCCTACTGCAAAAAATTGTATATCAATGTGGACACATTAAATACCTTCCCACCTTTTCACTGAAAACATAATCCATGGGACATAATCCAAACTAACCAGGTTTCCATCCGACCTTTTTATGCTTTAAGTATATACTGTACATGTCGGATAAAACATGTCATGACAGGCCTGAAGGAAACAGAAAACATTTCCTCAAAACTAAACATGCTAGACAATGTGGGATATTTTTGTGTTTGGTACAATGAATTATGCGAGAAATGTCAGTGGAAATGATTTTATACTCAAATATTGATATAGTAACCATCATATCGAAGTAAATTTGGAGCTGTGCAATGACGTGTGGTCCTCCCACTGCGACTAGTCGGGAATGCATCCAGTCTGTTAGGCTACAGATGACATCAATTACGAAGGACTTCACAGGGTGGTGAATGTGCAAGGTGATGAGTTTGTGCTCCTTTCCAATAAATATCGAGGGGCTTCTTCTGGTGAAATGATCATCAACGCTTGGCTGCCGTTTGACAAATAAAAAGAAATCTACCTCTTTTGTCCATAATGATCTCATCATGCAGACTATGTGTGCTCTATAGCCAACAGCGAGCAGATACTATCTAGAGTGCACATGCCAATACCAGAGTGGGCACTCTCACTATAAAAAACATTTTTTTTTAGAAAACCATCAGTAGAGTTGAACATGTGATGGAAACCCATTTAACTTGTATTTTTTATTCAGTACATTTAACCGCAAAATAGTTTATGTGCACTACCTCGTCACGCACAGCCTTTGATCTGCAACTAGTCAATTTGGTGAGAAAATGCACATATTGTTTTTATTTGCATGAAAATCTGTCACCAATTGGATGGAAACCTACAGTAGCTAGCGCAATGCATGTACACTTGTGTGATTTGATGAATGGAAATAGACATCTGTTTACAAAAACCCCAAAAAGTATGCCTAATGGCATTCAGTGATTGCCATTGATTAGGCGATAATCCATGGATTTCACATGACTGGGAATACAGATACACATATTTTGGTCACAGATACCTTAAAAAAAAGGTAATGGCGTGGATTAGAAAACCAGTCAGTGTCTGGTGTGACCACCGTTTGCCTCATGCGGCACGACACATCTCCTTCACATAGAGTTGATTGTGGCCTGTAGAATGTTGTCCCACTCCTCTTCAATAACTCTGCAACGTTTCTGGATATTGGCGGGAACTGGAACATGCTGTTGTACACGTCAATCCAGAGCATCCCAAACATGCTCAATTGGTGACATGTCTGCTGAGTATGCAGGCCATGGAAGAACTGGGACATTTTCAGTCTCCAGGAATTGTGTACAGATCCAGATCCTAGCAACATGGGGCCCTGCATTATCATGCTGAAACATGAAGTGATGGCGGCGGATGAATGGCACGATAACGGACCTCAGCATCTCGTCATGGTATTTATGTGCAGTCAAATTGCCATCGATAAAATGTAATTGAGTTTGTTGTCCTTAGCTTATGTCCGCTCATAACATAACGCAACCGCCACCATGGGGCACTCTCTTCACAATGCTGACATCAACAAACCGTTCACCCACATGACGCCATACACACTGTCTGCCATCTGCCCAGTACAGTTTAAACTGCGATTCATCCGTGAAGATCACACTTCTCCTGTGTGCCAATGGCCATCGAAGCTGAGCATTTGCCCACTGAAGTCAGTTACGACGCCGAACTGTGTTCAGGTCAAGACCCCGGTGAGGACGATGAGCTTGGCTCATAGAGACAACTAAACCAGATGAATCGATTCTCTACTGAAAGGTAACTGGTCTCAGACGATCCCGCTGGGGAAGAAACGTGGAGGTGTGGAGGTCCTGGGCTAGCATGGTTACACGTGGTCTGCAGTTGTGAGGCCAGTTGGACATACTACCAAATTCTCTAAAATTACATTGGAGATGGCTTATGATAGGAAATTAACATTCAATTATCTTGCAATAGCTCTAGTGGACATTCCTGCAGTCAGCATACCACGTATGCTCCCTCAAAACTTGAAACATCTGTGGCATTGTTTTGTGTGACAAAACTGCACATTTTTGAGTGGCCTTTTATTGAAAGGGGATTAACAACTTCACTGCCATCTCACTGAGTTGCGGGTTTTCTCCGCTGCTGAACAGCCAGAACATGGAAAGGCGCATCTCAATAAAACGACTGTGCAGACCTTGGTCACAGGACATCTCCAATAGTTTATCCTGAAGAACCGGTGAGAATATGTGAGTCTCTTCAGTGCTGGTGAATGGATTATGCATCCACTGCTTTCCGGGCGTGGGTCAGATTGTGAGGGGAAGTAATCCTCGAATTTGAGCAGATTTGGCTCAGATGTGACCCCATCAATTTAAGCATGTGATCTATGTCCACATCACCCTCGTCAGCCAGAGTTGAAGATAGGGGGAACATATTGAGAATTCCTCTATACACTCGGTCTCTGCAGACACTCTACTATTTCTTGAAAGCGGCAATTTTATAGTTTGCCTGGAAAATGTCACTTGGACATCCCTGTATGGATAAGTTCAGTTGGTTGAAATGGTCAAGTACTGTATATTAGAGAGGTATGCAAGTTTAGTAAATCATTAATTGTCTTGAAGGTGCAGAGCTAGATCTGATTTATTTTGGGTGTGAAATCAGTTCATTAACCCTCCTGATCCCTCTCCCCCTGGAGAGCCAGCACGTAAAAGCAAGTGACAGTGATCAGCCCCCATTTCTTCGCAGCAAAAATCTGAGAGTTGGTAGCGTTTGCCTTTATGAAGTTGACCATCTTAACAACATTATTAAGGACCTCGTTGAGTTCAGGAGATAAGCGCTTGGATGCCAGCACGTCGCAGTGAATGACAAAGTGCCATGCCTGTGCAAAGGGAGACATCATGGCAGCAGCCCCATCGGTACAAATCCCAACACAATGGTCCCATTGTAATCCATGTTCCTTTATTCCTTTATTGGATTGCAAACCAATTTGATGCGGGGTCTGTCTAAAACTTGTGATTCAATATCATCTGCCATATGACAGTGTCATTGGAAAGTGGGATTTCACTGATCTTTGTAGCAGCAGTTGGGCTTAAAATCTCTCGGCAACCATCCACGACTGAGGGGATGACCAGCTTTTCACCTATAGTGAAAGGAGCCTGGTACATGGAAATGTTATGTGAGAGTAAGTATGAGGCCTTCAGTAAACTCTCGTTGTCTTGGAAATTATTGTGCAGCATTTTTGTTTGACTGGTCATCAAATCTTTTTTTCATTAAAAATAAATCTGGTTTATCCTTGAGATGTGGATGTTTTGTTTCTAAATTTCAATGGTGTCATAGCATCTATGTGAAGGCATGTCTGACATATCACACAGGCCGATTTTTGCGGGCAGCTGTCATTTGAAACAAATCCAAACTTGATGTAGCATGGATCGTACTTACGAGGGAATGGATGATACTTTTTTGCCTCAGGTTAGTTTGTTGGGTCCGCTTCTTTCGCATAAGGTTTTTTATCTAGTCGCTTTTGTTTAGAGCAGGCCATGGCTATAGGTCGTTTGGTTAGTTAACAAGGAGAGACAGCATGCAGGTTGCGCAGCAGGGCTAGTTTGTGCAGCAGGGCTAGTGTGTGTGTGTGTGTGCTTGTGCATGTGTGTTTGGTGTAGCTGTGTTTCATCATGGCAACACAATTTATTTACTGCAGCATGCATAGTTCAGCACATTGAGCAAGTAGGCATACGGCATGTATTTATTCAAGTCAAATATGGGGTGGACCCAAATGCAAAAAAACATATTCAAGACAAATATTCTATGGACCGTCTAGCATTCCTCTACGCGTGGACCGGACAGGGGTTTGAGAAAGGCTTGTCTAAATAACAAAATTGGCTAGTTTGCCTGGCTGTAAATATCCTGCTGCTCTGATTGGATAGAGTGAACCTGTATTTCTCCATCCACTCACTTCATAATTTCATCCGATCATCTTTCCTCACATGTTTTTGGTCTGATCATTTAGATTGCTGTTGCCTGCTACTATGAATAATCACATGGCGAGGACGTTTGCTATCAATGTGTACAATATCTAACTAGTGGGGCAAGGGTAGGGGAAAAAAAGAAGAAACGCTAATGCACATTCTGACTGGGTGACAGCAAACTCGGCTGCCCTCTGCAAGTTGAGGACACAGACATACACTCACCCACCCCTCTGCGCACTGCTCCTAATCTGCAGCTTTTTTTGCAGTGAGAATGTGCAGGGAGTTATTTTGCAAACATCTATTTAGGCATATTAAAACACTTGGTTTTTCCTATCATGAGTATCACCCGAAACGACTATCAACTGATATTACGGATACGAATACGAACATGGCCATGTCGCCACACCCCTATTCTGGATAAGGGAGGAGGGGATTGGGTGACAGACAATGTGACACATTCAATACAGCTTTGCACACTTGCCTGCATATAGCTGATCTGGGGTGTAATCATTAAAACGTTCCCTTTTGCTACTGAAACTAGAGTTTCTATTGGACAAACATTTTGCAACAAAATTGGCGGACTGAATACACCCCTGATCACCCTCACACACAGTTCACTTTCATAGCAGCCACATACAGCATCATCACTTTGCTCATTGTATAAATACATGCTCTCCCCCGCTCACCTTTTCTCTTCACTTGTGGCTAGCTTTCTGTGACCAGGCGCATACATTTCTTCAAGCCAAACTTTCATGCCATAACGGCTAAGCTCTGCAGAGCTTCCATACAATAGTTGTCACCATATTAACGTTATAGTCAACAAACTAGAACAAACCCACAATCAAATGCCAGCTAGCTAATATTGTTTGAGTCAGGTTATTGAGTCATCTAAATTAGCTGCATTGGCTAAGTGAAAGGTAAATTAAGAAGAACATTTTTACAATAAAATATAGCCAACTCTCTCGCTCTCTCTACTGCTTCTCCTTAATATTTTAAGAAATGAATTTCTTTAAAATTCTTCAACTATTGTTTTTCTCTCTCTTTGAGTCAACTACTCACCACACTTTACGCACTGCAGTGCTATCTAGCTGTAGCTTATGCTTTCAGTACTAGATTCATTCTCTGACCCTTTTATTGGATGGGCAGCTTGTCGGTTCATACTGCAAGAGCTCTGATAGGTTGCAGGACGTCCTCCAGAACTCGTCATAATTACTGTGTAAGTCTAACCATGAGCGTCCTAGGTTTTGTATTGAAGTCAATCTACCTAAAGGAGGTTGGAAAATACCTTTCCTTCGGCTACACCATGGTACTACTCTACAGAGTGCTGTTGAGGCTGCTGCAGACATTCATTGCAAAACAGTGTGTTTTAATCTGTTATTTGATGATGTGAATATATTTATTGTAGTTTTATCTAAAAAGGATAACCTATTTTATTATTGTCCTCCCCTTCCTCCAATGAGGAGCCTCCACTGATCAGAGGTACTGTAGCCTAAGTGTATTCCATTCATCATAGAAGATAATTAAACTGGTTAATTGTATCAATCCATTTTCTAGAGAGAGAGCAAGGAGCAGATCTGGAAGCAATCATATTTGCCAAAATAATTTTCACTTTACGCTCTGTTTAAAACGGCATTGTGGCGCTGAATAAGGACTGGTGGTTAACTCCTTACTAACCCAGCCATTAAGCTGTCAGTGTAAAACCGGCAATATTTCTTCATTAGCTTGAGAAACCCAGAGTGCTTTACAGGGCTTAGAGACCTTTTAACCACCATGAGAGACCAGGCCTTAATGACTGTGTCCTGTATACACCACCAGCTTCTCTTTGTGAATGCTTAATGGCCTCCTTGAAAATATCAAGCTTTTGGTGTATTTCTTTTCTTCTTTTTGCATGATGTGAATCATTCCTCTGTTACTCGTGGGATTGTGAGGCACACTAACCATGACGTTACATCTCAATTAAAGGACCCCTCCTCTGCACTCGTTCCAGACTTTTTCACTTTTTAACTGGACTCATGGAGTTCGTTGAGGTTTGAATTGCTTCGTTTGTGTAGTGCATTCATGATGCAGTTTGTATCTGAGCTGATGCTCCAGGCGTTCTGTCTAACCACTTACTCCAACATCCCGAGGCTTGACATTTTACCAATAGTATTGAGATTGTAATTGAAATGGATCCCTCCACTTCTCCCCATCCTCTGGAATAGGCTACACACACAGCTTGCCAAACCGACACACAATCTGATGCACATTTTTACACTTAAGGTGCTGAATGTATTAGAGCTGATATAAATCATTTCTCTGCATAAAATAACTTTTAAAAAAGCATTCCATGGACATTCTTAACTTCATGTGTAACAACAGATAATTGGTAAGGTCAGGGAAATTGAATTAACGGTCTGGTAATTAAATCTATGATGAAAGGATTGAGGCGTTTGGTGTCAGGGATCCCATGGGAGTGGTTCACCAAATCATTACCGGTTAGATACATAGAAGTGGATTTCCTGTATATATGCAAAATAACCAGAAAACCTGCATGTTCCTTAGGGGGAGAAGAGCACACGAGGCCAAACACATCATAACTTTGCTATCAGTAACATTTCAACCAACTCTCTACTAACCCTTATTCTAAACCTAACGTTAACCGTAGCTTATCACCAGATAGTTTGTTGCTAGTATGGCCATCTGTAGCGCATATACAAATGGATAATCCGGACTTGTTTTGCTATCTCAGCTGGATCCGTTTGACATCACAAAGGAAACACACTGTTTTAATAATGGCTGCCTGATCCTCAGGTGGTTCTTTTGAAGTCTTCAGTCAACGTACAGTAGTACTTCATCTACCACAGGATTTCTGGTTATCAGCCACAGGGTTGGTGTCCTGAGCATGTGGCTCTGTTTCATATTTTCTGTATGGCATGGCCTTTGTATGTACTGCACTATACTTGTATTATGTATATTTTACCGTGTTGACTGAGAATTCTCATTTACAGCAACGTTCTCATTTATAGCAACAACATGTGGAACAGTTACATGGGAGGGGGATGAATAAGCCAATTGGAAACTCGGGACGATTGGGAAATTGGGAATTTAGCCAGGACACCAGGTTTAACACCCCTACTCTTACAATAAGTGCCATGGGATCTTTAGTGACCACAGAGAGTCAGGACACTCGTTTAACATCCCATCCGAAAGACAGCACCCTACACAGGGCAATGTCCCCAATCACTGCTCTGAGAATTTATTACATTTTTGTCCAGAAGAAAGAGTGCTGCTGGCTATTATTCAATTTCGATAGTACATTTAGGAAGTCTAGAATACATAGTAGTCTCTCATTAGACCATTCTTGCCAACTTTCAAATAACAGCAGCCATAGGTACCTCAAAACGCAATTTAGCTAATGGCATTGTAAAAACTGTATCAATCCCCAAAAGTTACAAGCAGAGAATTTTACAATGTGAAACATTTACAAATTTATGGAGGTGAAAAACATGTTCTTTGTTATCGCACTGAGCGCATCAAAGAGTGTTTTGTATGAGTGATGTTTTTTAATGACCCCAGGTAGAACGTGCTATTTACACAGACCATGCCTTTGTCCTTTACACCCACACCTGGACGAAAGAAACAGAGAAAAGTGTGGAGGTGCAGCAGAAGCATGGCTGGCCTGGTCTGTTTAGATCAAAGGCTTCTGTTCTCCCTCTGTTTCTCTACACACATGCGTAACCACAGCCAATTACTCAAGTTCTACCTAAACAATGCATGTGAAAGACCCATTCACCATTCACAGCCATACCCCACATGCTCACATACTCTAAACATGCACATCCACTGCAGTTTTGGCCATTCTAACATTTCCCATTATTCAATTGACTTTGTGTTTGTCCCCAGATCAAACTTGTAGCAGAGGATCAGTGATGCGTGGGGATTTAAGTGCTATACCAGTTGCTTGACCTCTGACCTAAGAAACAATGTCCAGTGAGTATCAGTGATGAAAGAGTGGGAAAAATGCTCCTCGTAATTATGTACGCCCCACACTTCCTGGAAGTCCCCAGAGATCGTAAATCATTGTTGGGTCAGTTAGCTAAAACATATGAGTTAATACGACGTCAACAAAAATGACCCTTAGAATAAACATCTGTGTACCATAGCGAATATACTTCTCTATTAGGCTCACGAGCTGGAGCACACATGTGGAAGGAAAGGTACCTATGTGATTCATGAATGACAAGAAAGAAGCCATATGGATAGCAGATTAAAAAAAGCTGAGCTGGGATCGTTAAATCTATTCAGGTATGTGTGGACTTTCATAATCATTGGATTATGTGGAGACAAAACATTTGAATGAATAGTCATCTATACGCTACATTGGCACTTGTGTGACTGAAACATACGTAGATCTGAAACGTGTTCTGATCCCTATCCAATTCCAAAGCCGTCCATTATGCTGAATAAATGATACTGTAAATCACCAGGGTAAACATAACCAATCGCAGCTATAGCTGCCTCCCTGCTTGGCATACAGTATGTGAAATAGGCAGAATAAATAGTATTGGACAAATAATATACTGAATAAAAATATAAACACAACATGCAGCAACTTCAACTATTTTACTGAGTTACAGTTCATATAAGGAAATCAGTCAATTGAAATAGATTCATTAGGCCTGAATCTATGGTTTTCACGACTGGGCAGGGGCGCAGCCATGGGTGGGCCTGGGAGGGCATAGGCCCACCCACTGGGGAGCCAGGCCTAGCCAATCAGAATGACTTTTTCTACACAAAAGGTCTTCGTTACAGACAGAAATACTCCTCAGTTTCATCGACTGTCCAGGTGGCTGGTGTCAGACGATCCCGCAGGTGACGAAGATGTGGAGGTCCTGGGCTGACGTGGTTACACGTGGTCTGCGCTTGTGAGGCCGGTTGAATTTATTGCTAAATTCACGAAAATGACATTGGAGGTGGCTTACGGTAGAGAAATTAACATTAAATGATCTCGCAACAGCTCTGGTGGAGATTCCTGCAGTCAGCATGCCAATTGCACATCTCAAAATTTGAGACATCTGTGGTATTGTGTTGGGTGACAAAACTGCACATTTTAGGGTGGTCTTTTATTATCTCCAGTACAAGGTGCACCTGTGTAAGGTTCATGCTCTTTGATCATATTATTGATATCCCACACCTGTCAGGTGGATGGATTATCTTGGCAAAGGAGAAACCCTCACTAAAAGGAATGTAAACAAATTTGTGCACAAAATTTGAGAGAAATAAGCTTTTTATAAAGATTTCTGGGATCTTTATTTCAGCTCATGAAACATGGGACCAACACTTTACATGTTGCGTTTATATTTTTGTTATTATATTAGTATATTAGTTAGTATATTAGTTTGGGATGTTTGAGAGATGAGCTGTTACATCACCTGGGAATTTTCTGATCCATTATCTAAGAAGATATGTGGAATATTATTGCCTGATTAGTTAATCACGTGGGTTTCCACCTTCCCAGATAGACAAACATGATTTAAACCTGACACTTATTCAGTGTGTGATCTACTGCCTGCTATATAATACATGAATCAAACGTTATGCGTTTTCTCATAGCAAGATGCCAAGAGGTGTATTTTAGTTCCTGACATCATCAAAAAAAAGGGAGAACATGGTGCATCTGTGTTTTTTATCATCATCTCCCATCTTTTCCCTGGATAGTTCCTTTCACGAGTCATAATTTTTTCGATAAAAAATCTGGAGGCAGGTTCTGGTTTAACCATCAAGTTTAACAGAGGTCTAGGGCATAGACAGAACACGCCCAGAGTTTAGGAAATAAATGCAGCTTATCACTTTAAAGGCCCCCAGTGGTATGGAAGCTCCAGTTCTTATAAACATGAAATAGCTGGAAGGAGTCTCATGGCATAGGAACAGACATTCATCAGGCCATGGTATTGCTGAGAGACAGCACTGGCCATCTGAGTGGACATGATGGATCTTTTTATTCCATGACTTCAGCACTTGCCAAGTAGGGTTGAAAGTGTACGCCTGAAGAAAGAATACATTCTGAGGCATGTGTTATTTGTGTGTTATTTATGCTGAATCTGAAACATGAATTCAAGTTAGCTAAAGTTATATCAAGACCACACAAACACCAATATCTCCCTGTATTTGAGCTAGATCACGATTAAAGGTATGATGCACACAAGGGTAGATGTTTACAGAACTGAAAGCACATTGGTCAACAAGAAGTGTTCATGATTAGGGCTAGGATCAATCTGACAGGCATAAACTCCAGGGGCCTTATTTATCAATCATGAGTCGGCACAAATCTGTGCATAAACCATGCGTGGGATCATTTCCATGCAAAGGGTGAGATTTATCAATATGAATTTCCTTGAGAGTGTGACCATGCCTATGCACAGTGCAAAGTGGTGGAATAAGGGAACTGCTTGTCAAGCATAGAATGTGGAAAATATATGTTGAAAATGTGTGAAATTGTGATAGTAATAATAATAAAAATAATAATTAATGATTAAGTTTTCAATTGTGAATTCATGCAACATGTCTTGACAGGCTATGTATAATTAAACCACAGTGCATTTGTTAAATTAGAGGCACTTGTGAAAATGAAACCATTGATGAAATACTATAAAGACACTTTTATCGGATCTTTGCAAGGATTAAAATACCGGGTCAATTTCACGCCACATGTATTGAATTCAAAATAAAATAAATCGTGAACATGAAAAATAAAGTTGAGAATGTAAATATTATATTTCCGAGGATGGGTGAAATAATGGATGTGGAAATCAAAAACCCAACAATTTAAAGCAAAATGTATAGAATTGTAAACAAAAATAAGACCTCAAAAGCTAACCCCAAATACTTCTAAGTAAATCATTTTTAAGTGTGAGCAAAACTCTATGAAAAAAAAACATATTTGAAAACAAATGCAAAAATTGTTTTCGGTGAAACTTTCCAAGCAACCAATCCTATTGAATACAATTTGCCTCCGCTCTTGCCTGCATGTACTACCTTTTGGTTACGCTACTCGTACCTTTTTTTTTGCTTTCAATCTCTATTTCTTTGCTTTCACTGCCAGTCTTTTTGATTGCGAGTTTTGACATTCTTTTTTCGTGAAGGGTGGGGTTTACAGGGAGGCGTAGTCAATGAGTCTCCACTGGTCCGCTAGTTTTGGAGTGAGGGTTCGTCTTAACCCAATCGATGAACATGATAGACAGGCTTTTTTTCTATTGCCTACTTAACTAGACGGTCTGACAAACCATCTAACTACTTAGGTAAACATATGAATTACCTGACGCACTATGTTCAGTGCAGGTGTTGGTAACCAGTTCGCCATACACCTGCGCCGAACGTTGTGAAACAGGTATTTAATATGTTTACCTAAGTAGTTAGATGGTTTGTCATTAAATGTATTACATAGAAATGCTTCTAATATCCGTACATTATTGACTCGTGACTGAGAATTTTGAAGTACGTTAACTAAAACCCTAAAACGAGGTGACGTCAGACCGTCCACTTAAGTAAGGCAATAGAAAAAAAGCCTGTTTATCATGTTCATTGATTGAGTTAAGACGAACCGTCACTCCAAAACCAGCAGACCAATGGAGACTCATTGTCTATGCCTCCCTCTAAACCCGCCCTTCACGGAAAATAATGCCAAAACTCACAATCGAAAAGACTGGCAGTGAATGCAAAATTACGAGTACCGTAACCAAAAGGTTGTACATGCAGGCAAGAGCGTAGGCAAAATCTATTCAGTAGGATTGGTTGCTGGGAAAGTTTAAGCAGAAACTATTTTTGCATTCGTTTTGAAATATACTTTTTAAATCATT
Source organism: Oncorhynchus kisutch (assembly GCF_002021735.2). NCBI lineage: Eukaryota > Metazoa > Chordata > Actinopteri > Salmoniformes > Salmonidae > Oncorhynchus > Oncorhynchus kisutch. The sequence goes on from NC_034177.2 coordinate 43,005,527, forward strand.
TGTCTTCGAGTTTTGCTCTCTCTTTAAAATGATTTGCTAACATGTATTTGGCTTTTGCTTTTGATGTCTTCTTTTTGTTTACAATTCTATACATTTTGCTTTCAATTGTTGGGTTTGTGATTTCAACATCCATTATTTCACTCATCCTCGAAAATATAATGTTTACTTTCTCAACTTCATTTTTCACGATTTATTTGACTTTGAATTCAATACATATGGCATGAAATTGACCCCATATTTAAGACCTACTTTGAAAGGCAAACACATGCCATTGTGGTGTACACTAAAGTGCTATCCACTCTTGTGTTTTTGGCCAAGGGCACTTTTCAGTGGAAGGTTGCCGATTGGCATCATACATCCCTCGACAAGCCAGGGTTTTGGATGCAATCATCAGCCAAACAAACTCTTAACATTCAATTTCCATACACCATCGCACAACAGGTTGAAGTCAAGAGGGGTTTCTTTGCCATCAATGGGTTCTGAAATACGAACGGAGCAATAGACGGCACCCACATCGCCATAATAAAAGCACCATCCCGAAACAAGTTGAACTATGTGAACAGAAAAGGCTTCCACTCTTAATGTGCAGGTGATAGGTTATGTATGCTTAGAAAACGCTGCTGAATGTGGGTGCAAGGTGGCCAGGTGGAACACACAACTAGTTCATTCTGCAGAACAACAATGTTGGCCTATATGCCTACAGGAGGGAGCTCTTGAGGATGGATGGCTTGTTGGTGAGTTTTAAGTATATTTGCCATTGCTAAAGCAACTTGTCCTAATTGTCCTAATGTTCCTCTCTTTGTAGCTATGTTTTTGTTTGTACTGGTCAAACCACAACAAGCGATCCAAATAAAACATTTTGGTTGGACTCAATCAATAGCACCAGTGGAGGCTGCTGGGGGGAGGACGGCTCTTAATGATGGCTGGAATGAAGTAATGGCTGGAATGGAGTCAATTTCATGGTATCGAACACATCAAACATGGTTTCCATATGGTTGATACCATTCCATTGACTCCATTACAGACATTATAATGAGCCATCCTCCCCTCAGCAGCCTCCACTGACTAGAATCTCTATTTCAGTCTCGGAAAAGTTTTTCTTCCTTAGCTTTTTTTGTTTGCACCGTTGTATTTCATGGTATATGACGTTGAAGATTCCCCACGGGTTTTAAAGGGATGATTTTTGACCATATATGGTTAATTAGGCGCATTTCAAAATGCAAATAGCCATGTTCGTGCAAGAGCACTGAGGCTGAGAGCAATTGGTATTTTATCAATGGTTCTCCTACCAGTGTGCATGTGATGCTCATAGGATTGTTTGATAAATCACACCTTTTCTATGCGTACAAACATTCTAAATTCCATCCATAAGTAGTATTTTAGAATAGTTTCTATGCCATATTGATAAATGAGGCCCCGGGTCCTAATTCACAAGCTCATGCAGGAAAAGCTCCTTGCCCTAATCATAAGATTTATAATCCCATATAGAACTCTTGTCCTCCATCAGAGATGCAGCTGATGAGGATATGAGCTGGCTGGAATGGAATGGACTGGAGAGAGGACTGTGACTGTAGTCAGACTAGTCTGAAGAGTCCACCATGGAGACCCCAGTCCCCAGGCTCCCACAAACTCACAGCCAATCCAAACATTTTGATGAGTCCGACACTTATTCATTGAAGTAAATAGCTTGGACCTTAGCCACGGTCAAAAAGTCACATGTACATTTGAACTAGACTAGAACGTTGTAGTCTGGTGTGATGAACATTGTTTAACTTTTACTTATTCACTGCTGGCCTATAAGAGTTATAAGTATCAACCACATGTATTTATAAAGCCCTTTTTACATCGGCTGATATCACAAAGTGCTTATACAGAAACCCAGCCTAAAATCTCCCTAAAAAGGCAGGAACCTAGGAAGAAACCGAGAGAGGAACCAGGCACTGAGGGGTGGCCAGTCCACTTCTGTCTGTGCCGGTGGAGAATATAAGAGTATTCAAGATTCTTCAAGATGTTCAAGCGTTCAAAGATGACCAGCAGTGTCAAATAATAATCACAGTGGTTATAGAGGGTGCAACAGGTCAGCACCTCAGGAGTAAATGTCAGTTAGCTTTTCATAACTGAGCATTCAGAGGTAGAGAGGTAGGGAGAGAGAGGGAGAAGAAACAGCCGGTCCGGGATATATTAGCAGGTCCAGTGAACAGGTCAGGGTTCCATAGCCTCAGGCAGAACAACAGAAACTGGATCAGCAGCACGACCAGGTGGACTGGGGATGGGGACGAGGACTGCCAGGAGTCGTCAGACCAGCTAGTCCTGAGGCATGGTCCTAGGGTTCAGGTCCTCTGGGAGGGGGGAGAGAGAGAGAGCATAATTAAGATCACACAGGACATCAGATAAGACAGGAGAAATACACCAGATAGGACAGACTGACCCTAGCCCCCCGGCATATAGACTATTGCAGCATAGATACTGGGGATTGAGGGCCAACCAGGCAGGATATAACCCCACCCACTTTACCAAAACACAGGCCCTACTGTACACCACCAGAGTGATATCAACAGACCACCAACTTACTATCCTGAGACAAGGCTGAGTTTAGCCCACAAAGATTTCTGCCACCACACGAGCCCGAGGGTGTGTAACACCGGACAAGAAGATAACGTAAGTGACTCAATGCACTCAAGTCGAGTATAGCAGAAAAATCCTGGCAAGACTTGATGAACCCCTCCTATGAGAGAGCACTAGCAAACCAGTGACTCAACCCTCGTAATAAGGTCAGAGGCAGAGAATCACAGTGGAGAGCCGGCCAGGCAGAGACAGCAAAAGTATTTCGGCACTCCAGTGCCTTGCCGTTCCCCTTTGCACCCCTGGGCCAGACTACACTCAATCATAGGACCTACTGAAGAGAAGAGTCTTCAGAAAAAAACTTAAAGGTTGAGACAGAGTCTACGTCTCTCACATGGATGAGCAGACCATTACATAAAAGTTGAGCTCTATAGGAGAATGACCTGCCTCCAGCTGTTTGCTTAGAAATTCTATGAACAATAAGGAGACCTGAGTCTCGTAACCGTAGAATATATGTAGGTATGTACGGCAGGACCAAATCGGAGCGATAGGTAGGAGCAAGTCCATGTAATGCTTTGTAGGTTACAAGTAAAACCTTGAAATCAGCCCAGTCCTTAACAAGAAGCCAGAGGCTAGAAGTAGAGTGATATTATATAATTTTGGGGTTGTAGTCAAGATTCTAGCAGCCGTATTTAGCATTAGCTGACGTTAATTTAGTGCTTTATCCAGGTATCTGGAGAGTAGAGCATTGCAGTAGTCTAATCTAGAAGTAACAAAAGCATGGATTTGCTTTTCTGCATTATTTTGAGACAAAAATTATCAGATTTTTGTAATGGTACAAAACTGCTCTTGTAATATTTTGATATGTTTGTCAAAAGAAAGATCTGGGTCCAGAGTAACGCCGAGGTCTTTTAGTTTTATTTGAGATGACGATAACCATCAAGTTGAATTGTCAGATCAAACAGGAGATCTCTTTGTTTCTTGGGACTTAGAACTAGCATCTCTGTTTTGAAAGAATTACGCCATCCACATACTTATGTCTGAAACCCAGGCTTCCAGGTTAGGCAATTTTGGGGCTTCACCATGTGTCATCGAAATGTATAGCTGTGTGTCATCTGCATAGCAGTGAAAGTTGACATTGTGTTTCCATATGATATCACCAAGAGGTAGCATATATAGTGAAAACACCGAAACTTACCATATATTTGTCAGAGGACAAACCATAACCAGGGAGGATCTGATATCTTTCCGACAGATAAGATCTAAACCAGGCAAGATCTTGTCTGCATAGACAAATTTGGGTTTCCAATCTCTCCAAAAGAATGTGGTGATTGACTGTGTCGTATGCAGCACTAAGGTCTACGAGCACAAGGACAGATGCAGAGCCTTGGACTGACGCCATTAAAAGTAATCTACCACATTCACGATTTTGGTCACAGTACCATGACGGGGTCTAAAACCAGACTGGAGTGTTTTGTATACATTATTTGTCTTCAGGAAGGCAGTGAGTTGCTGAGTAAAATCTTTTTCTTTTTAAGAAAGGGAGATTCGATATAGGCCTATCATTTTGTATATTTTCCAGGTCAAGGTTTGGCTTTTTCAAGAGAGTCTTCATTCCTGCCACTTTTAGTAAGTTTGGTACACATCCAGAGGATAGGGAGCCATTTATTAAGTTCAACATATTAGAGCCAAGCACAGGAAGTAGCTCTTTCAATAGTTTAGTTGGAATAGGTCCAGTAGGCAGCTGGAAGGTTTAGAGGCCATGACTATTTTGTGAATGTGTCAAGAGATACATGATTAAAAAACTTGAGTGTCTCCAAGTAGGCCATTAATGTGCAATAACCAGGCTCACACATATTTTACTAGTCAGGTCACACTAGGATTTGACCCTACTTATTATTGAAGTTTTTATTTGTAATTTATTGAAATATTTACTGTAAATTACTGTTAAAAAAAGTGACCGTCAAAGTACAGTATCTTGGCAACATTCTCTGCAATATAAAAGTTTATAGATGCGGCCATTGGCTCTGCTATCCCAGTTTGCTGTGGTGAGGTAATTGACGCTGTACTATGTTTCCCAAGTGGCCCTGACCCATTAACACTTTCGTTATTAGAAAATGGGACTTGGCAGCTAGTTCTAACACAAAAGAAAACCAACAAGCCACACTGTCACAACAACAATTTATTTAGTGATAACAAGCCAGGAAGACAAGGAAGAACATCCAATTATAATAATGTAACTTCATCTAAGGAGCTGGTGTTTTGTAAGCTAACATTGAAAGAACATTGGTCTTTCTCTGAGAGTACTGTATTGCACTTGACTACTTGGACCAAAACAAAGTGGCACTCACAATATTGCCAAGAAATGTATGATTGCTCAATAAGATCTAAAAGTTCAGCAAAGATTTTAAAAAACATCATAGGATTTCAGTAGAGGAGAATTTAGAGACACGTCTCCTAGTCCACACCTGGGTGGTTTACGTACCAGGAAAAATCATAATTCACATGGCACATACATCAGAGAGTCTACAGTCCAACATAAGCACAACCAAGAGCTTTTAGTGTGTTTGGTTTTCTGTAACTTTGAGACGACTCTGTTTCATTATAAATGGTGTTGTGCACTTAAAGCAGAAACTCGTTTGGTTCTGTTGTGTGAGACTGTGCAGAAGTCGGGGTGAAAGGTTTTAGCGAGAGAATCTAATTCCTATTCGGCCTTCAACAGTTTGAGTATAAGAGCTTTATCAAGGTGACATATCATCGTTAGAATAAGGCTCTGCTAAACTGCTTTCACATTTGACCCATTGAGTACCACCAAGTTAAAACTAGAGTAATTCATTGAAATAATAACAAAGCAGGCACCCCACCTCTGTTTTGATTTTTAAAAAGCTGAGGGATGGCGCTGTAACCACTCTCAAATTCATAGACAGAGCCATGAATGCAAGGACTGACCAATCATGATAGGACAATTGTAGTTTTAACCGTGTTTTGTGGCTATACAGTGTTTGTTTATGTTTGCTTTGTTTACAAACATTAGTGAAAAACAAGCTTATATTTTGGGTTCTAATGGGGTAAGACAGTTGAACTAAGCTCATGAGGCATTTACAAGTTATATTCTTTAAGAATCAATGGGTATAAATAATCAATGTGTAAGTCCAAAAATGGATGTAACAACTAAGAATTCTAGCTTTAAGTTACTGTACAGTATGTTATTCAATACTCGCAATGCATGTTTGAGGGCATGAGTCTGGTTATGAAACTGTTCTCCACCTGTTGAATACTACTACTACAGTACGTTCTAAATGTTTTGTCAAACATTCATTTTAGGACAGTAATATGTGGTTCCATTAAATATGATTGATATTTCTGTAACTGATATCTTTCCCATAAAATACAGGAACACAAACATTTAGACTTTCTCATAAATCATGAAATGTGATTTAACAAAAATGATTTGATTTCCATAAATGGGTCTTTGAAAAAAATGAAATTTGCCTAGGAGAATCTGGACAGGAACTATAATCCACACAATAAATAATATTGTCAGAAATACATAGATTAGCCTTAATCATTCTGAATCGGAATCCTTGAAGAGATGAGTGTTGGAATACATGAGTTTTCTTTGGCTTCTAATAGTAATGGTTTGAGGTAGGATTCCGATGTTTACCACTCAAACTTGGAGCAAATGTGCAGTTATTGTCTTACAGGCTGTATTTGCTGTCATCCTTATCTCAACTAACACTAAGCTGAACCGTACAAGCAGCACTTACAGTAGTTCAACCCAATGGTAACTTGAAAGTATTCTTAAGTCTTTTCAACCCATACCGTCAATTGAGAATGTTCTTTTTCTAAAAATCCCTTTACCTCTTTAACCCTCCAGCTCTTACATCATTTTTCTCCTAAGCTGAATATCTTGCATTGTATCCTTCTGATTTGGGTGAATGCACTTTGAGGAGAAGTTGCTCAATCAACAACATTATACCATATGTTATGATATTACATTTCCGTAAAATCAGAATTTAAGCCATGATCAAGAAGTGCAACCAGCAATTGCTCTGAAAACAAAAACAAATAACTAGTTACAATTCCATGAAAGACCACTATTTAACATGTGGACAAATTAATACTGGTGGCATGTTTTCATCTGGGAGTGATCATCCATTTTAGCTTTAGCCTGACCATGATGACAAATAGCCACTCACTATTTCCTTTCCCCTTGTCTCAGTGTTTTTCTACCGCCCAATGCAACAACAGTGGAAACTTGAACTTCTCGCATGGTGCGAATTACTCATAAATTTGATGAATGCTGCTTCAGCTTAATGCATATAACCCTTATCATACTGTTCCCAGATGTTCTCTCTAAACTATATAGTCTTGCCACTACTGATTTAGGCAAAAAAAGATTTGCCTTTCACAAATAAATGTCAAGAGAGAAGAGCATTATTCTCTTTACGCAAACCTTAAAAGGTTCAATCAAAATACCACAACAATCAGACCTTCCCTGAATCACAGTACAATTTAGCAGGGACATTATACTTTTAAAGTAAAAAGTGAAGTTTCTTAAGCAGGCATCCATGAAATGAAGATACCCTATGTTCTTTTGTGGATGCAATCGACCCAGCCCATGATGACTCATTCACCCTCTTTGGCCCAAAATATGAATCCCCAGAGAGGCTCTGGTCTCCCTTGTCATTCCTGGGCTAAATCAGGACCAGTACTACTCCCCTGATTACACATTCATTCATCTCACTTCACACACTCTGACACTTTTACACTTTATTTTCAGAATTCTCCATTGGAATGCTCTAAGAGCTTGTCAGGGTTGAACTTTTGGGAATGAGATATGCACGTACCCAGTGTACAAAACAGGACAGCACCTTCAGTGTTTCTATTTTTCTGCCATATTACGAACATTGCGATATTTCTATGTACTTTACGCACAAGTGTAAATCAGATACGCATGTTAATTTGTCAGAACACTCTAAATACAGGAAAATGCTGCAGTTGTTGTGGGCAGCTGTACTGTCCATACACTGAAGTTTGGTTGCTACTCACAAAGATACAATAGACCGAAGCCTCCAAGTGGGTAAAATACTAGACCGATTTATGCAGCTCCGGAGTGTGGGAAGAGAAGCATCATAATTATTACCTGAATGCACCCACTCTGGAAAACAGCAGAGCCAGTCATTCACAGGCATCAGCAGTCTCCTCATTCAGAGCAGCAGGCTTGTAGGAGTCCCCTTAATGAGACTGGGTGCATGTCTTTGGCCAGCTCTGAAGTGTTATGGGTGGCTGCCATTCTCATGACGGGAGGCCACATCCCATACCAGCTGCCATTTTTCAAAATGAAAGAAATCCACAATTAATTACGCAATTATGCTAATCATATTGCCGAGCTGGTTGCTCTCATCCACTCCTCCAAAGTATTAGTCCCATTGAGGAATGTGTACAAGTGAAAGGATGGCCAATTTGACCTCGGAACAAGCATTCATCTGGGCCTGAGAGGGAATGTGCAAATCTGGAGAAGCTAAGAAGAATCTCAAGGGGAGCAAAAGGTTTTGGAAGACAAGTTGTCTGGGAACCCACACAATTCCCCTTTTCATCACTCAACTTACCATAACTTGTGAGTTTAATGACTTAAATCTAATGCTGAAAGACAGTGTATGCCTCAGCAATGAATAGACTCCATATGGCCCACTACTCGGTACACAATACATCTAGTATACAGTATGCTGAAGAGTGTCACAGAGGTGGTGATGAAACAAACCTACCAACATGCTCATGTATCAATTCCATTACATGTACAGTATGTCATATGTTAGTCTGTCAAACAACAGATGCTGGTCTCCAAAGCGACTTTCAGTAAAGTGAATGCATTAATTTTTAGCATGTTTACATGATGTAATCCTTACAGGAATTGAACCCACTGCCTTTGCCTAGTCAACACCACAGTCGTACCAACTGGGCCACGTTCACACAGTACATTGTACTGACTATTTTGCAGGGCACCTAGCGATCTGTGCAGTTCCATTACCTTGTCACTCATGTTTCAGTGGTTTGGACAAGTTTGGACACACTCCAAAAAAATATATATATTATTTAAAAAATATATATATTATTGAATTTATAAACACAATCCACCTGCAGTGAAGCTGCTCAACTATCCAAGACCCCCACCCCCCTAGAAAACTCCCCCCCCATCTCCACCATCCATGTCCAAGCCAACCAAACAACGACCAATAAAAAAGAAAAAGAGATAAGAACAAAAGGAAAACAACAACAAAAGAAAAATGTTAAACAAAAGACATCAAGGACAATAAAAATACCCAATTTTTGGGTTTATTTTTGTTTATTTTTGACTGTCATTTGATTGATTCAGTATCTGCGATGGTTGTATGCTCCAAATATTCAAAACATTTTTTATAAAAAAAAAATTTTTTGTTTAGTTAACCAGGTAAGCTAGCTGAGAACAAGTTCTCATTTACAACTGCGACCTGGCCAAGATAAAGCAAAGCAGTGCGACACAAACAACAATACAGAGTTACACATGGAATAAACAAGCGTACAGTCAATAACACAATAGAAAAAAAGAAAGTCTCTATACAGTGTGTTCAAATGGCATGAGGAGGTAGGCAATAAATAGGCCATAGTAGCGAAGTAATTACAATTTAGCAGATTAACACTGGAGTGATAAATGGGCAGATGATGATGTGCAAGTAGAGATATTGGTGTGCAAAAGAGCAGAAAAGTAAATAAAAACAATATGGGGATGAGGTAGGTAGATTGGGTGGGCTATTTACAGATGACCTATGTACACCTGCAGCGAACGGTTAGCTGCTCAGATAGCTGATATTTAAAGTTAGTGAGGGAAATTTAAGTCTCCAGCTTCAGCGATTTTTACAATTCGTTCCAGTCACTGGCAGCAGAGAACTGGAAGGAGAGGCGGCCAAAGGAGGTGTTTGGGGAGGCTTTGGGGAGGCTTTGGGGATGACCAGTGAGATACACCTGCTGGAGCGCGTGCTACGGGTGGGTGTTGTTATCGTGACCAGTGAGCTAAGATAAGGCAGAGCTTTACCTAGCATAGACTTATAGATGACCTGGAGCCAGTGGCGACGAATATGTAGCGAGGGCCAGCCGACTAGAGCATACAGGTCGCAGTGGTGGGTGGTATAAGGGGCTTTGGTAACAAAACGGATGGCACTGTGATAAACTGCATCCAGTTTGATGAGTAGAGTATTGGAAGCTATTTTGTAGATGACATGGCCGAAGTCGAGGATCGGTAGGATAGTCAGTTTTACTAGGGTAAGTTTGGCGGCGTGAGTGAAGGAGGCTTTGTTGCGAAATAGAAAGCTTATTCTAGATTTGATTTTGGATTGGAAATGTTTAATATGAGTCTGGAAGGAGAGTTTACAGTCTAGCCAGACACCTCTGTATTTGTAGTTGTCCACATATTCTATGTCAGAACCGTCCAGGGTAGTGATGCTTGTCAGGCGGGCGGGTGCGGGCAGCGAATGGTTGAAAAGCATGCATTTGGTTTTACTAGCATTTAAGAGCAGCTGGAGGCCATGGAAGGAGTGTTGTATGGCAAGAATTCTGTACAACAATTTCAGCTGAAAAGCACGAATTGTTGAATCTTGTATCATTTTGTATATCAGCTCATACACCCAATGCCATGGAATCGGTTCATAAAAAGTATCTTCCCAGCTATTTTGCAATCTGTATGGTGCAGCTGTCAACATCTAGGTCCTCAAATGAAACTGATATTCAGTGCCTTCAGAAAGTATTCACACCCCTGTAAAAACAACGTTTATTTTTGTCATCCGAAGAAGGGATGGGCTGCCCCCCCCCCCCCACCCAAAGTAAAAAAACAAAACAAGTACCCCTTTACTTTTTCCACATTATGTTGTGTTACAGCCTGAATTGAAAATGTATTAAATTCAGATTTCTTTGTTACTGGCCTACACACAACACCTCATCATGTCAAATTGGAATTACAGTGCCTTGCGAAAGTATTCGGCCCCCTTGAACTTTGCGACCTTTTGCCACATTTCAGGCTTCAAACATAAAGATATAAAACTGTATTTTTTTGTGCAGAATCAACAACAAGTAGGACACAATCATGAAGTGGAACGACATTTATTGGATACTTCAAACTTTTTTAACAAATCAAAACTGAAAAAGTGGGCGTGCAAAATTATTCAGCCCCCTTAAGTTAATACTTTGTAGCGCCACCTTTTGCTGCGATTACAGCTATACGACGCTTGGGGTATGTCTCTATCAGTTTTGCACATCGAGAGACTGACATTTTTTCCCATTCCTCCTTGCAAAACAGCTCGAGCTCAGTGAGGTTGGATGGAGAGCATTTGTGAACAGCAGTTTTCAGTTCTTTCCACAGATTCTCGATTGGATTCAGGTCTGGACTTTGACTTGGCCATTCTAACACCTGGATATGTTTATTTTTGAACCATTCCATTGTAGATTTTGCTTTATGTTTTGGATCATTGTCTTGTTGGAAGACAAATCTCCGTCCCAGTCTCAGGTCTTTTGCAGACTCCATCAGGTTTTCTTCCAGAATGGTCCTGTATTTGCTTCCATCCATCTTCCCATCAATTTTAACCATCTTCCCTGTCCCTGCTGAAGAAAAGCAGGCCCAAACCATGATGCTGCCACCACCATGTTTGACAGTGGGGATGGTGTGTTCACGGTGATGAGCTGTGTTGCTTTTACGCCAAACATAACGTTTTGCATTGTTGCCAAAAAGTTCAATTTTGGTTTCATCTGACCAGAGCACCTTCTTCCACATGTTTGGTGTGTCTCCCAGGTGGCTTGTGGCAAACTTTAAAACAACACTTTTTATGGATATCTTTAAGAAATGGCTTTCTTCTTGCCACTCTTCCATAAAGGCCAGATTTGTGCAATATACGACTGATTGTTGTCCTATGGACAGAGTCTCCCACCTCAGCTGTAGATCTCTGCAGTTCATCCAGAGTGATCATGGGCCTCTTGGCTGCATCTCTGATCAGTCTTCTCCTTGTATGAGCTGAAAGTTTAGAGGGACGGCCAGGTCTTGGTAGATTTGCAGTGGTCTGATACTCCTTCCATTTCAATATTATCGCTTGCACAGTGCTCCTTGGGATGTTTAAAGCTTGGGAAATCTTTTTGTATCCAAATCCAGCTTTAAACTTCTTCACAACAGTATCTCGGACCTGCCTGGTGTGTTCCTTGTTCTTCATGATGCTCTCTGCGCTTTTAACGGACCTCTGAGACTATCACAGTGCAGGTGCATTTATACGGAGACTTGATTACACACAGGCGGACTGTATTTATCATCATTAGTCATTTAGGTCAACATTGGATCATTCAGAGATCCTCACTGAACTTCTGGAGAGAGTTTGCTGCACTGAAAGTAAAGGGGCAGAATAATTTTGCACGCCCAATTTTTCAGTTTTTCATTTGTTAAAAAAGTTTGAAATATCCAATAAATGTCGTTCCACTTCATGATTGTGTCCCACTTGTTGATTCTTCACAAAAAAATACAGTTTTATATCTTTATGTTTGAAGCCTGAAATGTGGCAAAAGGTCGCAAAGTTCAAGGGGGCCAAATACCTTCGCAAGGCACTGTATGTTTAATTTAATGAATTAAAATTGAAAAGCTGAAATGTCTTGAGCCAATAAGTATTCAACCCCTTTGTTATGGCAAGACTAAATATTTCAGGAGTTAAAACATTTGCTTAACAAGTCACATAATAAGTTGCATGGACTCACGCTGTGTGCAATAATCGTGTTTAACATGATTGTTGAATGCCTACTTGATATCTGTACCCCACACATATAATTATCTGTACGGTCCCTCAGTCGAGCAGTGAATTTCAAACACATATGTGACCTACCGGCTCTATTAAGTCTTATGCAGCAAATGTATTATTATTCTTTTTTTTTTACATTGGATAAAAGCAGAGACTCAGAGCTAGAAAATGGTATATCAAACATGGGACAATGGGAAAGTAATTCTGCTTTGAAAGTTGATAAACTTGTACCCTCACTTTTGAGAAAGTCCAGTGAATGACCTTAAATGTTTTGGTACCTACTGGAGAGCTCTTCTTTGTCTACACCTATTTAGCATCGTTCACACCATCTTAAGCTTTAGCCCCTCCCATCTCTTTAAGGATTCAAATGTGAGGCTATGTACTAAACAACCAAAGATTTCAAGACTAAAGGCTGGTTTATACTACAGGTGTGTTTGTACATTTAACCTGGAGTGCCTGAGTGTGCTCTGGTCATTCATAAACTCAGAGTGTTGTCAGATTGTCCGTCCGTAAATTCAGAGCGTTTTGGACTCAGAGCGTTCAGAGTGCACACTGGACGCTCTGGCCGAGGAATAGGGTTGATCCAAGCCTGCTAGCAAGTTTCAGACACAAATGAGAGAACAGCTCACTCTGACCATTTTCCTTGCCGTAGCAGAGCTGGTTAGGCTGTTTTTATGTTATCCAGAGCATTGGTGACTGCAACTGTGCTGCTGGCAACAATTTAATTACGCTTTCTTTCCAGCATTTACTGGCACCGGCCATATTTAACGAGTTTCAACGCATTTTGAATTTGAAGTTTACATTCAGATGGCACTCCTGTGAAGTAGTGACGTGCGACATACACCTAGTTTCCTGGAACAAATCACAAATAGACCAGTATTTATTGTTTCTCTCCATGGTTGAAGGATCTTGTTTATTTCTCCAAATGTTTGATTGAAATTCATTCTGGAGAGGTAATTTATTCCTTTTGTGATATGAATATCAAGTATCTACTTCACCGTTAGCCCATTTCATAGGTAAACTGCAGGGTAATGTAACAGTTGTGTATTTTAAAGATCCAATACGTAATATGGTACACTTATCAAAATTGGGTTTTAGGCCAGAAAAGTTAAGTTAAGACTCCAGAATGCTGGCCGAGACGCTGAAGAGACGACTCCGGAATGCTGGCCTTCTAGGCAGAGTTGCAAAGAAAAAGCCATATCTCAGACTGGCCAATAAAAAGAAAAGATGTGCAAAAGAACACTGTACAGAGGAACTCTGCCTAGAAGGCCAGCATTCCGGAGTCGTCTTTTCACTGTTGACATTGAGACTGGTGTTTTGCGGGTACTATTTAATGAGGCTGCCAGTTGAGGACTTGTGAGGTGTCTGTTTCTCAAACTAGACACTAATGTACTTGTCCTTTTGTTCAGTTGTGCACAGGGGCCTCCCACTCCTCTTTTTATTCTGGTTAGAGCCAATTTGCACTGTTCTGTGAAGGGTGTAGTACACAGCATTGTACGAGATCTTCAGTTTCTTGACAATTTCTTGTATGGAATAGACTTAATTTCTCAGAACAAGAAGAGACTGACGAGTTTCAGAAGAGATTTATTTCTGTCCATTTTGAGCCTGTAATCGAACCCACAATGCTGCAGAGACTCAACTAGTCTAAAGAAGGCCAGTATTATTGCTTCTTTAAATCAGCACAGCAGTTTTCAGCTAAGCTAACATCATTTCAGAAGGGTTTTCTAATGATCAATTAGCCTTTTTGAAATTACAAACTTGGATTAGCTAGCACAACGTGCCACTGGAACATAGGAAAGATGGTTGCTGATAAATGTAGATATTCCATAAAAAAATCTGCTGTTTCCAGCTACGATAGTCATTTACACCATTAACTTGTTTACACTGTATTTCTGATAAATTTTATGTTATTTTAATGCACCAAAATGTGCTTTCCTTTCAAAAACAAGGGCATTTCTAAGTGACCCCAAACTTTTGAATGGTAGTGTAGGTCTCCATAGCCTTGGCCTCCGGACCCTACAGAGAATACAGTCGTCCCCGGGGCAGTGTGGTGCCTGGAAAAAGGTTGATCCCACAGTCATGGGGTCGGTGTGGAGTAAGTGAAGTTGCCCGGGTCACGGTACTCTGCGGGTACACCGCGGGAATGGCAGAGAGGTCCGGGGCAATTTCCGAGCCCACAGGAAGACGTCCCAGGGCAGACTGCGCTGACTTCAGGCAGTGGGCGTGACAGAACGGGTTCCATCCCATAATGGCACCAGCAGTTCAGTCTATGAGGGCATTGTTTCACTGGAGCCAAGAGAATCCCAATACCACAGGAACCTGAGGAGACTTAATCAGCATAAATTGGATTGCCTCGCTGTGGTTCCGTGACACTCGTAGGTTGAGTGGTATTATGAGTGACCCGGCCCATCCAGCTCTCTAACGTCCTTGAGAATAGAGAGGGGCTGAGTGTGGATGCCCAGCTCGGACAGTAGGTAGAATCCCAAAAAACTCTCATCGGCCCAAGAGTTGATGAGTACGTGGAGGGATTTTGAATGGTTCCCCCACAGTAGGATGGCAAAGAAAAGGGTGCGAGTAAGGGGAGAGGAATAGTTCACGGTATGGCACACCAGAGTACTTGCCCCTTCTTGATGAGCCTGGGTTTTTAATGGGCAGGTAGTTACGAAATGTCCCATAGCTCCACAATATAGACAGCTCTGTGTGTGGAGTCGGCGTAAACGCTCTGCCGGAGTCAATCTAGCTCTGCCCAGGTGTGCATGGACTCTGAAGGAGGCGAGTCGGCAACCCTCTGTGATTCCCGAGAGAACTTGGGTGACGTTGGGTTCACTCGGACATGTAGACTTCGGTGGTCTCCGGAATTCTTCGGAGGCGAGGTGGGAATCAAGGGCGAACGAAGGCGATAGGGCACAGATTCCCTATACCTCCTACGGCCTCGAAGCCGCCTATCAATCAGGATGATCAAGGCTATTTGGAAGTCAAGGTCCAGGGGCAGCTCCCGGGCTGCGAGCTCATATTTGATGACCTCCGATAATCCGTGAAGGAACATGCCGAACAATGCTTCCGAGTTCCAGGCACTCTCAGCCGCCAACGTGCATAAATCATCCTCGTAGTCTGCCACACTACATGTAGCTGGAGCAGGTTACAAGCAGCCTCCTTCTCGGACAACGGAGTACCAAACACCTTTGGAAATTCCACCTCAAACTCCTCCAGACTTAGGCAGACGGAGGACTGTTGCTCCCACATCAGCGTTATGATGTTCGCTATCCTCAAGCGGTCTGAGGAGAACAAAAAAGGCTGCAGCTCGAGAATGAAGGAGCACTGGGTGAGAAAAGCTCGGCAGGTTCCAGAATCTCCAGTGTAGCGCTCCAGAGGAGGTAAGCGGGGTTCTCGGGATACTGAGGTAGGCTGGGAGATTACTAGTGTAACCCACTACCCAGTAGGGAATCCGCAGAATTGCCCTAGCAATGTATCGAATGCCTGGTCTCTGCATTCTGCCAGAGTGTGGTGTCCCTCCATAAGACATTGCAGTAACTCCTCGTGTCTTCCAATGGTGGCTCCTTGCAGGGAGACAGAATTGTGGAGCTGGTCTGAGTCTGCTGGGTCAGTCATGGCCAGTTTTTACTATCAGAACTCAGGATAAGACCCAGATGCTGAGTCATATGTTTATTGACCCAAACAGGGGGCAGGCAAAATACAGGTCAAAGGCAGGCAGAGGTCCGTAATCCAGGGCAGAGTCAACAAGGTATAGAACAGCAGGCAGGCTCAGGGTCAGGATAGGCAGAGGTTCGTAAACAGGTCAGAGTCAGGCAGGTACAGAATGGCATGCAGGCTCGGGGTCAGGGCAAGCAGAATGGTCAGAACTGGGGAAACTAGGGAACAGAACTTGAGAAAGCAGGGAGATGGGAAAACATGCTGGTAAGACCTGACAAGACAAGACAAACTGGCAACAGACAAACAGGGAAAACAGGTATAAATACACTGGGGATAATGAGGAAGATGGGCGACACCTGGAGGGGGGTGGAGACAACCACAAAGACAGGTGAAAAAGATCAGGGTGTGACACTGAATAAGAGTAGGCCTATAGTGTGTGATGTCTGAATAGATAATGACCCGGACAGTTTTCCTGGTTGAGTGTCTATGTACAGTACGTAACGTAAAGTGAGTGTAGCCTTAATATTCAGGATGATAATTGTAATCCATAGTATCAACATCATAGCTGCAGTAAACATCATATTCATAGAAAAACACATACCAGCATTTCCATAGCAATTGACGTTTCACATGACTATAAAAGAGATGTTTCATTTCTCTAGAGATGCCTTCACTACAGTACAAGATGGTATTCCCCAATGTCGGTGTTTACTGATCTCTTCCCATTGTTTGTTGTAAACCGGCATTGCTTGACTATGCAATAGGCTACAGAAAATCCGGAAAGTACAGCTAAAATGGGAAATGTGTCACATAATTGTATTCCAAGGTGACAAATTACCATTTAATGACTGGAGGACCTAATTGCGCTGGCAAACTCACTCCCCCACTTGCCACAACAGTGGCCACACTGTAAAATCAAGGAAGACGGATGTATTTTCATTGGCCTTGCCACTTTCTTTTAATAGAGGCTTGTCTTTTTCTCTAACACAATACATGGTTTCCATTCGTAACCATGCTGGGTTTGTAATTCTTCATTCAGACTGTGAAATAACTACATTAGCTCACCATGCTCTATGTGAATTCTAACAAGCAATTTTTTTAAATACCACCTGAAACCACCAGCAACTGAATCTATTGAATCAGCAGGTCCATATTAATCCATGGTTGTGCTTGAGAAATAAGTTAAATTAAAGCCTGTCCTGTTATGACCAATGAACACACAGGCAGCAGTGTCTCCGGTGTAGTAGCACGCAAACTATTATAAATATTCAGAAAAAGAAAAAAAACAGAGGTAATAGATTGCAAATATATTTTTTATATCCCCTAGTCATGAGAAGCATCACAAAGTCAGTGCCCTGTTCATATCCAGTATAATGTCTTAATTGCGCCCAGTTATGAAATGCAGTCTAAAATACATCAATACTGAATAATTTATCATTTCTGGCGTCACAAAGCCTGTTCTTCGAAATATGTTGTTTTCCAATTAATATTGCTCGGATCTGGCACAACACGGATTTCCTTTAAAAAAAATGTACACCGTTGTGATTAAACTATGATACAGACGGAAGTCCCGTCATTCTCTGCAGCTTTGCTATTTCAAGTCTGAATGGTAATAATAAATAAATCAAATCAAATGTTATTTGTCACATACACATGGTTAGCAGATGGTGATGCGAGTGTAGCGAAATGCTTGTGCTTCTAGTTCCGACAATGCAGTAATAACCAACAAGTAATCTAACCTAACAATTCCACAACTACTGCCTTATACACACAAGTGTAAAGGGATACAGAATATGTACATAAAGACATATGAATGAGTGATGGTACAGAACGGCATAGGCAAGATGCAGTAGATGGTATAGAGTACAGTATATACATATACATATGATATGAGTAATGTAGGGTATATAAACATAAAGTGGCATAGTTTAAAGTGGCTAGTTATACATATATTACATAAAGATGGCAAGATGTAGTAGATGATATAGAGTACAGTATATACATATACATATGAGATGAGTAATGTAGGGTATGTAAACATTATATTAAGTGGCATTGTTTAAAGTGGATAGTGATACATTTTTTACATCAATTTCCATTATTAAAGTATCTGGAGTTGAGTCAGTATGTTGGCAGCAGCCACTCAATTAGTGGTGGCTGTTTAACAGTCTGATGGCCTTGAGATAGAAGCTGTTTTTCAGTCTCTCGGTCCCTGCTTTGATACACCTGTACTGACCTCACCTTCTGGATGATAGCGGGGTGAACAGGCAGTGGCTCGGGTAGTTGTTGTCCTTGATGATCTTTATGGCCTTCCTGTGACATCGGGTGGTGTAGGTGTCCTGGAGGACAGCTATTTTGCCCCCGGTGATGCGTTGTGCAGACCTCACTACCCTCTGGAGAGCCTTATGGTTGTGGGCGTAGCAGTTGCCATACCAGGCGGTGATACAGCCCGACAGGATGCTCTTGATTGTGCATCTGTAGAGATTTGTGAGTGCTTTTGGTGACAAGCTGAATTTCTTCAGCCTCCTGAGGTTGAAGAGGCGCTACTGCGCCTTCTTCACAACGCTGTCTGTGTGAGTGGACCAATTCAGTTAGTCCGTGATGTGAATGCCAAGGAACCTAAAACTTACTACCCTCTCCACTACTGTCCCGTCGATGTGGATAGGGGGCTGCTCCCTCTGCTGTTTCCTGAAGTCTACAATCATCTCCTTTGCTTTGTTGATGTTGAGTGTGAGATTATTTTCCTGACACCACACTCAGAAGGCCCTCACCTCCTTCCTGTAGGCCGTCTTGTCGGTGTTGGTAATCAAGCCTACCACTGTAGTGTCGTCCACAAACTTGATGATTGAGTTGGAGGCGTGCATGGCCACGCAATCATGGGTGAACAGGGAGTACAGGAGAGGGCTCAGAACACACCCTTATGGGGCCCCAGTGTTGAGGATCAGCGGGGTGGAGATGTTGTTACCTACCCTCACCACCTGTGGGCGGCCCGTCAGGAAGTCCAGTACCCAGTGTCACAGGGCGGGGAGCCCAGCAGGTTTTGGTAGCGGACCGTGTCAGTGGCACTGTATTGTCCTCAAAGCGAGCAAAAAAGTTATTTAGTCTGTCTGGGAGCAAGACATCCTGGTCTGCAACGGGGCTGGTTTTCTTTTTGTAATCCGTGATTGACTGTAGACCCTGCCACATACCTCTTGTGTCTGAGCCATTGAATTGCGACTCTACTTTGTCTCTACACTGACACTTAGCTTGTTTGATTGCCTTGCGGAGGGAATAGCTACACTGTTTGTATTTGGTCATGTTTCCGGTCACCTTAACCTGGTTAAAAGCAGTGGTTCGCGCTTTCAGTTTTGCGCGAATGCTGCCATCAATCCATGGTTTCTGGTTTGGGAATGTTTTAATTGTTGCTGTGGGGGTAACATCGCCGATGCACTTTCTAATGAACTCGCTCACCGAATCAGCGTATTCATCAATGTTGTTGGACGCAATGCGGAACATCCCAATCCACGTGATCGAAGCAGTCTTGAAGCATGGAATCAGATTGGTCGGACCAGCGTTGAACAGACCTGAGCGCGGGAGCTTCTTGTTTTAGTTTCTGCAGTAGGCTGGAAGCAACAAAATGGAGTCGTGGTCAGATTAGTTTTCAGATTAGCCTTGTTAAAATCCCCAGCTACAATGAATGCAGCCTCAGGATATGTGGTTTCCAGTTTACATAGAGTCAAATAAAGTTTGTTCAGGGCCATCGATGTGTCTGCTTGGGGGGGAATATTGGGAATTGAACTGTACTGTTCCATCCAACCTCCCAGCTAGCATATTTGGTTCTTTGGAAGTTGTGGGAACATATGTTTTTGGTTTCCCATTGGTTTTGGGGACGAAGCCATACGTTTCCTGATCGGTAACTTAATGTTTTTTAAACGTTCTGTGAAAGGAAGTGAACATTTAGCCTGTTCTGGGAATGTTCATTTTTATATTGGAGGGAAGTTCTGAGAATGTTTTACTATGGCTCCCTGAAAGTTTTCTTGGGAGGTTTTATAAACGTTCTGAGAACGGCTACTTTAAGGTAATTAAATAATGTTCTGAGAACAACAGTATCACTGCTAGCTTAGTTTGGGTTAACTGTTTTGAACTCCAAGCACAGACAGGACACATGGAAATGTGTTTGCTTAGGTATTAATCATGCAAACACATGTCTTTTTTATTGAGGCACAGTGTCAGTGAGATTTGAACTTATGATCTTCTGTCATTTATTCATAGTATTAGTCATCAGGATGACATGCCACCAGGATGACATGCCATTTTTTTTCATACAAAGCTGTTTTTAGTCTCTTCAAACAAACCCCCTTTCAAAGGAAACAAGCACTCATTAAGATCAGGTGTGGCCAATTAGGGGGCGCGGCCAACACACCTGAACACACTTAACAAGATAGAGGATATAGGTTTTGTTGTCACTGAGAACGAAATGTATATGTTTTTAAATAACATTCTTAGAACATTCTTTGAACATTACTAATGTTTCCTTCTAGTTTTTATGAAACATTTTCTTAACATTGTGAGAACCTGACTTTAAATAGATCTATGAGGAAACCTTTAGAAAATGTTATTTGAAGTACTAACATTCCCACAGAGAACGTTGTTTTCTTAACATTCTCAGAACAATTTGAGAACATTACTTTAAATTGAACCATGAAGAAACCTGTACGAAACGTTATGCTGAAGTACTGAAATTCCACATAAGAAACATATGGTTCTCAGAACGCTATGTGCTAGCTGGGTATCCTGCACCATTCCCAGAACTTTATGGTAAAGTTATATGCAAAATAACCATAGGACAACCACGCTCTCACAAATCTCTACATGGTTCTCAGAACGTTATGTGCTAGCTGGGCTACATTTCTCTCATTGAATGTATTATTGGTTTGAGAGCATACATAATATATAGCTGGAAATGTCAACGCTGTGGAGGGATACCATAGGATACTGTCGAGACATATTTCATTCATTACACTTCTCTGGCTGCTACATTGCTATAGCCCAGTCCACCTCTGACAATCAATATCAGCGAGCTGTGCATCTAAAGGCATGTACTAGGAACTATATCCTATAGAGGCCCAACAACGGCTACCCAGAGCCAGAAAGTCTGCCATCGGGGGAAATGAATAACTACTACTAGATAATTCCGCCTGTATGTGTGAGGGTTGTGAACTGAGGGGAAATTCGTCTGACGGTTCCCGGGAGATTTCTCTCTGAAACAAGGGCTGGCTCAAAGTTTGGTCTTGTCAGTCACCTTCCAGATGACTGCAGAGAGAAAGCAGCACTCCCAACCAGCCAAGTCACTGAGCACAGAGCATCCTCTTCCCATCGCTTGTCTCTGCCATGGTGACAGGGATGCAAGCTGGAGGTGGAGAGAGATTTTCTTCTGAATTTACAAAAGAACCAAGCTCGGAGCCCATTTAAACACCCACAATGCCTGTGTTAGCATTATATGCTTTGGTCACAGTTGTATTTTATGCTATACTAATGTAGGAAGTTAAAATACTGCTCTTCTAAGTTTATACATATATTCTGAATGAAGTAGCACTGGTTTTCAGAAGATTTCATGATATGTAGATAGATAACATATTGATGAAATTAAACTGTATTGCTCAAAGTCGAAACTGCTTTTAAATTAATCATATTGCAAAAACAATTGAGTATTTGGCCTTCAGCTATTGCAATATTTTGCTCTAGTTAGTCTTCCCTTATCCTGAATAAATACAAGTACAGTCTGGAGCATCTCTAGAGCATAATCATCAGAGAGGAATGTAATTATTTTTTTAATGTAATTATTGTTCCATTCCAATTCCATCAGATAATATTGTATTTCTTATACTGAACAAAAATATTAACCCAACATGCAACACTTTCAAAGATTTTACTGAATTACACTTCATATAACAAAATCAGTCAATTGAAATTTGAGCCTGACCCAGCCAACCAGAATTATTTTTTTCCCACAAAAGGGCTTCATTACGACAAATACTCCTCGGTTTCATCAGCTGTCCGGGTGACTGGTCCCGCAGGTGAAGCTGGATGGTGGAGGTCCATGGCTGGCATTGTTACACGTGGTCTGTGGTTGTGAGGCTGGTTGGACGTATGTTGGAGGCGGCTTATGGTAGACAAATTAACATTCAATGCTCTGGCAACAGCTCTGGTGGACATTCCTGCAGTCAGTATGCCAATTGCATGCTCTGTGGCATTGTGTTATGTGACAAAACGGCACATTTTAGAGTGGCGTTTTACTGTCCCTGACACAAGGTGCACCTGTGTAATGATAATGCTGTATAATCAGCTTCCTGATATGCCACACCTGTCAGGTGTATGGATTTTCTTGACAAAGGAGAAATACTCACTAACAGGGATGTAAACAAATTTGTGCAATTTTTGGGGGGAGAAATCAACTTTTTGTGAGTATTGAAAATTTCCGGGATCGTTTATTTTATTTCATGAAACATGGGACCATGCTGAATTTATATTTTTGTTCAGTATACAGTGCCTTCGGAAAGTAATCAGACCCCTTGACTTTTCCCACATGTTGTTAAATTACGACCTTATTCTAAAACATTTTCCTCAGCATTCTACACACAATTCCCCAGAATGAAAATGCAAAAACTGGTTTTTAGAAATGTTTCCAAGTATTAAAAATAAGAAACAGAAATATCTTATTTACATAAGTATTCAGACCCTTTGCTACCCTTTGCTATGAGCTCAGGTGCATCCTGTTTCCATGAATCATCCTTGAGATGTTTCTACAACTTGATTGGAGTCCACATGTGGTAAATTCAATTGATTGGACATTATTTTGAAAGGCACACACCTGTCTATATAAGGTCCTACAGTTGACAGTGCCTGTCAGAGCAAAAACCAAGCCATGAGGTCGAAGGAATTGTCTGTAGAGCTCAGAGACAGGATTGTGTCCAGGCACAGCTCTGGGGAAGGGTACCAAAACATTTCTGCATCATTGAAGGTCTCCAAGAACACAGTGGCCTCCATCATTCTTAAATGGAAGAAGTTTGGAACCACCAAGACTCTTCCTAGAGCTGGCTGCCCGGCCAAACTGAGCAATCAGGGAGAAGGGCCTTGGTCAATGAGGTGATCACGAACCCGATGGTCACTCTTACAGAGCTCTAGAGTTCCTCTGTGGAGATTGTCCAGAGGACAACCATCTCTGCAGCACTCCACCAATCAGGCCTTTATGGTAGAGTGGCCAGATGTAAGACCCTCCTCAGTAAAAGGCACAAGACAGCCCACTTTGCCAAAAGGTAGCCAAAGACTCTCAGACCATGAGAAACAAGATTTTATTGTCTGATGAAACCAATTTTGAACTCTTTGGCCTGAATACCAAACGTCATGTCTAAAGGAAACCTGGCACCATCCTGCACCATGGTGGTGGCAGTGTCATGCTGTGGGGATGTTTTTCAGCAGTAGGGACTGGAAGTCTAGTCAGGATCGAGGCAAAGATGAATGGAGCAAAGTACAGAGAGATCCGTGATGAAAACATGCTCCAGAGCGCACAGGACCTCAGACTTGGGTGAAGGTTCACCTTCCAACAGGACAATGACCCTAAGCACACAGCCAAGACAACGCAGGAGTGGCTTTGGGACAAGTCTCTGAATGTCCTTGAGTGGCCCAGCTAGAACCCAGACTTGAAAAAGATTGAACATCTCTGGAGAGACCTGAAAATAGCTATGCAGCAACGCTCCCCATCCAACCTAACAGAGCTTGAGGATCTGCAGAGAAGAAGCTTGTGCCAAGCTTGTAGCGTCATACCCGAGAAGACTCGAGTCTGTAATCGCTGCCAACGGTGGTTCAACACCGAAATACTGAGTATTTCATAAAAAAAATTAAATGAAATTGCAAATATTTCTAAAAACATGTTTTTGCTTTGTCATTATTGGGTAGTGTGTAGGTTGATGAGGGGTTTAATCAATTTTAGAATGAGGCTGTAACGTAACAAAATGTAGAAATGTACTGTATTTAGCTAATACCCAACTCACATGCAGACTGTTGAAGCCCTATGCATCATAAACCTGTCCACTCCTGGAGTAACTCCCTGTCAGAGTGACTGATTAGAGGCTTTTACCGGAGGCCCTGGGCCAATTGGAGGTCAGGGGTGAGGGCTTAGGGGTCAGAGGGAGTGAATTTAGACATGAAGATACAACTTGAACCACAGAATAAGGCTACCTTCATGTTGGTTTGAATAGCAAGCTTGAATAGCTTGCTCTCGCAAGACCATTCAGTACCTCTATCCATCTCTCGATAGACTGGTCCAAGGACCTCCAGAGCCCTCCGACCAACTACTGTACCTGCGATGTCGCCAGAGCACAGAGAAGTAAGCTCCGCTGGTGGTAACATACTTTATGCGCTATGTAAGCCTCCTTCACTGTGGCTGTCTGTTTGATGACATATAGCATATTATCCAGGGCCACTGGTTGGATTGGATTTACTGTACTCACTTCCAAAAACTCATGCGCTCTCCCCCCACTAAAAGTCTCCCAGACTTCTATAAAAACAAACGTGTCCACCCCTCTATTCCCAGGTGAGTCTGCTGGGCTATGGAACTCTAGAGCAGCACATCAAAAAAAACTGCCACCCTGTTGTCGGCTATCAACATCTCCCTGAGGAAGGACGCAACTACCAAGGCTTTAAAATGGTCAAATTTGGGGGATGACTACCAAATGCAATAAAGTTTTGTAAAAACCTGTCATTTTTGAATTGATTACAAAACCTTAAGTGTTTCTTAGCCTGTTCTCATTTTTCGCTCATTACTATGGTAACTTAAACATCTGACAACATGCAGACTTTATCCATCAAGACAACACTTAGAGCTTATGATTCAAAAAGGTCAAAATCTATGCAAGTCTCATATCCAGGGTGAATAAATGTTTATTAATGTATGAAGGACATCACACATGTGTGCCTGTGTAAAATATTTATCCCAGACAAGAATGAAGAATAGGACAAATAGGCTGTGTTAAAATAGGCAGCCCAAGTCTGAGTTTTTCCCACAAAATGGTCTTTTGACCAATCACATCAGCTCTGAAAAATAGCTGATGTGAAAAGATCTGCTGTGATTGGTAACAATATCCAAATTGGGCTGCCTGTCCAAACGCAGTCAGGGACAAGTGAATATAAGTCAGTTCTTGTGTTTGTAGATGTTTCTCTGAATTTGAGTGGTTACATACATTACATGTTAAATGGCTATGAGACAGAGGTTAAGATATTCTTTCTGTAATCAAAGGGAAGGTATCGCTGAAGGCCTCAGTATTCAGGCAGGCAGCTTGAAACAGATGTATCACCATCCAGGCCCTTGTCACAGCATGCAGTGGCTTGATAATGAGATTACAATAAATACATGTACCTTTCATCACCAAAGCCGTGTTAGCATTTACTGCAGGTTGCTGAACAATCCAACCATTTTGCTAGTGTCATTGATATAAATGGGCAATTCTTCTACATCTGCATTGCTTGCTGTTTGGGGTTTTAGGCTGGATTTCTGTATAGCACTTTGTGACATCAGCTGATGTAAAAAATGGCTTTATAAACACATTTGATTGATTGATTCAAATACAATATCCAGTTCATAAGTATTGACTGTAATACCTCTAGGGTCCTTTGGTAGTCTGGCAGCTTGCTGCTTTCTGGTGATGTTACTCCTTCTCCACCTGAAATGCAATAACAACAAAAACATGAATAACAATAATCCTAGTCAGTGACTAACTTGGCTAACTAGGCTAATTAAAAGATCATGTAAAATGTGCACGTTAGCCAAATGACACCCAACCAGCATAATAGTCTATTTGCAGTGAAATAGGGATGGGAATTTGTCAAGCCAACTTTTTCTGTCACTAATTAATCAATGAACAAGCAGTCGCATTCAAAAGACACTAACAAGTCTCAAAAAAAAAATAGCTTCAAATGTATATTTTTTTATTTTATATACAGTTGAAGTCGGAAGTTTTACATACACCTTAGCCAAATACATTTAAACTCAGTTTTTCACAATTCCTGACATTTAATCCTAGCAAATATTCCCTGTCTTAGGTCAGTTAGGATCACCAATTTATTTTAAGAATGTGAAATGTCAGAATAATAGTAGAGAGAATTATTTATTTCAGCTTGTATTTCTTTTTCTTTTTCTTTTCTTTCTTTCATACACTCAATTAGTATTTGGTAGCATTGACTTTAAATTGTTTAATTCTTCAAAAAGCTTGTGCACAGTGCACATTAATCAACATTTCAGTAAAAGTGCCGGTTTTAGCCAACCGGCTAATTTTCAACCGCAGTCCCTGGACAGGTTATTAAAAACAATTACAATATAGACAATAGCAACATAGAACAAGCAAGACATAGCAACATAGGACAAGCAAGACGTAGCATACAGACAGAGCAGCATAAAACAAAAAGCAGCAAGACAAAATTCATAAAAGCAACAAAGTGTTTCCACACCTCACAAGCTACAGACAACAGACAACATGGAGTGGCAACACACAGCTAGGGACCATGTTCACAAATCTGATTGACCTTTAGCCATGTCTTCAAGCATTTTGTGAAAGTGTGATATGTGGTGCAGTTGTGTGTCTGATGGCAGTGTATTCCAGACATGGGAAGCTCTCACAGAGAATGCAGATTTACTAAAGGTGCTTTTCCTTAGGGGAACTATACAGTCACCTCTCATGGCAGACCTTGTGAATCTGCTGCCATATGTCTGGGTTTTCTGTTTAACAAAAATATTGAGTGGAGGGGGAGCCAGGCCATTGAGGATCTTGAATACAAGACATGCGTCGGTGTATTGCACAAGATTTTCCCAACTCAAGAGCTCATGCTTTCTAAGGATGTGACAATGATGATGGCTATTGGGCTTCCTATCAAGCACTTTGAGAGCCTGTTTGTAGACAGACTGAATAGGTTTTAATGTTGTACAGCAAGCTTGGGCCCAACTAGTCAAGCAGTATGTTAAGTGGGGGAGTATCATAGATTTGACAGAGATGGTGTAACAGAATCAGGTTTGTAGGCCTCCTTGCTCACACAAGTTTTTTTCAGTTCTGCCCACATTTTCTATAGGATTGAGGTCAGGGCTTTGTGATGGCCACTCCAATACCTTGACTTTGTTGTCCTTAAGCCATTTTGCCACAACTTTGGAAGTATGCTTGGGGTCATTGTCCATTTGGAAAACCCATTTGTGACCAAGATTTAACTTCCTGACTGAGGTCTTGAGATGTTGCTACAATATATCCACATCATTTTACTTCCTTGTGATGCCATCTATTTTGTGAAGTGCACCAGTCCCTCCTGCAGCAAAGCACCCCAACAACATGATACTGCCATCCCGTGCTTCACGGTTGGGATGGTGTTCTTCGGCTTGCAAGTCTCCCCCATTTTCCGCCAAACATAACGATGGTCATTATGGCCAAACAGTTCTATTTTATTTTCTCATCAGACCAGAGGACATTTCTCCAAAAAGTAGGATCTTTGTCCCCATGTGCAGTTGCAAACCGTAGTCTTGCTTTTTTATGCCGGTTTTGGAACAGTGGCTTCTTCCTTGCTAAGCAGCCTTTCAGGTTATGTTAATATAGGACTCATTTTACTGTGGATATAGATACTTTGTACCTGTTTCCTCCAGCATCTTCACAAGATCCTTTGCTGTTGCTCTGGAATTGATTTGCACTTTTCGCACCAAAGTACGTTCATCTCTAGGAGACAGAACGTGTCTCCTTCCTAAGCGATATGACGGCTGTGCTATTGTTTGTATAGATGAATGTGGTACCTTCAGGTGTTCGGAAATTGCTCCCAATGATGAACCAGACTTGGAGGTCTACAATTGTTTTTCTGAGGTCTTGGCTGATTTCTTTTGATTTTCCCATGATGTTAAGCAGAGGCACTGAGTTTGAAGGTACGCCTTGAAATACACCTCCAATTGACTCAAATGATGTAAATAAGCCTATCAGAAGCTTCTAAAGCCATGACATAATTTTCTAGAATTTTCCAAGCTGTTTAAAGGCACAATAAACTTTGTATGTAAACTTCTGACCCACTGGAATTGTAATACAGTGGATTATAAGTGAAATAATCTGTCTGTAAACAATTGTTGGAAAAATAACTTGTGTCATGCACAAAGTATATGTCCTAACCGACTTGCCAAAACTATAGTTTGTTAACAAGACTTTGGTGGAGTGGTTGGAAAAAGAGTGTTAATGACTCCAACCTAAGTGCATGTAAACTTCCGACTTCAGCTGTACAAGGCACACCTTTGGAACATCTACATTTTTTAAAAGTCTAATAAATCACTTTTATGTACATCATCACATCATAATTCCATATTTTTGTCAGGTCTAAAGAAACTTTATGAAATTTCAGAAGAACAGAATATGTGTTAGCCTACTGTAGACGTGAAGTGATCATTTGAAACAGGTCCTATATGCTATATTTAGAGTTATTTGGCAACATTAGTTGTGAATGATACAAACCTTAGAATGTCTTAGAAATCAAAACATGGGCTGCATGGTGCGACTATATGATATTGAGGATTTGAGGAAGTAGCAAAAAAAGCTTGCGCTCTGTTCCTTGCCTCAGGCTGTACAGCTTTTCTCTCATCAAGTGATCATATTTTCACCCATCAGACTATTCTCAATTTAATATTTTCTTTACTAATATGTAAAATTAGTTTCGATTTACAACGGTCCATTATCAAATGGGTATGAACAGGGGAAGGGGAAAAAAATCTGTGTAATCTGTGTGCACTCGAATAGGGAATGGATCCTCACTTTTTCACGCGGGTCAGTTGAAGGCTACGTCGATATTATGACGGAACAGGTTCTTAATAATAATTTGAGCAGATGAGAAATATGTATAAGAACACTTATTTCGATCCAGGCATCAACCACTGTTTGAAGAGTATACTCTTGCTGCCAGATAGGTGATATCCCGCCCAAACTTTATGCCATGGGCTCTGCATCTTTGTTCTTGCAGCTACCCAGAGCTTAATTTGGGAAACCAAGTGAAATGTGTTCGGGACCTCGATAGTAACATTGATATTTCACTAAACTGTTGACAGCCTATTTGCCCGCTCGAGAAAGGAATAAAGGAGAGAGTGGAGGAGATGAAAACATATGGTGGTGAGATATTCTGTATAGCTAAAGTTAATGTGTCACCCAATTAATTATAAAAATGATATCCAATAAGCTCAGTACAACATTCCAAAAAGTATTTTACCATCTATGCAAGAATCGGAATGCACGTTTTGTCACCAGTATATACCACACGATGTACAAAAAAATAAGCCACTTACTTTGATAGGAACTCACACGTCCAAAGTCCAATTTGTAAGGAAAACAACCATGAAGGCATTGTTTGTTCCTGAAAATGTGCTGGGGGAAAACGTGTGTGCAAGGCCTGTTCTGACTAGAAAGGTGCAACGTGTCTCCTTCCTAAGCGATATGACGGCTGTGCTATTGTTTGTATAGATGAATGTGGTACCTTCAGGTGTTCGGAAATTGCTCCCAATGATGAACCAGACTTGTGGAGGTCTACAATTGTTTTTCTGAGGTCTTGGCTGATTTCTTTTGATTTTCCCATGATGTTAAGCAGAGGCACTGAGTTTGAAGGTACGCCTTGAAATACACCTCCAATTGACTCAAATGATGTAAATAAGCCTATCAGAAGCTTCTAAAGCCATGACATAATTTTCTAGAATTTTCCAAGCTGTTTAAAGGCACAGTAAACTTTGTATGTAAACTTCTGACCCACTGGAATTGTAATACAGTGGATTATAAGTGAAATAATCTGTCTGTAAACAATTGTTGGAAAAATAACTTGTGTCATGCACAAAGTATATGTCCTAACCGACTTGCCAAAACTATAGTTTGTTAACAAGACTTTGGTGGAGTGGTTGGAAAAAGAGTGTTAATGACTCCAACCTAAGTGCATGTAAACTTCCGACTTCAGCTGTACAAGGCACACCTTTGGAACATCTACATTTTTTAAAAGTCTAATAAATCACTTTTATGTACATCATCACATCATAATTCCATATTTTTGTCAGGTCTAAAGAAACTTTATGAAATTTCAGAAGAACAGAATATGTGTTAGCCTACTGTAGACGTGAAGTGATCATTTGAAACAGGTCCTATATGCTATATTTAGAGTTATTTGGCAACATTAGTTGTGAATGATACAAACCTTAGAATGTCTTAGAAATCAAAACATGGGCTGCATGGTGCGACTATATGATATTGAGGATTTGAGGAAGTAGCAAAAAAAGCTTGCGCTCTGTTCCTTGCCTCAGGCTGTACAGCTTTTCTCTCATCAAGTGATCATATTTTCACCCATCAGACTATTCTCAATTTAATATTTTCTTTACTAATATGTAAAATTAGTTTCGATTTACAACGGTCCATTATCAAATGGGTATGAACAGGGGAAGGGGAAAAAATCTGTGTAATCTGTGTGCACTCGAATAGGGAATGGATCCTCACTTTTTCACGCGGGTCAGTTGAAGGCTACGTCGATATTATGACGGAACAGGTTCTTAATAATAATTTGAGCAGATGAGAAATATGTATAAGAACACTTATTTCGATCCAGGCATCAACCACTGTTTGAAGAGTATACTCTTGCTGCCAGATAGGTGATATCCCGCCCAAACTTTATGCCATGGGCTCTGCATCTTTGTTCTTGCAGCTACCCAGAGCTTAATTTGGGAAACCAAGTGAAATGTGTTCGGGACCTCGATAGTAACATTGATATTTCACCAAACTGTTGACAGCCTATTTGCCCGCTCGAGAAAGGAATAAAGGAGAGAGTGGAGGAGATGAAAACATATGGTGGTGAGATATTCTGTATAGCTAAAGTTTTATTTATTTTATTTATTTTACCTTTATTTAACCAGGTAGGCAAGTTGAGAACAAGTTCTCATTTACAATTGCGACCTGGCCAAGATAAAGCAAAGCAGTTCGACAGATAAAACGACACAGAGTTACACATGGAGTAAAAACAAACATACAGTCAATAATGCAGTATAAACAAGTCTATATACAATGTGAGCAAATGAGGTGAGAAGGGAGGTAAAGGCAAAAAAAGGCCATGATGGCAAAGTAAATACAATATAGCAAGTAAAATACTGGAATGGTAGTTTTGCAATGGAAGAATGTGCAAAGTAGAAATAAAAAAATAATGGGGTGCAAAGGAGCAAAATAAATAAATAAATAAAAATTAAATACAGTTGGGAAAGAGGTAGTTGTTTGGGCTAAATTTTAGGTGGGCTATGTACAGGTGCAGTAATCTGTGAGCTGCTCTGACAGTTGGTGCTTAAAGCTAGTGAGGGAGATAAGTGTTTCCAGTTTCAGAGATTTTTGTAGTTCGTTCCAGTCATTGGCAGCAGAGAACTGGAAGGAGAGGCGGCCAAAGAAAGAATTGGTCTTGGGGGTGACTAGAGAGATATACCTGCTGGAGCGTGTGCTACAGGTGGGAGATGCTATGGTGACCAGCGAGCTGAGATAAGGGGGGACTTTACCTAGCAGGGTCTTGTAGATGACATGGAGCCAGTGGGTTTGGCGACGAGTATGAAGCGAGGGCCAGCCAACGAGAGCGTACAGGTCGCAATGGTGGGTAGTATATGGGGCTTTGGTGATAAAACGGATTGCACTGTGATAGACTGCATCCAATTTGTTGAGTAGGGTATTGGAGGCTATTTTGTAAATGACATCGCCAAAGTCGAGGATTGGTAGGATGGTCAGTTTTACAAGGGTATGTTTGGCAGCATGAGTGAAGGATGCTTTGTTGCGAAATAGGAAGCCAATTCTAGATTTAACTTTGGATTGGAGATGTTTGATATGGGTCTGGAAGGAGAGTTTACAGTCTAACCAGACACCTAAGTATTTGTAGTTGTCCACGTATTCTAAGTCAGAGCCGTCCAGAGTAGTGATGTTGGACAGGCGGGTAGGTGCAGGTAGCGATCGGTTGAAGAGCATGCATTTAGTTTTACTTGTATTTAAGAGCAATTGGAGGCCACGGAAGGAGAGTTGTATGGCATTGAAGCTTGCCTGGAGGGTTGTTAACACAGTGTCCAAAGAAGGGCCGGAAGTATACAGAATGGTGTCGTCTGCGTAGAGGTGGATCAGGGACTCACCAGCAGCAAGAGCGACCTCATTGATGTATACAGAGAAGAGAGTCGGTCCAAGAATTGAACCCTGTGGCACCCCCATAGAGACTGCCAGAGGTCCGGACAGCAGACCCTCCGACTTGACACACTGAACTCTATCAGAGAAGTAGTTGGTGAACCAGGCGAGGCAATCATTTGAGAAACCAAGGCTGTCGAGTCTGCCGATGAGGATATGGTGATTGACAGAGTCGAAAGCCTTGGCCAGATCAATGAATACGGCTGCACAGTAATGTTTCTTATCGATGGCGGTTAAGATATCGTTTAGGACCTTGAGCGTGGCTGAGGTGCACCCATGACCAGCTCTGAAACCAGATTGCATAGCAGAGAAGGTATGGTGAGATTCGAAATGGTCGGTAATCTGTTTGTTGACTTGGCTTTCGAAGACCTTAGAAAGGCACGGTAGGATAGATATAGGTCTGTAGCAGTTTGGGTCAAGAGTGTCCCCCCCTTTGAAGAGGGGGATGACCGCAGCTGCTTTCCAATCTTTGGGAATCTCAGACGACACGAAAGAGAGGTTGAACAGGCTAGTAATAGGGGTGGCAACAATTTCGGCAGATAATTTTAGAAAGAAAGGGTCCAGATTGTCTAGCCCGGCTGATTTGTAGGGGTCCAGATTTTGCAGCTCTTTCAGAACATCAGCTGAATGGATTTGGGAGAAGGAGAAATGGGGAAGGCTTGGGCGAGTTGCTGTTGGGGGTGCAGTGCTGTTGTCCGGGGTAGGAGTAGCCAGGTGGAAAGCATGGCCAGCCGTAGAAAAATGCTTATTGAAATTCTCAATTATGGTGGATTTATCAGTGGTGACAGTGTTTCCTATCTTCAGTGCAGTGGGCAGCTGGGAGGAGGTGTTCTTATTCTCCATGGACTTTACAGTGTCCCAGAACTTTTTTGAGTTAGTGTTGCAGGAAGCAAATTTCTGCTTGAAAAAGCTAGCCTTGGCTTTTCTAACTGCCTGTGTATAATGATTTCTAGCTTCCCTGAACAGCTGCATATCACGGGGGCTGTTCGATGCTAATGCAGAACGCCATAGGATGTTTTTGTGTTGGTTAAGGGCAGTCAGGTCTGGGGAGAACCAAGGGCTATATCTGTTCCTGGTTCTAAATTTCTTGAATGGGGCATGTTTATTTAAGATGGTTAGGAAGGCATTTTTAAAAAATATCCAGGCATCCTCTACTGACGGGATGAGATCAATATCCTTCCAGGATACCCCGGCCAGGTCGATTAGAAAGGCCTGCTCGCAGAAGTGTTTCAGGGAGCGTTTTACAGTGATGAGTGGAGGTCGTTTGACCGCTGACCCATTACGGATGCAGGCAATGAGGCAGTGATCGCTGAGATCTTGGTTGAAGACAGCAGAGGTGTATTTAGAGGGGAAGTTGGTTAGGATGATATCTATGAGGGTGCCCGTGTTTAAGGTTTTGGGGAGGTACCTGGTAGGTTCATTGATTATTTGTGTGAGATTGAGGGCATCAAGTTTAGATTGTAGGATGGCTGGGGTGTTAAGCATGTTCCAGTTTAGGTCGCCTAGCAGCACGAACTCTGAAGATAGATGGGGGGCAATCAGTTCACATATGGTGTCCAGAGCACAGCTGGGGGCAGAGGGTGGTCTATAGCAGGCGGCAACGGTGAGAGACTTGTTTTTAGAGAGGTGGATTTTTAAAAGTAGAAGTTCAAATTGTTTGGGTACAGACCTGGATAGTAGGACAGAACTCTGCAGGCTATCTTTGCAGTAGATTGCAACACCGCCCCCTTTGGCAGTTCTATCTTGTCTGAAAATGTTGTAGTTTGGAATTAAAACTTCAGAATTTTTGGTGGTCTTCCTAAGCCAGGATTCAGACACAGCTAGAACATCCGGGTTGGCAGAGTGTGCTAAAGCAGTGAATAGAACAAACTTAGGGAGGAGGCTTCTAATGTTAACATGCATGAAACCAAGGCTATTACGGTTACAGAAGTCGTCAAAAGAGAGCGCCTGGGGAATAGGAGTGGAGCTAGGCACTGCAGGGCCTGGATTCACCTCTACATCGCCAGAGGAACATAGGAGGAGTAGAATAAGGGTACGGCTAAAAGCTATGAGAATTGGTCGTCTAGAACGTCTGGAACATAGAGTAAAAGGAGGTTTCTGGGGGCGATAAAATAGCATCAAGGTATAATGTACAGACAAATGTATGGCAGGATGTGAATACAGTGGAGGTAAACCTAGGTATTGAGTGATGAAGAGAGAGATATTGTCTCTAGAAACATCGTTGAAACCAGGAGATGTCATTGCATGTGTGGGTGGTGGAACTAATAGGTTGGATAAGGTATAGTGAGCAGGACTAGAGGCTCTACAGTGAAATAAGCCAATAAACACTAACCAGAACAGAAATGGACAAGACATATTGACATTAAGGATAGGCATGCTTAGTCGAGTGATCAAAAGGGTCCGGTGAGTGGAGAGGTTGGTTGGTGATTTAGACAGCTAGCCAGGGCATCGGTAGCAAGCTAGCATAGGATGGAGGTCTGTTAGCCACCCCTTACGTTCCGTCAGTAGATTAGTGGGGTTCCGTGTGGTAGAGGGGATTAATCCAAATCACACAACAACAACAAAAATAAAAACAATAGATATAGTTATAGAGGCCCAAGAAGAAAATATAATAATAATAATTAAAAAAATAATTTTAAAAAAATAATAATAAAAAAATTGTCCGATTGTCTATTCAGATAGCAGCCGGTAAGACAGCTAACGGTTAGCAGGCCGCAGATGGGCGTTCAGGTAACGTCGCGACGGAGGAGCCGGCCGAATAACTCCTTCGGGTAGACAACGTCGGCAGTCCAGTTGTGAAGGCCCGGTGGGGCTCCGCGAAGGCAGCAAAACGGGTCCGGATAGGTGACTGCAGCCCAGGTGTGATTGATGGAACTCAGGAGTGATTGACGGAGCTTGCTAGCTCCGATGGTCACACGGATAGCAGCTAGCCAGCTGTGAGATCCGGGCATGAATGTCCAGGGACATGGAGAGAAAAATTGGTCCGGTATGTTCCGCTCCGAGCCGCGCTGCGCCGCACAGAACTGGCGATAGATTCTCGAGCCAAAGGATAGCTGATGACCACAAACCGTGGTTAGCTGAATATTAACGATTTGCCAGTAAAGGAGCTAACTAGCTTCTGAACTAGCTTCTGGATTAGCTTCTGGCTAGTTTCAGGCTAGCTTCTTGGAGTTTCTGGCTAGCTTCTTGGAGGATTACAGATCTGAGGTAAATAATACTTTTTTATAAATATACATTGGTGAGGCGGGTTGCAGGAGAGTGTTTTGAAGATGAGTTGATGGAAAATAAAAATAAAATGTATGTGAAAAAGTTGTAAATATATATATATATACAGGACACGACAAGACGAGGACAAAAGACGTCTGAACTGCTATGCCACCTTGGAGACAACAAGTTAATGTGTCACCCAATTAATTATAAAAATGATATCCAATAAGCTCAGTACAACATTCCAAAAAGTATTTTACCATCTATGCAAGAATCGGAATGCACGTTTTGTCACCAGTATATACCACACGATGTACAAAAAAATAAGCCACTTACTTTGATAGGAACTCACACGTCCAAAGTCCAATTTGTAAGGAAAACAACCATGAAGGCATTGTTTGTTCCTGAAAATGTGCTGGGGGAAAACGTGTGTGCAAGGCCTGTTCTGACTAGAAAGGTGCAATGTGCAATGTCATCATACTTGATCTGAGGAAACACTAGGGAAGTGCTTGGGCACTCCTTGAAGAGAGAAGTTTGTCCGGCTCAGTAAAGCCTCAAACATAAATTGTCAGCCGCATTGAAATAGGCTACTTCTTATGTGAACTAACGTGGAGGTGGAAAACACCTAAATTCAAACTGTTGTTAAAAAATACAACTTGTTCGAAATTTGAAATTGACAAGTTGAAACATAGCCTATTGTAAGGACCGACACCTGCGTGGGAGCCCGATGATCCGGCAATGAAGTAGCAGCCTGACGAGCTGGCTGGGCATAAAAACCTGACGATCCGACTGAGGCCCGACGTGGGATGGGCGCCTTCCGAGCCAATGGGGGCAAGAACCTCTGGAGGCAGCTAGGGCGTGACAGCCCGACGAGCTGGCTTAGGCACCCCCAGATCCATTGGTGTCAGCTCCCGTACCCGACTTCAACACCAACCCAAATGCCAGCACACCCAGATGCTTCATATGGTGGCTTCAGCACTCTGTAAGGACTGACGCCGGAGATGAGAAGCAGGTACGTGGAGTCAACATTTAATCAGGAACAAACAGGTTACAAGACAAGCACAGCTTTGGCACACAGGTTAACAAGGACATACGACAATCAATGCTGAAGCAGGGAACGGAGCGGGGAACCAGACATATATAGGGAAGGTAATAACAGAGGTGATAGAGTCCAGGTGAGTCCAATAATTGCGGATGCACGTGACGGGGGGAAAGGCAGGTGTGCGTAATGATGGTGACAAGAGTGTGCAATGCTGGGGAGCCTGGCGCCCTCGCGTTTTAGGGGGAAAGAGCGGGAGCAGGCGTGACACCTATAGATAATTAGCAGGCAGCGTGCCTTGGTTTGAGGGCAGCGCGGGTAACTATTGTGTTGCGTAACAATCACATTTTGGAACAGTAAGAGCATTCTGACGTCACGCGTATGAAAAAACTCACGCAGTGGCAACGGTTTGAGACATTTGGAACTTATGAAAAGGTTAATTGAGAAGAGGAACACCCCACTGGGCACACACTGGTTGAGTCATTTCTAGTCTGGTTTAGTCATTTCAATGG
The DNA here is from genome assembly GCF_002021735.2 of Oncorhynchus kisutch. NCBI lineage: Eukaryota > Metazoa > Chordata > Actinopteri > Salmoniformes > Salmonidae > Oncorhynchus > Oncorhynchus kisutch. Next base: position 43,042,509 of record NC_034177.2, read on the forward strand.
CACGTTGGTAATAGTCAGTGACAAATATCATTCCTGATACTGGTTATAATGACTTTGTATTAAAGGTACAAATTAAACATATTTTATACAAGGTTTGTCTATGATTACTTTTTTCAAATCTATTGTATTTACCACGATTCAACGTCACAATACGTTGACACAACATTGATTCAACCAGTTTGTGCCCAGTGGAAACAGGTATGACTAGACCGATTACATTTACATCCATTATAATACAATGATTAGAAGCAGTTAGTTTTGTGTGATGACTTGATAATATGCCATTAGAAATGTAAATTCGGATCATTTCCCTCGATCCTCTACATTTTTTACATTTCTCCTCCTAGACATAGTTTTTCTTCATATTCGTATATTCGTTCATTTTCCTTACATATTATTCTATGTGCCCAATACAAGGTATCTAGTGACTAAAACAAGAAGCTAACACTCAGGAACAGTCTGCCTGTTATATTCATTATAGTTGGAAAACCTGACCTGAACATAACATGAGCTAATTCCCCTCCTGCAGTCATTTCCTCTCAGCATTGTCCAGTGGTACCTCCTCTACACAGGGCACAGCCCGGGTCTCCTCCTACTAAACTCAATGAAGATCGTTTTCACGGCAGATCATTTGTCAACCCAACAGCATGAAGTGCATCATACTAAACACACAAAAAAACTCACCGAATCTTGTCAGTATCTTCTCAGTTGATTATTGCCCTTTTAATGTGACAGGGTTAACCAGTTGTTTCATAACACTACAAGCCCTTGCCCTCCTCCACATATACAGTATATTCTAAAGCAAAAACTATTGAGTCCTACATTTTTTTTGCGAGTTCAAGTCATCATCTCGTGTGTACAGATACTGCCTTCCTGGGGCTTGTTGGAAACACTGGCTGCGATTCCTTATTTACCAGCTGGAATACAATCAGTAACGTTTCCCTGCTACTGAAATGATGTAATGTTCCTTCCATTCAGAAACACTCCGGCCAATGTATTTGTCTTTTAACTGTAGTTAATGTAATTTTTTTTAAATCCCGGTACAACTTCAACTTAAATCTGACCACTTCGTTTGTATTTCAGGGACAGCTTTAGTGGAAAGACCAACACTGACTGACCTTTAGATTAGAGTCCTGTTTGAGTAATACATTCTGACACAGGGTTTATTTTTTTCAGTTGTGGTTCATTGATTGACAGATGAGGCAAAGGTCAACTCCAATTAATTCCTCAGGGAAATCTGGTGGGTTTTGGTCACTGTTTTGTTGAGAGAGAGCCTTTTCTCCAGGTCTGTTTTGGCTTCACATTTAACCACACTGAACCAGGTTGAAAGGATAATTACTGTACTATAATCCTGTGATGAGGTTTTCCACAGGCTCTCTGGGAACAGAGCTTTCGGCCATCATGTCATCAGGCTCAGGAACTAACCAGAGGTGTAACCATAAACTAAGGGGTCAGGGAGAAAACATAAAAATGCAAGGACATTAGTTTTCATGTGACAGTTCTAATCTTTTACAAACATTAGACACATTCTTTGTCCTGAAATAGATCAATTAATTTGAGACTTTTTTTGAACATCGTGTTAACATTTAAACAATTAGTAAATAACAAAGAACAGAAATAAAGTATATTTATTTATTCATCTAATAAAGACTGTTGGATGAGCTGCATTGATGGACAAGATAGTGTTTTAGGTTGGACTGTGGGTTTAGCTCCTCTATTGTACTGAGCAGCAGTTATTCAAAGAGGCTATTGTATCCCACTTGATCAAGGAACGTGTATTAACTGTTCTGTGAAGGTCTCTTTGTTCTGCATTGATGCTTAATCTGGGTATGGGAGTCAGCCGTCATGCAGTGCCATACCTAAGACTGTTAATAATCAAGAATCAGGTCTGTGTCTTTCCTCAGATCCTCTTATATCCCATGAGTTATAATATTGTATCCACTGCAATACCAACAGCCCATGCCCCTCTTCATAAATTATAACCATTACAGTTCCGCCATGGTGTCTCCCACAACAAATGTCTACCTGGGTGTCGTCTTATTACGGGACATTCAAATCTTCCATTGAATAAAGAGAAATCAAATCAAATCAAAAGCAGGAGATGAAAAGCAACAGATGAAGGGAACGTTGCGGATGAGAAAAGGCAGTAAAGTGTCTGAGGTGGGATTTACTGGGGTCTGTGTGATTTATGGTTACCCATAACACCCTGCTTAGGACTGTGTGGGTGGCGTGCGGCGTGTCAGAGGACAGCTCGCAAAAAGGCCCTTTCCACCGCCCCGTCGGGACAGGGTGCAAACACCATCTCACCTCTCCGTCGGCTGTATGAGAAGGTTTGAGGTTGTATAAGAAGCACTTTTACAGTCCGAGCTTAGGGTGACAGGTAGCAGGCTTTTCCTGCACACGTACAAAAGAGCCTTAGTTGCCCTGGCAGCAAGAGGTGGAGGAAGGGGTTGGGCTCTGTCCGTGTGGGTCCTGCTAAACTCAGCATTATTTTTTACAAATGAAAGGCAAACCTCTGTGGAATATGGGTACTCAGCTCTTTCAATCCCCATTAGTGTAACATAACAATTTGAATCATACCACGGCCAGTAAGCTGCTATATACCCTGTATGTGGTTTTGTATTAAGACTTCAGTGGAGGTTTCTTTAAAGAGGAAAATGTTCTCAGCTCTTTTGGACTGCATCCATAAGGAAGAGGAAGGGCACCATTTTTTGTATTTGCACCTTGTGGTTGCTCCCTGTAAAATAAAGTACTGTTATGAGGTTCAAAAACCTGCGGTAGCTGACAAGTGATGAAGGCCCACACACACCTGTGCCGTACAGCTTTCCACTCTTTATGTCCTGAGGCGGTTCTAATGGCATTTCCAGACACCGTGACTATGTTGCATCATAATGATCCTGAACAAAATGCCATCCTTCAGAGCTGGGAGGGGACTCTATTTTACAGCAGGGGTAGCCTGACATATGTTAACAGAATCATCACCATCTGTCTCAATATGGCCGTCCGCCGCAGACTCCTCCATACTGCTATGCCCTGGTTTCTGCAGAGTCACACTGTGCCAACGGCTGTCAAACATCCACAAGGGGCAGAAAGGGTTCAACCTGTCTCTGACTTTCTTCCCTCTTCTCCTAGGTGTCATGTATTTCAGTAAGTGTGTCAATCTCTTCTCCAGTTGCCTCCTCTGGTTGCTCCTCGTCACCCACGGGCCATCCTCACCGCACACTCCTTCGTACGACTTACAAGGCCTCCTCTAGTTACATGATTAATGAGCTTTTCAACACGCACAACACCCCAGCTTCTGTGTTTAGTGTATCATATACAACCTGCCCCGTGAGGAGTGACATGAGACAGTCAAATACTGGGGGTCTCGCAGGAGTATTTTTTATATAAGCCCCTGGCTGTTTGGACATGTATAAATATCTGTGAATATGTGTGACTGAAGTGGATTAGACTGTACAGCTCTGTGCCAACTGCACACCAAATGACACTGGTCCACGAGCCAGGAGGATGCCATTGGGTTACTGGGATGTGAGGCTGGCAGATTCCGGCCAGAGGAAATCAGTAGCAGCTAGGACAATAATCAAAGCACAGGGCATTCTTGCATGACTGGCACGCTCAGCTCTGCTTCAGAGAGAGAAGGAAGTTGGTCAGAAAGATGCTGGGGATTGTGGATGAAGAGCAGTGGGTGGATCAAATTAAATTAATGAATGGCTGGATGAATGGAATAATGGCTGGGTGGAAATAGGTGAAGTAATCCACCTGTGTTGTCATGTCTGGCTCATTAGTCATTCGAACTTACTTTACTGTACTGGGAGCACAGGTCGCAGGGATATTCTCTGAAGTTTTGCCCTGGGAAATAGAGGAGAAAAAGAAACATGACAAGGAAAAAGCAGACATATTACTCACAGAGTTAAACATCACATGAATCTTCACTTTCACAAGCACCCTAATGGAACTGTTTGATGTCTACACTGCATGGCCTGATGGGAAGCTGCTTCTGACGTTCTCGGCCCAATAATTATCCCTCGGTGGCCACTCCTCTCTGCAGCTGTGGGCCACATGAACTCGCATGAATCTGGCCCCTTACTGCCACATTTACATGGCAGGGATAAAAACAGACCAATCCTGGGGGGACGGGAACGACAGGACCCAAGCATTTCTAATACTGACTGAGTAGACACTACTGTATACATACCTTACATGGGTAGGTCCTGGACTTTAAAGCTACTTTGCTTATTAATTCTATAAAATGTAGTGAATGACCCTCTCCCAGAGCTAACATAGACCATGCCACAAACATCTGAACTGGATGTTCCCTAAATCACCCATGAATATGTAGCTAATAGAGAGAGCTGCCTTGTAGTTCAAGTAGACCAGTACGTACAGCACAGTACAGCACAGCCCCTCTCTCTCATATTGGAAATGGAACTGTATTTGTTGCTGGTACTGAGGTCTCTATTCTAATACAGGCATAACTGGAGAAGTCTGCCTTTCTCATGAAGGATCTAAACCAGCTGTCTCAATTCAAAAATGTCAGGTCCCCCCAACATGTATGGTCCCAATCCAACCCCAGAACATGCTCTAAACACCATTAATCTCATATGGTCACACTAATCATAAAGCTGCTGGACCTTCCAGACTTCATCTAGTCACACTCATTTAGTCTTGACATTACACATTCATTACACATCTAACACAGCAGATATGTAAGACCCTTTATCCTGCTTCCATACCATAATGGCATTTGTTAACAGATTGGTTAAAACCGCATTCCAGCCGGTGTCTATTCTACAAGTTACCACCGGGAAAATCTATGACTTTAAAATGCCTATTTATTTTGATTGCGCAATCCACTGTCTCATCAGCCCAGCCAGGCAATTTATAATCTTGATCTCCACTGTAAAAAACATCTAGACATTATTTCACATTTCTTTTAGGCTAACATTGATTTTTCAACAGCTGAGATTTGTATAAACCTTGCTGTCTGTCTCTCCGACATTTGCAACCTTGTTTCAATAGTCAAATTCGATCTCCAGCTGTCCCATAGCAATGAACGTGTCAGGACAAGACGGCCAGACAGGCAGCTATTCTCAGGCAGTTGAAGTCATGAATCAGCTGGCATCATTTTTATGGATATATACAAAGAAATGTCAATTGAAAAAAGGTCAAACGAAGTGCAGCTAGTTTGCAGTTTTTCCAGCTTCAGTTTGAAGTGATTGTGTTAGCTGTGATGTTGGCTAGCTCCTCTGAACAACAGTGTCCTGACGAGTGAGCACATTTTCTATGACAGGCGAAATTGCACCTCATTAGCTTCTTGTTATGGATCAATCCAAATAAATGTCACTAGAAAACAGTTTAAACAAATGCAAATGCAGCTACTTTGCTGTTATTCTGGCTGCACTTTTTTGACATGACTGTAAGTTAGTCGTAGATGGCTAGCTAGCAGGCAAGGGATAAGCATGTTGCGAGCCAGTATGGCAATGGGACATTTAGAATGAACGACTGGGTCGCTTCCATAGATGCAGAACAAAAAGACTGAACGACTGGATCGCATCTCTGTCAACTGAACAGACAGAATGAGGTAGCAACCCTAGATTTTTGTCGGGACTATATCTTGACCATGAAATAGTTTGAATAATTTCATAAAAATTACGTTTTTATGTCAGCGTTATTAGAATTTGTTGCTAACCCGTTGTATAAAAATGACAATGCCCTCGAAGCCGGTGTTTGGGGATATATTGGCACGGTTCATCTCGGGCCTAACACCCGTGCCAATATATCCTCCAAACACTGGTTTCTCTGGGATTATCACTTACTGTAATTACACAACCAAAGCAATATGGTATTTGTCTTAAACCTTTACAGTCATGGGAATTGGCCTATATGGATAGGGCTAAATTTAAATGTTTCATACAGAATAAATATGAAAATTCGTATGCATAACCATGGTAGCAATTGAAGAAAACCAGTTTGGAGATAATGGGGAAATTATTAGACCAAAGGTGATAACACAACAGTTCACCTGACACAAGACACATTACACTGTTGATTTGATGTGCATTTGACATTTACTGTACTTTCACTGCATTTTTTGATAAAGAAATCAGAAAATATTCTGGATACATTTAATAACGTGATAAGACTATTCCTAGAAAATGTGGGTTAGGTGCAACATAAGACAAAAAAATGAGAAGGGTTTGAGTGAGAGGACTAAGTGGTGTCTCCAAGTGGCCGCACACCTCTCCAAAGTGAACACAGTTCCTAAGAATGTTCCATGCACCTTTATGACTCAAAGAGTCTTCAACTATAAGGTACTTTTTTTGCACTCCTAGCTCTGCTGTTGAGGAACTAGAGCAAGCACACTTGTAGTTGTTTCGTTTGGAACACAACCCTCATCTGCTCCTTCACACAATTACTCTTATTGTTTACTCACAAAATGAGTGCATTCAGGTGCGTGTGCAGCTGAAAACTTTCTTCACAATAAACAAACATAGGCTCATTCTGTTCAGAACAACCCAGGGTATTACTCCATGTCATTTTGTAACTGTACATCAAACATATTGATCATAAACGTTGACAATGTATATGACATGAGTTTTATGATATGGAAATGTGATGTGCACATTTGGACTCATGATTGTTTGATTTGCTTGTATGACGTCAAAGCATTATTTGTTAGAATCCTCACCGTCACATCTTTCAAAATAGATTGAGTCATCTTCATTTACAGTATTTCTCTCACTCAGACAACAAACATTTGCAAAAGTTGCAAAATTAGTGGGAGGGATGTGGCAACTTCTTGCCAGGCGAGTTGTTCAAGTTTAGAATAGCTGTCAGTCAAAACCAATACATTGCTGTGAGGCACAGAGCCAGACTCTGACGTCATGTATAGCATGTTACTCTACAGCCACTGCGTTCCAATTTAGGTGCTTATTAGTACCCAAATCTACAATTTCTAATGGAAATTAACGTTAAAGTCTGTGTGGGAATTTAGAAGAGGGTTGGCCACCAGAAAGACATGACCTATAGACTTAATTCAATAACCAATTATTTTTTATGTTGACTTTGTGACAGACCAAAGCAAACCTTTTACCATTTCAGTTCTTTCTTGCTCCTGGACTATGCATTGTGGTTAGTATTTCATTAAGAGCCTCTGTGAAATATTTTGTGAAATACATCTTAACCTTGTTACAGGCTTTGGTTTTTCTCTCCATTTCAAGGTTGGTTAGCATGATAGCACGTTAGCAGAGGTATGCCCTGCTCAGTCACCTCATTAGTCAGTATGTGCTACAGTACACCTGTGCTGGCAAGTCATCTCGTTAGTCAGGATGTGTTTCACCTGTGCTAGACCAGCTGGGTTTTCAGTGCATCAGCTGAGGTGTGATTTCCAGCTCAACCACTTTAGTTTGAAAGAAGCTTGAGATTCGGTGTTTCCCCTGTTTGTTTTTGCTCCATATTCTTTTCACTCCTTATCCTAAATTGGTCTGGGTTCTTCTTTTAATTTGTCTTTTGGAGGCAAACCTGGTGGGTGTCTTTTAGAACCCCTTACTAGTGGCTTTTCCAACTTTCAGAACCTTTTTTGAAACGCTTTGTCTGTCCTATGGGAACATTACAACCTGCGCTCATACAAACTGGATGTTACTGTTACGATAAAGATTTGTATACTGTACATACTGTATAGGCAAATGGACATGAAGCAGAGATGAAAAATATGCACTAGCTAAATCTAGCACAATAAAAATAAATGTTTAAAAAAAATCTGTTCGCATATGACGGGTTGAAAGGTGAATATATAGGCTAATTGTGTTGTGTTCCATCCTTGAATTCATATCCGTTTAGTTTTATTTAATATTTAGCATGGGTCATTTGCTAGCCACAGATTCTTCTTCAGTGAGGTTTAACTATGGTTGGAATCCAACATGTTGCATTACCGCCCCCAACTGAACTATAGTATTGATCCATTACACTTTGTGATACAAAATGGGAAAGGGAAAATACATTTAAAATAAACAAAAATATATATTTTAATTACCCTACCAACTAACCCTACACTCATTAAAACCCAGCACCTTATCCCAGGACTTTAACCCTATCTGATCCTACCCCAGACCACTGATCTGAGAGGACAGACACCACTCCACACACCCTGTAACTCTTCTGAAGTCAAATCTCGTACCCCCAAGTACTTCTCTGAAGCTGCCACCACAACATGTTTTTCTGTGATTTGCGTTTAATTTCTGTGGGACAGTTGATAACCATTTATATGAACGCTAAGAAGCTAACCTTACTGAAACATATATCACTCATTGACCTATCCCTCTGTGCTGACACAGATCTACTATTCACAGGGATCCTCTCAGAACCCCTCACCCTTAATCCGGGGCGGCAGGGTAGCCTAGTGGTTAGAGCGTTGGACTAGTAACCGGAAGGTAGCAAGTGCAAATCCCAGAGCTGACAAGGTACAAATCTGTCGTTCTGCCCCTGAACAGGCAGTTAACCCACTGTTCCTAGGCCGTCATTGAAAATAAGAATTTGTTCTTAACTGACTTGCCTAGTTAAATAAAGGTTACAAAAATTTCCACCCTCCTCGACTTTCTTAGGACACCTCTGACTCTAGCTACCTCAACCTGCCTCACTCGCTCCGGACACTTCCGATCCCCAGCAACATTCGCACCCCTACAGTTGATACACGCAACTTTATTCACTGAAACTGCACAATCCTCTATCCCATGCCCTCCTGTACACTTCCCACATCTTGGAATCTCCCTCCTGACCATAAAAGTTGCACCTGAAACAGCGCAGTGGATTCGCCACAAAAGCTCTAGAAGGATAAATGATATAGCCTAACATGACCTTGTTGGGTAAAGACTGACTCAAAACTCTAAAGGACTGACAGTGACTCCTCTGTTTCACCACGCTCACCACCGGGTCTGTGTTGCACCAAATGGCGGGTGTCAAAGACCAGGAATCTTCAACTTCAAGCTCCACCTCCACACACTTTGATGCATATGATCACATATTTGTGATTGGAACAGTAGCAACAGAACGTATGATGCAACAAACGTGTCTAAATAGCATTGTTGTCCAAAAAGCATCTAAACAATGTTTTGTACTGCTGGGAAATAACACAACTTCATTTCTCAATTTCACCTTTTATTGTAAAAGATAAATGTGAACCTCATCATCCAAACATCACACAGAACACATCCGCAGCCAAATTCATTCCATTAACCAGTCTAAATGACAGGTTGCGCTGACAAAAAACGAAACAAAAGTTGGCGACATAACAGCTCGACTTGTTTACAATGTACCACATCTCTGGTGAGCAAAAGGGGGTAATGTAATATTGCTTAGAAATTGTCAGTTAAACTAACACCAGCTAAATTCTTTATGAAGGCAGCCATGTTTGTTTATGTTTGACAAGCGAAAACTCTCTAATCCCAGAATGCCATTCACTATAAGATGCAAATAAACAAAGTCAAAGATGGCGGCGCCCATTGCCTGAAAAATATTAACTTAGTTTGGCCACTTTTCAGCATATTACAAATCTTTGATGTACCTTGTTACAGTGTACTGTATACAAGAACCGGAGCACATAACTTGACAAGTCATTTACCGTTTTTGACAAATCACAAAGCAAATAAAATGTTATCACCTCACAGATAATCACCCCAACTACAAGCCTACTGCCTAGCCTAACTGTAGCGTGAAAGCTAAATAGGGATGAAAACATTTAAGGGGGGTTCGTGGGGGGTTAATTTCATTTGTGTTTTTTTTTAAGTCCTTGGGGGGTAGAAATGGGGATTTATCAATAAATGGGGGATTTATCAATAAATTGAGGGCAAACACAGGAGTTTATACGCAAAATAAAAAATAAAAACCCTGGAGAAGGGAGTCTGAGCTGGCAACCCATAGTTGCAATCTGATGTCACGTTAAAAAAAAGACTGTGAACTTGGAAAAAAACGAACTCCGACTGGGGAAAATAGTTTTAAACAGTCATCTAACTCAGAATTCCAACTCTGAAACTCGGGCCTCTTTCTAGAGCTCCGACCTTCCGACCTGAAGATCACTGACGTCATTTGATCTCAAGTTCCCAGTTATCTTGAAAGCACCATAAGTCAGTTGAGTGAACTTTCCCTTGTTATAACATCTTTGGTCTGACAGACGCTTACATGACAACCAGAATGCATTTTATGATGTCAACAAACATGGCTCCACACGTAGCTGGAAAATAGTTTAGCATTAGCTCATTATAATCAGTACAACCTTCAACAAAGTATTTTGCAGACATCATATGTGTCCATTAAAATCTATGCAAGAATCGGAAGGCGTGATTTGTCACCAGTACTTGAAAACCTGAATAAAACAGTAAATATGTTAAGCTCCATTCACACATACGGTATGCTACAGTAGAAACAACAAAACGATATACAGAAAATAAGGCACTTACTTTGATAAGAAAGCACTCATGTCCAAAGTTATTATTTATAAGGAAACCAATAATGAAAGTAATGCAGAAAATGTGGCAGGGGGAAAAAGTTTGAGCAAGGCCTGTTCTGACTAGAGATGCGCAATGTCTTCATATGTGATCTGGGGACACACTGGGGAAGTGTTTGGGCTCTCGTTGAAGAGAGAAGTTTGTTCGGCTCAGTAAAGCCTCAAACATAAATTGGTGAAACACACCTCAATTCAAACTGTTGTTAGAAAATAAAACTATTTAGAAAATAATTTTAAATTGACAAGTTGAAACATAGCCTAAAGATAATTACGAGGCAGCGTGCCTTGGTTTGAGGGCAACACGGGTTCACTGTCCTGTTGTGTAACAAACACATTTTGGAACAGTGAGTGCATTCTGACATCACGCACATAAAAAAAACTCACGCTGGGGTGACCATTTTTGTTCCTAAGAGCAAAGCAAAACAGATCTTGACCCAAGTTGTGTGACACAGAGCGCCCGCTCCCTCTAGTCAGAAGAAACACAAACAAATATCACAAGGCCACTACAGGTTAACTTCACTGATTCAACTGCACCCAACTCCTTTCCCACCCACCCTGAAACCACAAATGGATCCTCCAAAAGGCAAGGATCCACTTTCTCCAAAAATGTGACTCCTACAGGCCCCAACTTATCTCTATCATAACCATGTCCATCACCTTCTGCCCTTTCCATTTCACCTTCAGAACTTGAACTGTCATCTTTTTGAACTTGACACCAATCTTCCTCGACACCAATCTTCCTCGATGTGGGTGTCTCTCATGTGTGTTTGCAGGTGGGTAGAGTTAGACAAATAGTAAATTACACATTGTAAACAGGACAATATTTTCATGTTGCACATATTTTAGTTTTCAATATTTGTATATGAATTTCTACAATTTATAGTTGGTTTGAGGTTTTTAAGTCATTGAAATTTGGAGCTATGGACTTTTAAAAAGATTGTCCCATGTAAATGGTGTAACTTACTGATGGTGCCTAACTATCCCCATAGGGATGTCGAATGTCAAACCAAGTTGCCAATGGGCGTTACGATTGAGTCATGTGCAGCTGCACTCCGAATTGCTGATTACTTGGGTGCTGTGGGCATGTGGGCAGAAATACAATAAACCCAACCCATAGGAAACTGTTATGGTATCCTTCCGTGACATAATTTTTTCCTGTCATCTTGCAAATCTCCTTTTTGGACTTTATGACCCAAATTATCCTATTTACACTTTGCAGTCAATTTTGACACGAAAATAAATGTTTCTAAAGATGCCATGTAGGCCATTTTCAAAATGAGAATATATATTTTTAGGGGCAGTCTCTCTTGAAAGAGCGACTGAACTTCCTGATTAAGCCTTGTTTTGAAGCTTGGACATTAAGTAATGTTAGCGGCCATGACTGAAGCCAAACAAGAGTTGTCTTGGGGGTGTGGTTTGTTGTGGGTGTTTCTTGGGTGTGTCTTGGCCATTCAGTCACAACGAATAAGGGCATTAGTGAGTACAGCGAGGTAAGCTAAGGTAGCTTTGTTATTGAGAGAACAATGTTTTGAAGTTAAGGACTTTTTCCCTCCTGACTTATTCGCCATCTCAAGGTGGTCAGCTACATTGCCTAAAGTATCAGTGAATTCGGCTATTTCAGCCACACCTGTTGCTGACAGGTGTATCACATCGAGCACACATCCATGCAATCTCCATAGACAAACATTGGCAGTAGAATGGCCCATACTGAAGAGCTCAGTGACTTTCAACGTGGCACCATCATAGGATGCCACCTTTTCAACAAGTCAGTTCGTCAAATTTCTTGCAGAGCTAGAGCTGCCCCGGTCAACTGTAATTGCTGTTATTGTGTAGTGGAAATGCCTAGGAGCAACAATGGCTCAGCCGCGTAGTGGTAGGCCACACAAGTTCACAAAACGGGACCGCCGAGTGCTGAAACACATAGCTTTTAAAAATTGTCTGTCCTCGGTTGCAACACTCACTACCGAGTTCCTAACTGCCTCTGGAAGCAACGTCAGCACAATAACTGTTCGTCTGGAGCTTCATGAAATGGGTTTCCATGGCTGAGCAGCCGCACACAAGCCTAAGATCACCCTACGCAATACCAAGCATCGGCTGGAGTGGTGTAAAGCCCATCGCCATTGGACTCTGGAGCAGTGGAAATGTGTTCTCTGGAGTGATGAATCATGCTTCATCATCAGGGACAGTGTCTCCTGACACCTCCTGTCTCAGCCTTCAGTAGTTTATGTGTCGGGGGGCTAGGGTTAGTTTGTTATATCTGGAGTACTTCTCCTGTCTTATCCCATGTCCTGTGTGAATTTAAGTATGCTCTCTCTAATTCTATTTCTCTCTTTCTTTCTCTCTCTCAGAGGACCTGAGCCCTAGGACCATGCCTCAGGACTACCTGGCCTGATGACTCCTTGCTGTCCCCAGTCCACCTGGCCGTGCTGCTGCTCCAGTTTCAACTGTTCTGGCTGCGGCTATGGAACCCTGACCTGTTCACCGGACATGCTACCTGTCCCAGACCTGCTGTTTTCAACTCTCTAGAGACAGCAGGAGTGGTAGAGATACTCTTAATGATCGGCTATGAAAAGCCAACTGACATTTACTCCTGAGGTGCTAACTTGCTGCACCCTCGACAACTACTGTGATTATTATTATTATTTGACTATGCTGGTCATTTATGAACATTTGATCATCTTGGCCATGTTCTGTTATAATCTCCACCTGGCACAGCCAGAAGAGGACTGGCCACCCCTCATAGCCTGGTTCCTCTCTAGGTTCCTTCCTAGGTTTTGGCCTTTCTAGGGAGTTTTTCCTAGCCACCGTGCTTCTACACTTTGCATGCTGTTTGTTTCAAAGTTTAATTTAATGTAAAAACATTTTATTGTGGTGATGGTATCAACTGCAATTTTAATGCCTAGCTTTGGGTCAGTTCAGCTGTCCTACAAACACAATATTCTATAACTGGCTAGTTGTCTTGTCTCTTGTCTCTCCTTATGGGGCGGCAGGTAGCCTAGTGGTTAGCGTGTTGGACTAGTAACCAAAATGGTTGCAAGATCAAATCCCCGACCTGACAATGTATATCTCTTTCGTTCTACCCCCTGAACAAGGCAGTTCCCAACCCACTTCCTAGGCCATCATTGAAAATAAGAATTTGTTCTTAACTGACTTGCCTAGTAAAATAAAAAAATGTCTGGTGTTAGATCTATCCCAGGGGACAAATCTCAGAACTCCTAATATTCCTACAGGTGTAAGCTGCATGTGGTCATTGCAAAAACTTCACCCAGCTTGATCGAAGAATATATACTTTTTTTTACAGAAAGTATTCATACCCCTTGACTTTTTCCACATTTTGTTGTTACAGCCTGAAATTAATGGATAAAAATAAATTCTCACCCATCTACACACAATAGCCCATAATGTCAAAATTTTTAGCAAATTTATTGAAAAATAAATGTCTAATTTAGTGTACATCAGTCTTCACACCTGAGACAATACTTTGTAGAAGCACTTTTGGCAGCCATGACATGACATCTGTGAGTCTTTCTGGGTAAGTCTCTAAGAGCATTCCACACCTGGATTGTACTTAATTTGCCCATTATTCTTTTCAAAATTCTTCTAGCTCTGTCAAATTAGTTGTTGATCATTTTCAGGTCATGCCATAGATTTTCAAGTAGATTTATGTCAAAACTTGGCCACTTGGGGAACATTCACTGTTTTCATGGTAAGCAACTCCAGCATCTCCAGTGTAGATTTTGCCTTGTATTTTAAGTTATTGTCCTGCTGCCAGGTAAATTCATCTCTCAGTGTCTGGTGGAAAGCAAACTGAACCAGGTTTTTGCTTGTGGTTAGCTCCATTCCGTAATTTTTTTTCTCCTGAAAAACTCCCCGGTCCTAAATGATTACAAGCATATCCATAACATGATGCAGCCACCACAATCCTTGAAAATATGAAGAGTGGTATTCAGTAATGTGTTGTATTGGGTTTGTTCCAAACATAATACTTTGTATTCAGGACAAAAAGGTATTTGCATTGCCACATTTTTTACAATATTACTTTAGTGCCTTGTTGCAAACAGGATGCATGTGTTGGAATATTGTTAATCTGTACAGGTTTCCTTTTTTCACACTGTCAATTAAGCTAGTATTGTGGAGTAACTACAATATTGTTGATCCATCCTCAATTTTCTCCTGTCGTTGCCATTAAACTCTGTAATTGCTTTTGAAATCACCCTTGACCTCATGGTGAAATTCCTGAGTGGTTTCCTTCCTCTTGGACACGTGAGTTAGGAAGGAGGAAGCTTTGCATTGGTCATTAGCCTACAGAGTAATAAGAGTGCATTAGCTGAACTTATGTATATATGGTCAACAAAGTGTTTTGACAACTTTCAAGTGTAACAATTCCATGTAGAATACACCATACTTCACATAATGCTACAGAAGCAGTGTTCTTCTAACATAACAATGTGCAAATGTAATACCTTCATGTATGGTGTCCTTACAGGAAGGTATAACACTTCACCAATCATGCCAGACGGAATAGTTGTGCAGCAATGCTCCCCATCCAACCTGACAGAGCTTGAGAGGATCTGCAGAGAAGAATGGGGGGAACTCCCCAAATACAGGTGTGCCAGGTTTGCAGCATCATACCCAAGAAGACTCAAGGCTGTAATCGCTGCCAAAGGTGCTTCAACAAAGTACTGAGTAAAGGGTCTGAATACTTACACTACTGTTCAAACGTTTGGGGTCACTTAGAAATGTCCTTGTTTTTGAAAGAAAAGCAGTTTTTTGTCAATTAAAATAACATCAAATTGATAAGAAATACAGTGTAGACATTGTTAATGTTGTAAATGACTATTGTAGCTGGAAACGGCTGATTTTTTATGGAATATCTACAGAGGACCATTATAAGCAATCATCACTCCTGTGTTCCATTGGCACGTTGTGTTAGCTCATCCAAGTTTAGCATTTTAAAAGGCTAATTGATCATTAGAAAACCCTTTTGCAATTATGTTAGTACAGCTGAAAACTGTTGTGCTGATTAAAGAAGCAATAAAACTGGCCTTCTTTAGACTAGTTGTGTATCTGGAGCATCAGCATTTGTGGGTTCGATTACAGGCTCAAAATGGCCAGAAACTGAAGATCTCGTACAATGCTGTGTACTACTCCCTTCACAGAACAGTGCAAACTGGCACTAACCAGAATAGAAAGAGGAGTGGGAGGCCCCGGTGCACAACTGAGGAAGAGGACAAGTACTTTAGAGTGTCTAGATTGAGAAACAGACACCTCCCAAGTCCTCAACTGGCAGCTTCATTAAATAGTACCTGCAAAACACCAGTCTCAATGTCAATAGTGAAGAGGCGACTCCAGAACCCTGCTTACCTTCCCCCGAACTCTTCGCTAGAGAGCCGGGCACCTGTCAGGCATTTCTCGCTCAGTGTGCCCTCAACATCGAGCTTCAGCCCTCCTTCCCCTCGGACCGCTCTAAGATGGCGTACCTCCTCATGCTGATGTCCGGGAGGGCTCTCGCCTGTGATATGGCGGTTATCTCCTTTTGAGTGTTCCTATCCGCCCCTGCTCTTCCCTGAGCAAGAGGAAGAGGTCAGCATGCCACTGTCGACGTACCTGGAGGAGAGCCCGGTCGGCCCTCCTCAAGACCACCTCCAGGTATCGACGACAAGTGGATCGCAATCGGTCCCTCGGTCCCCGGTATCGTCTCGGGCAGGAGGTATGGCTGTCCACCCGGGATCTGCCCCACTGAGTGGAATCCAATCTACAAAATCATTAGCCTCTCTGCTGTTCGTCTTCTGTTCCCCTGTACCCTTCATATACATCCTACCTTTCATGTGTCCAGAGTTAAGCCCATTTCTCAGCCCTTTGTCTCCTGTTTCCAGGCCCCACCTCTCCCTCGTCTCATCGATGGCCAACCGGCATACACGGTGATGCGTCTCCTGAAGGTTCGACCTTGGGGCAGGGGTTTCCAGTACCTGGTTGACTGGGAGGGTTATGGCCCTGGGAGAGGTGCAGGGTCCCCGCCAGGGACATCCTGGACCCAGGCCCACAGAGGGTAGTTCGTATGGCCCAATACACTGTCATCCAGGACCTATATACCAGGTCGTGTCAGAGGAAGGCCCAAACAATTGTCAACAACTCCAGTCACCCAAGTCATAGACTGTTCTCTCTGCTACCGCACGGCAAGGGGTACTGGAACGTCAAGTCTAGGTCCAAAAGGCTCCTTAACAGCTTCTACCCCCAAGCTATAAGACTGCTGAACAATTAACTTCTTATGGCTGCAGGGGCACCATTGAGTAGCTTGGATGAAAGGTGCCCAGAGTAATCGGCCTGCTCCTCAGTCTCAGTTGCTAATATATGCATAGTATTAATAGTATTGGATAGAAAACACTCTGAAGTTTCTGAAACTGTTTGAATGATGTCTGTGAGTATAACAGAACTCATATGGCAGGCAAGAACCTGAGAAGAAATCCAAACAGGAAGTCAGAAATCTGAGGTTGATACATTTTCAAACCATTCCCTATTGAAATCCCATTGCGATATGAATGACGATTCACTTCCTAGGGCTTCCACTAGATGTCAACCGTCTATAGAAATTTGAATGAGGCTTCTACTGTGTTGTGGGACTGAATAAGAGGGGAATGAATCAGACTACTGGCAGAGAGCCAGTTCCCGGTCACGCGCATACCGCATGATATCGTCCTGCATTCCGTTCCTCCTCAAGACACAAAGGAATTCTCCAGTTGGAACTTTATTGAAGATTTATGATAAAAACATCCTAATGATTGATTGATTCTGTGCTTAGTTTGAAATGTTTCTTCGACCTTTTATATAACTTTTTGAAGTTTTTGTCCGAAAAAATGGTCGACCAGCACCAGCGTTTGGATAGGTGTATCAAACGCGCTAACAAAAGTAGCTAATTGGACATAAATAACGGACATTATCGAACAAATCAAGCATTTATTGTGGACCTGGGATTCCTGGGAGTGCATTCTGATGAAGATAATCAAAGGTAAGGGAATATTTAGCATGTCATTTCTGGTTTATGTTTACTCCAAAATGGCGGCTAAATGTATTATATTTCTGAGTGCCGTCTAAGATTATTGCATGGTTTGCTTTTTCAGTAAAGTTTTTTAAAAATCTGACACAGCGGTTGCATTAAGGAGAGGTATATCTGTAATTCCATGTGTATAACTTGTATTATTATCTACATTTATGATGAGTATTTCTGTTGAATCGATGTGGCTATACAAAATCACTGGATGTTTTTGGAACTAGTGAACATAACGCGCCAATGTAAACTCAGATTTTTTTTAAATAAATATGAACTTTATCAAACAAAACATACATGTATTGTGTAACATGAAGTCTTATGAGTGTCATCTGATGAAGATCATCAAAGGTTAGTGATGAATTTTCTCTCTATTTGTGCTTTTTGTGACTCCTCTCTTTGGCTGGAAAAATGGCTGTTTTTATTGACGTTTGGTGGTAACCTAACATAATTGTTTGTTGTGCTTTCCCTGAAAAGCACATTTGAAATCGGACACTGTGGTGGGATTAACAACAAGAGTACCTTTAAAACGGTATAAGATACATGTATGTTTGAGGAATTGTAATTATGAGATTTCTGTTGTTTTGAATTTGGCGCCCTGCACTTTCACTGGCTGTTGTCATATCATCCCGTTAACGGGATTGCAGCCCAAAGAGGTTCAAATGGCACCCATACTATTTACATTGACTCCCCCAAACATTTCACGGTAAGGTCTACCTACACCTGTTGTATTTGGCGCATGTGACAAATACAATTAGATTTGATTTTGATACAGTACAGTACATTACAGTACATTACCTCATTTTCAAGCTTCTGTAAGTGCGATCCAAGTGAGAGAATACATGCACTAGTACACCAGAGTGCATGTAATATCTGCATGAGTACAATGTAATTACTAGGTGTTACACAGGATTTGGCTAGTTAAAATGAAGTGTATCTTGAGGGGTACTTACTTGTAATTATAGTGTACCGATAGCCAGTGGTGGAAAAAGTACCCAATTGTCATACTTGAATGAATGTAAAGATACTTTAATAGAAAATGACTCAAGTAAAAGTGAAAGTCACCCAGTAAAATACTACTTGAGTAAAAGTCTAAAAGTATTTGATTTAAAATATTCTTAACTATCAAAAGTTAAAGTATAAATCATTTCAAATTCCTTACATTTATAGTGGCTATATCCACGAAAGCCAAAGTTCCAACAGCTGGGCCTAAAATAGTGTATAAGAGATCATACAAAAGATTTTGCTGTGACTCTTATGTGGATGATGTTTAAAATATTTGTTGGTCTGATGTGATTAATGAGGAGCATCCAGACACTGCACTGGATGTATTTATGAAATTGCTTCTTCTAGTTATTGATAATCATGCACCAACTTAGGCAGGAAATGCCAACAATGAACAGTGAGCCATTTTAATCAGCAATAAAAATATACAAATATTTTGTAAAGTTAGTGTGGGGGAGAGGTGGATTTTATCGATCAATAATGACAAACCAGGGCCTCCCGGGTGGTGCAGTGGTTAAGGGTGCTGTACTGCAGCGCCAGCTGTGCCACCAGAGACCCCTCGAGATACACTTTTTTGAAACTATGTAAATCATGTGTAACACTTACGTGCTGATCACACCGTTAGCGTCATTGCGTTTTGGTACACCAGAATTAGATTTATTTTGAATGGAACACTGTATTTGCCTTGCGGCATTGCATTACAGAGGCAGTTGCAGTGCGTCCTGTGTGGTGGATCAAACTGTATGAGTAGACAGCTTGACAGAAATGGTAGCAGAAGTTGAATGTTGAAACTTTATTGCACACATATCCAGATGATGCTGTCGTGTGATTGAGGCTTTGGTAATTAAACGGAATAAAAATATAAATGCAACATGTAAAATGTTAGTCCCAAGTTTCATGATGCAGAAAAATTAATCCATGCTTTTTTCACTTCTAGGTTAGACTACTGCAATGCTCTACTTTCCGGCTACCCGGATAAAGCACTAAATAAAATTCAGTTAGTGCTAAACAAGGCTGCTAGAATCTTGACTAGAACCCCAAAAATTGATCATATTACTAGTGCTAGCCTCTCTACATTGGCTTCCTGTTAAGGCAAGGGCTGATTTCAAGATTTTACTGCTAACCTACAAAGCATTACATGGGCTTGCTCCTACCTATCTTTCCAATTTGGTCCTGCCCTACATACCTACACATACGGTCACAAGACGCAGGCCTTCTTACTGCCCCTAGAATTTCTAAGCAGACAGCTGGAGGCAGGGCTTTCTCCTATAGAGCTACATTTTTATGGAATGGTCTGCTTACCCATGTGAGAGACGCAGATTCGGTCTCAACCTTTATGTTTTTATTGAAGACTCATCTCTTCAGTAGGTCCAATGATTGAGTGTAGTCTGGCCCAGGAATGTGAAGATGAATGGAAAGGCATTGGAGCAATGTACCACCCTTGCTGTCTCTGCCTGGCCGGTTCCCCTCTCTGCCCTGGGATTCTCTGCCTCTAACCCTATTACAGGGGCTGAGTCACTGGCTTTACTGGTGCTCTTCCATGCAGTCCCTAAGAGGGGTGTGTCACTCGAGTGGGTTGAGTCACTGGCTGTGGCGGAGATCTTTTTGGGCTATACTCGGCATTGTCTCAGGATGGTAAGTTGGTGGTTGAAGATATCCTTCTAGTGGTGTGGGGGTTGTGCTTTGGTAAAGTGGGTGGGGTTATATCCTGCCTGTTTGGCCCTGTCCGGGGGTATCGTCGCACTGGGCCACAGTGTCTCAGCCTCCAGTATTTATGCTGCAGTAGTTTATGTGTCTGGGGGCTAGGGTCAGTCTGTTATATCTGGGGTATTTATCCTGTCTTATCCGGTGTCCTGTGTGAATTTAAGTATGCTCTCTCTAATTCTCTCTCTTTCTCTCTTTATTTCTCTCTAAATAAATGTGATTAAAATTTGATTGAAATAAAAACGTTCCCAGAAATGTTCCATATGCACAAAAAGCTTTTTGGTCCCAAATTTGTTTACATCCCTGTTAGTGAGCATTTCTCCTTTGCCAAGATAATCCTGACAGGTGTGGCATATCAAGAAACTGATAAAACAGCAAGATTGTTACACAGGTGCACCTTATGCTGGGGGACAATAAAAGGCCACTCTTAAATGTGCAGTTTTGTCACACAACACAATACCACAGATGTTTCAAGTTTTGAGGGAGCGTGGAATTGGCAAGCTGACTGCAGAAATGTCCACCAGAGCTGTTGCCAGAGAATTGAATGTTAATTTCTCTACCATAAGCCGCCTCCAATGTCATTTTAGAGAATTTGGCTGTACGTCCAACAAGCCTCACGACCGCAGACCACGTGTAACCTCGCCAGCCCAGGACCTCCACACCTGGCTTCTTCACCTGCGGCATCGTCTAAGTCCAGCCACCTGATGAACATCTGATGACATCTGATGAAACTGTGGGTTTGCATAACCAAAGAATTTCTGCACAAACTGTCAGAAATCATCTCAGGGAAGCTCAACTGTGTGCTCGTCGTCCAACTTAAGTGGGAAAATTCTCACCTTCGATGGCCACTGGCACGCTGGAGATGTGTGCCCTTCACAGATTAATCCCGGTTTCAACTGTACCGGGCAGATGGCAGACAGCGTATATGGTGTCGTGTGGGCTAGCGGTTAGTTGATGTCAACGTTGTGAACAGAGTACCCCATGGTGGTGGTGGGGTTATGGTATGAGCAGGCATAAGCAATTTGAATGCACAGAGATTCTGTGACAAGATGCTGAGGACCATTGTCGTGCCATTCATCCGCCGCCATCACCTCATGTTTCAGCATGATAATGCACGACTCAATGTCGCAAGTATTTGCATACAATTCCTTGAAGTGGAAAATGTCCCAGTTCTTCCATGGCCTGCATACTCACCAGACATGCCAACCATGTTTGGAATGCTCTAGTTTGACATGTACGACAGTGTGTTCCAGTTCCCGTCAATATCCAGCAACTTCCCACAGCCATTTGAAGAGGAGTGGGACAACATTCCACAGGCCACAATCAACAGCCTGATCAACTCTATACGAAGAGTTGATGGTACAGACTGGTTTTATGATCCACGCCCTACCTTTTTATAAGGTATCTGTGACCAACAGAGTATTCAACAATGCTGTGGTATAATTAAACAATAAGGCCAGAGGGGGTGTAGTATATGGCCAATATACCACAGCTAAGGGCTGTTCTTATGCGCAACGCAGCTCGGAGTTCCTGGATACAGCCCTTAGCCATGGTATATTGGCCATATACCACAAACCCCTGAGAGGCCTTAATGCTATTATAAACTTGTTTCGAAGATAATGAGAAGAGTGAAAATAAATGTTTTGTCATACCACTGGTATACAGTACGGTCTGACATACCACGGCTGTCAGCCAATCAGCATTCTGGGTTCAAACCACTCAGTTTATGAAAATGATTCAGGTAACTGACAAAATACTGACAAAATAAAGGAAACACCAACATAAAATGCCTTAATAGGGCGTTGTTCCACCACAAGCCACCAGAACCGCTTCAATGCATCTTGGCATACATTGGCATACATTTTACAAGCGTCTGCAACTCTGTTGGAGGGATGTGACACCATTCTTCCAAAATGTCATAATTTGGTGTTTTGTTGATGGTGGTGGAAAAAGAATTCTCAGGCACTGCTTCAGAATCTCCCATAATTGTTCAATTGTGTTGGAATCTGGTGACTGAGACACACACCAACACACCCTTTAAACTTCCTATGCTCCTAGTATAGTATACCTATATATACAATACAGTACAGTACGTCCGACCTACAGCCAAAAGAGACAATGGTAAACGGTTTCTGTAATGAATACACTCATTTTCTGCATTGTCTCTCTCTCTGTTGGCTCTCTGTTGGCTGTACTGTACTGTACTGTACTGTACTGTACTGTACTGTACTGTACTGTACTGTACTGTACTGTACTGTACTGTACTGTACTGTACTGTACTGTACTGTATATATAGGTATAATATAGGTATATAGGTATACTATATATATATATAGTATACTATAGCTATATAGGTATACTATATATACATATAGCATACCTTTATACCTATAGTATACCTATATACATATAGTATACCTATATACCTATACTATAAATTTTCTGCGTTGTCTCTGTTGGCTGTAGGTCAGACATACTGTACTATATATATATATATACAGCCAACAGAGACAACGCAGAAAATTTGTGTATTCATTACAGAAACTGTTTACCATTTAAGAACCAAACTGAAGCAAACAGAACAAAACAGGGAGGGTCTACCTAAATTTGTCCAATAGAAATTCTCGTTTGCGTTTTCTGTTTGACGTAAACTCATATAGTTGCTAAATGTTTGGCTACAGACTAAACGTTTCGCAACGATCTGTGTAATGGTTACACCCCAGTTCTAAGGTCATGACATTTCATGACATAATTATTCCGGTCAATTTACATGGTGCCGAATATGTTTGCACTCAAAACTTAAGATTTTTTGACTCTATAAAAAGTAAAATAAAATGAAGAAAATAAAAGTCCTATTTTATCCAGACGGTTAGTTTGGGGCCTCTGTGATAACGGTAGCTCACTCCACACTTTACGGCTGCTCACTAAAACACTGCTATTACACCGAAAGATTTCTGCCTGTATATTTATATGCTAGGTCACTAGCAATAAAACATGTACAGTAGCCAGAGTGCAAACGCAGTATATGTCTCT
The DNA here is from genome assembly GCF_002021735.2 of Oncorhynchus kisutch. NCBI lineage: Eukaryota > Metazoa > Chordata > Actinopteri > Salmoniformes > Salmonidae > Oncorhynchus > Oncorhynchus kisutch. The sequence continues at coordinate 43,065,794 of NC_034177.2, forward strand.
TGCAGTGAAACTAAAGAGCACAAAGATAATATCTTAAATACTTGCCATGGGGGTCACGCTGTGTTTACAGTTCATGGGCAAATAGTAATTTTATCTGTGACTAAAACCTACAGTCAATTTGGAAGCCGCTTCTTACATGTAGCTGAAGTGCTGTTCGGCCCATTGCATCAATGAAGTCATGTTTTCCATTCAATCACCATAAAGACCAATATTGTATTGTACTATTTTACATACGGTTTTTATTTGGTAACACTCATAGGTGGATTTATGAGTTGTTTACCAAACTCATTCTTGAAATTCTTTCTAGGAATTTTTGTAATATGCTCCAGGCAATGTTATAATGGATCGTTAATATGATCCTATGGGTTCTACATTCTCCACGTGGCCTTACCTTGTCATGCAACGTCATGCCCTAAAACAGGGATTGTATCACATTAAGAACAGCCAGTCACTGCGTTGGATGAGGCCACATCCAAAGGCCTAATCCCAGGTTTTACTGAACAGACATATTATACCGTAACCCTCAGTGTCGGTAACCTTGCCATGGACACAATGAGTCTGGGCAGCCACTGATTCTGAAAAAGTACCATGAGTTCATTGCACATACCATCAGAGGCCTAGTGTAGTTGTAGCCATATCAGAGTAGAGGGGTCTCACAATAAGGCAGGAATGGGCAACTTTTAAAGGCCCTAGGATTCATTTCACAAAACAAAAACAAAATATATATTTTAGAATAGTAGAATACACAAGGTGCAGTTTTGAAATCTGTTTGTGCATCAGCAGTTTTTTCTCTTTTTTCTCTGTCACAGTTAGTAACTCAATTAGTCCATATCAACTGACATTTTTTTAGATTGGTAAACTAGTTTAGCAGCCAGCTATCTAAATTTAGTAATCACGGTGCCAGACAATATGGCTTAGGCTTGTTACTGTACGTGCTATATATTCATTTTACACAAACATTATAACAAATTGTGAAGTACAGTGTATTAATAAAGCTTTATTTTTGGTTCTGGGTTGACTGTCTGGGTTGACTGTCTGGGTTGACTGTCTGGGTTGACTGTCTGGGTTGACTGTCTGGGTTGACTGTCTGGGTTGTGGGTGGCATTTTGGAATACATGTTTGTTTTCTTAAAGATATTTCACTGACTTTGTGCTCTGTATACCCCCTCATGCGCGTCTGTCATTGCACTCTACCTTTCACATCGCACAAAGTAGTAGATTCGAACATAAATTCAGTAGATTAAGACAAATGTCTTTCATATCTCTTTAATAACACAAGTCAGGCACATGAACTCCCAGCCTTAATCTTTGGTGTCTCATAAATAGTGTCCAGTCAAAAGGGATTGTTACCCTCTGGTTAACAGGGCCCCTTGGGTGAGCAGCAATCATTTCTCTAACAACATTAAAATAATCTATCATCAAAAATAAGATTACTGATAGACTAGTGACAAGTAAAGGCAAATGTGGACACACACTGAACAAAAAGTCCCGACAGAAATAGGCCTATGCATAATAACTGTGTAATGTGGACACTTGAGTCCACTTACGTATGTTTGTTCATGTTAACTTTTGAAACAACCTTTGATGGTTGTAACTCAAATCAAAAACATGTTTCAGCGAAAACACAAAAAAGGACTCTCCAAGGCACTTCAAAACAATTTCTCAGCATCTTGTTAATGTTTTAGACATTCCACAGGGCTGATATGGTAAAGAATATCTTAAGGGGGCTCATGGGTGAGAATAGAAGATGGTTAATCTTATTTTGGATACTAATTCAGTTCTGTCATGCAGCTGGACAAAAAGGGAGAGAAAACTCTTGAAAACAAGCCCTGTCTCAACCACAAGAACGCAACTGAAATGTATGTCTTCAATTACATAAATCCCACTCAACCATAGTCTCCTTCATTTGGCTGCCTGTCTTGGAGCCTATAATGACACTTCTTCACAGTAAATCACTACACTTTCATGTTAATGCACACACAATAGCTAACAATTTAAATTAGGAAATAAAACATGACAAATCCTAGGTTCTCCAATACAAATCTGTAACAAAATACCAGAGAGCCAACACACAAGTATCTAATTTTAAGATCAAACTGGTATATGGATTACTGTAAATTCAAGCTAAAAGAGGCGACTTCCTTGCAAAATGGAAATATCTGCGGTTTGCAACTGACGAAAATGGTACGCTAACAAGAATTTGGAAACCTCCTCTGCCATGTTCTTGCATACAGTGGTAGCAAAGAGAGGAATAATGCCCAAATTAGCCAGGGGGAAGGTAAATATATACTGAACAAAAATATAAATGCAACATGCAACAATTTCAAAGATTTTGCTGAGTTACAGTTCATATAAGGAAACCAGTCAATTGAAATACATTCATTAGGCCCTAATCTATGGACTTCACATGACTGTGCAGGGGCGGAGCCATGGGTGAGCCTGGGAGGGCACAGGCCCACCCACTGGGGGGCAGACCCAGCTAATCAGTTTTTCCCCACAAAAGGGCTTTATTACAGACAGAAATAATCCTCAGAATTTGAGACATCGGTGGCTTTGTTTTATGTGACAAAACTGCACATTTTAGAGTGGCCTTTTATTGTCCCCCAGCACAAGGTGCATCTGTGTAATATCATGCTGTTTAATCAGCTTCTTGGTATGCCACACCTGTCAGGTGGAAGGATAAATTGCTCACTAACAAAGATGTAAACAAATGTGTGCACAACATTTGAGAGAAATAAGCTGTTTTTGCAACATGTAACATTTCTGCAATCTTTTATTTACTTTATTGGCCAAGTAGTTCTGAAGTTTCTCTACAGACTCATTCATTATTACTGTATATAATGCAACACATTGTTGTTGATTGAACTGTAAGAAGAAAAGCCTCAGACAACCAGTCTACCCCACATAGGTATTTCAAGTTGCATGTTCATAAAAACATGTATTTGAGAAAGCCTCACTACCCAAGCATGTATTTGAGAAAGAAGCAAAAGCTTGCATCTGAGAATTAGGCTGCACCCAAGGATGTAATCAAGAAGAACTATATGCCACAATGGCAGTAGGAATTCTAAATCACTGATGACAAGATATTCAAGAGGGTAAGCTAAATATGTATTGATTAATGACAAAACAATAGTTCCTTAAAGTCCTGTGAGTTGTGGCCTACCTACTCCAGAAAGGACATGTCACCCCTCTAAATATTTCCCAAACTCTGTCTGCCAGAGGACGATTTGCCTAATGACTTCCCTGTGGAGCACAATGTGTATTTTCATGCTTGTCCCCTGTATGCTTGTTTTCGAGTTGTGCCCTCAGGTTCTTCAGACCCTATAATTTCCCCTGGGTGTCTTGAACATGGGCTGTCAGTCTATGGTCTCTGGGACTGGGAATGTGTCCACTGCCGCCCCTCTCATGGGCAGACAGCTCTTACTGCCTGCCTTGGTGTGGAGACGTGGTTCTTTGCTTCTCTCTCTCCAGCTTCCCGCTTCTCCGTGGAGAGCCTCAGCCTGGTGTTGAGGTGGGAATATGGTAGGGGGCATTGGGAAAGGATATTTCCATTCACGACTTCCTCCTGTCTCATTTTCTCCTCATTATCAGGATGCTTGCTGTTGCTGGCCCTGACTTGTCTGTTCCAGTCAAGCGTATTGATGACGTACACAGCGCAGACAGAGAGCATGTAATATTTTGGCATCTATAATTCCTCCAACGTTTCAGTTGTTTAACCTCAGCTGTGTCAAATTGTGAAATGCAATGCGCTGACCATCAACTGATCACATTCCACTCCCTCATCATCCACAGCAAGATAAAGCTCTCTCTGATCTATAATGTACAATGCCTACTGCAGCCAAACAGCAGGCTATAGCTCCACTCCACAACCTGGCCCAAACCTGAACTGGCTGCCTGTGATTTGTCAAGCTTTTAGCCAGAACTTTTATATACTGCCAATAAAGTCTCTAGCAGAGAACGGGGGCTCTATAGCAGCGAGTGGGTCTGCTGAAGAAGGGCTGCCTATTGATGGAGTAGTGTTTACAATAGAGATCCTCAGCACAGTAGGGTGGATACATTCCAGAGATACATCAGGCAGTGCTAGGGAAGACATTAGTCTTCCAGGTTCCATCCCTCTATATGATTGTGTTCTGATTGTTTTCATACTGTTGTTAGGTATGGAGTTCTCAGCCGTACATACTTTCAACAACACGTTTTGCAGTACTGTGCCGCTAGTACTGCACCACCATATGGCTCTTCTATATCTTCCACACAAATTGGTGGAAACTGATATTTGCTTATATTGAAAAGAGGGATATACATTTTTTTTTAAATTATTATTACCCACATGGTGGGGGGGTTTCTTAAAGCACGGTACCACTGGGCAAAGACGTCAATTCAACATCTTTTCCATGTTGGTTCAACGTAATTATATTGAAATGACTTGGAAACGACGTTGATTCAACCAGTGTGTGCCCAGTGGGGTTTCCTCTTCTCAATTAAAGTGTATCCTCTAGTAAATTAAAAATGGCTCGCTTGAAAACAATAACAAAGACCTGCAGACTACTTGTATCAACAGTAAACATTGAGACGGTTTCATCCCATTACAGTCCACATGAAGTTTTCAAACGTTTTTTTCTTTCTGTGAGACGCTAATGAGGTTCTCCCATCGCACTGGAAACTCAGTCATTCTCAGAGAAAATATGATCATTAAAATATTATGAGACACATTGTAGAACTGCTAACGGGCTTGGGGTATAGGCCATCCACCGCAAGACAACAAATATTATTTTGATACGTGTTAACACGAAGACTTTGATATATGGCTGTTTTGCAGGGAGGCTGGGATGCAGCTGCTGAATGCAAGTTTGCCTGTTTGTTTTGATCCTAATCATGGGGGTGTCTTTGGGTAGGAGTCGTTTCTATTTCCCCTTGCTATAAGTCACTGTCAGAAACATATTTTCAGCATCGGAACATCTGCTCTCTGCTATTGGGAAACTGAATAGAGTGACAGGAAATCTTGCTGAGGTCACAATAAATCAACTGCAGCAGAAGGACTTTGAGGAGCCGCTATTATAGAGTACACGAGCCTTGCAAGCCGAGCAGTGGGCAATAGTGAGAAATTCATTATGCTGGCTTCACCTCTAGGGTCACAGAGAGGAAGGAAGCCGGACACTGTACCGAAATGGAGCCGAGACACTTTTTTCAAAACAAGCCGTGGACAACAAGATTCCCTGTTTCCAACTGCAGCTAGGAATAAGAAGTGGTATCTCTGGCCACAGGAAGCTGCTGAGGGGAGATTGGCTCATAATAATGGCCGGAACGGAGCCAATGGAATGGCATCAAACACCTGGAAACAATGTGTTTGATGTATTTGATACCATTCCACAAATTCCTCTCCAGTCATTACCAGGAGCCCATTCTCCCCAATTAAGGTGCCACCAACCTCCTTTGTCTCTGGCACATATAGTATCATTACCTTCACCCCTTTGAGTTATCCTGTTGCTCATCCGTGTTGGAAACAAATGACCCCAGACAATATTTTTTTATAAGCAACTAAGAAGCAATTCCATTGAAGTAGGACGTCTGGGTATCTGAGTCCAGTTTAACCTTTTAACAGTCCTTAATCCATGGGGAAAATGCATTTTTAGAGTACAAGCTAGTTGATTCGTTGATTAGGGATTATTATGGCCTCCTTAGTACAATTCAATGGAAGCAGAATTACGGCAATACTGGTTCGTCTACAGTACATCAGGGTTTCTCCTTGTTTTCTAAATAAATGCTTCCTCCAAAATGTTCAAAATCATTGTGGCTCTGCTGTTATAGTCTACCAAATAAAGCTGTGTGCAGTATGGCAAGGACTTGGCACTCCCTTTTTTATACAGTATTCACTACATACATTATAGGACCAGTAAACACATGTGGTCTGGCAAATTCAAACGCCCTATGGCCTAAGGCTAACATCTTACCCAAATAGCAATCCCATGTTGTCAGATGCCTCTTAAAGTCACGTCTCTTCAGAGAGGCCACTTTCACGTTCAGGTTTGAGATTTTCGAAATTAACATTGGAATGACTCTCAGAATTGATCCCGCATGGTCTAGTCGTGTCATTCCTCAGTGTTTCCCCCAACCGATTGAGTCAATAATTTGGCTTTGGGTGATGTCAATCATCCTTGATTATGTATTACTGTGTACATGTAGTGTATGCCTAATATTGTGAAGAATATATGTACTGCATTGTAATTTGTTCACACAGTACTGACTTGAATACCCCTCTCCTCAGCATCATCTCTCAGCATCATCTGCCAAACCCACCCCCTCGACGGAATCATACAACACAGCCATTAAAAAGCTATAAATTGACCATTTACGCTGGCTTTCTCTTGTCCGCATGTGGCTTGGATTGAAATGAGCTGGTATTTTCTGTGTCCCCTGGAAGCTATAATTTTCAGAGATCAGCCACCTCCACATAAAGCAGCATGAAACATCCCCTATGGGAGCGCTCCTCCTTCACTCTGAGTGCACTTTATCCATTCTACATAGGCACTTGGAAAACAAATAAAAGAAGACTGGGAATGGTAAAAGGTTTTTGAGTTTTGGCACTGTCCACCTCGTTTTCGTAGGTTTTTAAAACGCGTAAGCCAAACGGGGAAACTATGGATACAACATCCTCCGCTCTTCTGCATTATCATAATTCATAGGCGCGCCAATAGAAATCCCTGCTTTAGCATGTTTCTATTGGACGATACATCCTTACAAAACACACCATATTACTGGCCTGCTAATGTTCCTGGACCTTGTAGGCTAAACTGACAAGAAAAGACCCATAAGTGATCCAAATGGTTGCCAGATCAGGCAGGCTAGCTGCAGTTATTTGGAAATGAATATGCATTCAAAATGCTGGGCCTTTGAGCCGGTTATTCAAATGACAGGCTAGTCACTGCAGTTACCAGCCTAGACTAGAGTTTTGTACTCACTTCAAAACAACAATAACATTCTTCAAGACATTGTGTTGTTGTTGCTTGGGTAGGATACATTTATTGTCCCAAAAAACGGAATGAATAGGGTAGCTTATCGAGCTATGTGCCCGAGGACAGGGAGCACTGACATGGTTTCATAGGCTACTCTTGTCGCAAAATAGCCTATAGACCTACAACAAATTAGTATAGGCTACTGTACCATTTGTCCCATTTCTCATTTACCTGTAATTGGACCCATGTCACAGTACTAAATAGATAAACTATTTCAAGTATTTTTTCTATGCGATCTAATCCGAAGCGCAGTTTAACAGTAGAAAAGACGGTACACCTTTTTCATTGATATTTGTAGTCTGAATACTGTAATGTCAAATTTCTCATGCAGACAATATTTCATTTCTAAAAAGAATACATACAGTGAGCTCCAGAAGTATTTTGGCAATGACACATTGTTTTGTTGTTTTGAAATGATACAATGACTGAGGTTTAATTTGAGAGTATCATTGCATGCTAAGAATATGGGACCATTACTCAAATTTGGACTCCTTTAATAAACATATAAGTTCATTTGTCCCAGTACTTTTGGTCCCAGAAAATGGGGGGACTATGTACAAATATTTCTGTAATTTCTAAACGATTCATCCAACATGGATGAAAACACCATCAAATTAAAGCTGACAGTCTGCCCTTTAACCTCATAGGCATTGTACCCTTTCAAATCTAAAGTGCAAGAGTACAGAGACAAATACTTTTGCAGCTCACTGTATAGCATAACCATTGCAGAATACATGTCTCCCCTTTTCGGTACATGTTGAGAGAGTTGAGTTCGTATTCTCGAAGTAGCCAAACAAAACAAATGACCGTGTGCATCTCTCACTTAGTTGGGCCTATTAGATAGGCTATTATCATTTCTATTTTTTTCTCTATGAATCTGACAGGGAGCGCGGTTTATAACATACAGAAGAATTGAACAGGTGAACAGACAGTTGATCTTTTGCATTGAAGTGCGTAGGCTACCACTGTAAGTAGGCCTGCTGTAGTTGAAAAAAAAATCTGACTAGACAATGTTTCAGAATCTGCGTGCAGGGCAGCATATTTAGGCTTGGGAAAAAGTGAATGCAAAACATTATTGCATTCAAACGATCTGTTCACAGGTCCAGAAAAAAAAGTCCTGAAAAATGTGGTTGTCTTTCAGATATGGTCAGATACAGCAAATATCACTGCAAAATAAAACATTCTGCCAACATCTCCAAAGATATTTCATCAAGTTCGCCATACATTGCTATTTCCTTTAGATAGGCCTACTGTCTTGGCCTACCTCCTATACTTCCAAAGTTAACAGCAAATAAGGCTGTTATTATTACCATAGAAGGTAAATGATGGGCGTTTTTCAGACAGAATTATAATGCTTGTTCACGTGCGCACAATTTTACAGACAGATCTCATTTATAACGGGAAATATTTACATGTTTATAAATCGAAATGGCGCATGCAGATATTTAGTGTTTATATGTTTCTGAAAAAACTGCACAAGCACAAAAATATTACGATTTCTAAACTTAACAATTACGCCCTTATTTGCTGTATAGCCTATAAAGTATATTTTTTACCTTGATGTAGGCTACTACTTTCACCACTTTTAGTCTTGAAATCTTTGGTTGTTTACTACACTACCTTACTCCCTCTGTTTAGCACATGGCCTCACATGTGAATCCTTAAAGAGATGGTTGGGGAAAAGGCTTAAGAGGGTGTGAACAATGCTGACTGGGTCTAGACAAAGAAGAGCTCTCCAGTAGGTGTACCAAAACATTCAAAGGCCATTTTCTAAAAAGTGGAGTTACAAGTTTATCAACGTTTAAAGCAGAATTACTTTCCCATTGTTCCTCAACTGCAATGTATGATATATAATTTTATAGCTCTGAGTCGCTACTTTTATTCAATGTTATTTACACCATGAAAAATGTTTCTACATAAGCATTTGCCCACTGAAGTCAGTTACGACGCTGAATTACAATCAAGTCAAGACCCTGGTGAGGATGACAAGCACGCAGGTGAGCTTCACTGAGACGGTTTCTGACAGTTTCTGCAGAAATTCTTTGGTTGTGCAAAACCAGAGTTTCAACTGCTGTCTGGGTAGCTGGTGTTAGACAATCCCGCAGGTGAAGAAGCCAGATGTGGAGGTCCTGGGCTGGCATGGTTACACGTGGTCTGCAGCTGTGAGGCCAGTTGGACGTACTGCCAAATTCTCTAAATCAACGTTGGAGGCAGCTTATGGAAGAGAAATTAACATTCAATTCTCTGGCAACAGCTCTGGTGGACATGCCTGCAGTCAGCATGCCAATTGCACCCTCCTCACATCTGTGTTGTGTGACAAAACACACATTTTAGAGTGGACTTTAATTGTCCCCAGCACAAGGTGAAATTTGATCAAGTTCACCATACATTGATATTTCCTTTAGATAGGCCTACTGTCTTGGCCTACCTCCAATACTTCCAAAGTTTAATGATCTGTGTAATGATCATGGTAGTTAATCAGCTTCTTGATATGCCACACCTGTCAGGTGCATGGATTATCTTGGCAAAAGGATAAATGCTCACTAACAGGGATTTCAACAAATGTGTACACACATTTTGAGAGAAATAAGCTTTTTGTGCATTTGGAAAATGTCTGTGTTTTATTTCAGCTCATGAAACATGGGATCAGCACTTCTCATGTTGCGTTTATATTTTTGTTCAGTGTGTAAAGACGTGAAGTGCTAACCACATAGGCCCCCAAATTGAGTTACAACATTGTAGCGATGTTCTGATCATTTAAGACACTTTATACAAAGCATGGAGCTAAATTATAAATGAGTCATTATAAATGCACATTTCTTCGTGAATTTAAATGCTTTTCACCTCTACTTGTGGATTAATTACTAACTGGTTGCCCCTCTCCCGGGACTAAGCGTCCAAGTCATTAAAAAGTTGGATAGTTTGGTGTGCGTATGTGTGAATGGGGAGGGATACAGTCTGGAGAAAGAACAGTTTGGATAATTAATACTAATGCGCTCTCAGCGACGCCTCTCTTTCCTGCTCAGGGAGGACGATAGCACAACATGTTCTTAGAGGATGACTTTCAACATCCCCTTCCGTGGAGGAAGTCTCACAGCACTTTAGATGGGAAACTGATTTACTTTAACTGTCAGTGTAGCCTAATATCTGTAAGCTTAAGATTGATAAAAATAGCAATTGAAAAAAAACTTGGTATGAGATACGTACTGTTTGGCATAGTAGTAAAAAGATCCACTCAAACTAATCTCTCATGAAGGACTTCGTTCTAGGTGCCGAGATTACAATCAAACTGACATTACGTTTTTACAACTATTATTCTAGTTGGTCTCAAACGGTGTCAAATGGAACGGTAATATTATCCTAGCCCATATTGTTTGGTGGTTACAACATACAGTACACACTTTTAATATTCAAACAGTTGTAATGATTTTTGCTATCGTATCAATGTCATGACAAGCCTAAATCCTCTAACCCCCAATGTTTCTTGGAAATGTACAAAGACAGGAGTGTAACATTTTGCTTTACAGCTAAACCACTATTGGCTTTTCTTAGATGTTCCAAAGAGAAAAGAAGAGTGTTATTAAACATGTGGTTATGAGGAAAATAATGGTACAAACGTCTAAAATTGTACTGGATTTGCAAAGCATCTCATTGGTCATCATTTGGAGCTTCATGCAGCCAACACACACCAATTTCAAATGTTTCACAATGGCTGTTTTATCTTCTTGGTACAGTGGTTGTAAGAAAAATCTATTGCAAGCAAAATGTCAAGCAGAACCATCCTCCTGATGTTAGACGTCTAGGAAGACAAATCCACTGAAATCCCCACCACAAAATAATGTATTTTTCCAACAAAGAAAACAAACATGCATTGTAATACTGAATGACATTGATGTTGCCTGATTTGTAACCTTGTATTTAGATTGCCAGCTTCCAAGATACTGGCCAATGATATACAGTTGGTGACATAGCCTGTGTGTTCTGGAAATGTAAAGATGTTCATGACCACACTGGGAGGATGGAGTGAGTGGAATATGTATACAATCTATTTAACTTGGAACTTGGAATCCAATAATATTTCCATATTTGACAATATGCATCTCTCACCACTTGCAAACAATTAGTCTGAAACTGTTTAGAAAAAGAAATGGCCTCGCTACTGGGAATTAGATTTCCAAGGCATTGTAATAATGTTTTATAAAGAATATGTTTCCCTGAATGATGTATACTGCTAACTGCCTGCCAACTCATGCCCCTCCTCTGGTTAACTCTATAAACCAATCCAGCTGGGGTCTGTTTTAGACTGGTGTGGATTTTCAGAGGTGTTTGTAAAAATGTCCTCTGATGCTGTGACCTGGAGGACAAGCTACAAATGCTACCCTACTCAGGCTCAATGGGTGCCATGTAAATCCACACAGCTCTAAATGGTCCCTAGTTGTACTGCGTAAACTATATTCAGACAGCCTTTCTGATAGTTTCACACACCCATTTCCAACTTCTGTAAAAAATTCTCATTGACAAACCATGAATTACAAGGCATTTCTTTTTCCATAAAGCGTCTTCTTCACAACACAGACCTGTAACATGGGCAACCACATCGGCCCAGATCTCTGTCACGTGGTTATGCTATTGTTTCTGCTAGAGTGATGGGGGTTGTTTACACACACAATGGAAAAGTCCTTGTTGGTTCTGTAAATGTGTCAAAGTTTAATGTCACGCTCATAAAACAGGATGAGGTCTGGTTTGGATTATGGTCTGATCTGACACTAGTATTGCAAAGCCGTTCCTTATAACAGGTTTTTAACGGCTGAATTTGTGGCACCTAAAATAAATATACATAGAAGTTATACATGTAGTGTACATGCCAACACGCTGACACACACCTAATCCACTTTACACGTGTTCAGTCATACTGTACACACACACACACACACACACACACACACACACACACACACACACACACACACACACACACACACACACACACACACACACACACACACACACACACACACACACACACACACACACACACACACACACACACACACAGATCCCTCTGTGACTAATGAACTGATTTGCGTGTTTGCTTTGGCTGATTCGACCATCCTCATTAATCAAACAGGGAGGAAACATCTCCTGGGCCTTTGAATGCTCACATAAAGAGTCCAAACACAAATAAAAGTGAGACTGAAGAAAAGAAAACACAGTGAAAGTTTCCCCTCAGAAAGGCTGAGCCGGTGAACTTCAGCAGTGTGGCTAGTATTAATGCTCACGTAGATTTATGAGATAAATGATTGTCCAGAGTGTTCTCTGTAATGCATATCCACACTACTCATCCCCAACAGGCCGGGAGAGAGGGACGCCAGCCCTGGAGATCATACAGCTGGCCTCCCAGATCACCTTTCAATACCACACGCTCTCTGAGCTGCTAATGTTTGTGTAAATAACTTGAAAAGTAAATGTTCGGTTCACCACAGAATGTTAATCGATTTAGCTAAACAATGTATTGAATCACTGCATAGCCAGCCAAGGGTATATGAGACTAACATTTTCCTTTTTAGAATAATTTGGATTACATTGCATTTCACTGTAAAAAGCATTGATGTCTTGATGTGGTTAAGTGGCAGCAGAGAGATGAATACAGAATGCTTGGTAATGCCCGTAGATCATTTACCCACTGTTTGGTGGGTAAGCTACACATTGGAGCTTGTGTGATGCCCTTGATGCGTTTGATGCCTTTCCCATTGAGTCAGCAGGGCAGAATGCACCTTGACCCACATTTTCCAGTAAACCTTAGACAGTCAACACAGTGTAACTGGAATAGAAGGACAGTCAGAAACCTATATTTAAGCACATCCTATTGCTCATTTCCTTGTTTTTCACCTTAGCCAAGCAAGACTCATATTACAGTCTGATGGTCTTCGGCCACAAAAATGTTGTGTCCTTTTAATGTCGGCATATTCACTCAAATCAATTGATTTCCCATTTAAAAGTTCAATTATAAAACGTTATTTGGTGAAGTAATTACAGTCTGCTGATAATAGACAGGGTATGTTGACTTGTTAGTTCACAATGAAATAGATCTTATAACCTGCAAAAGCTAAATAACGACAGCTAATTGACCCTCTTTAACCATGGAATACTATGGATGCTTGTTTTGAAGGGGTCTATTGAAGTTCACTGCAAAGGGAGGGACCTACCTTCTAACAATCATCTGTGAAGCGGTGAGTCAGTCAGGGAGTCCGTGGTGAGACCAGACCACAGGGCAGTGAGTAGCTCAAGATTCCCAAACCACAGAAAAGTTGTTTTGATTGAACCACTATTGCATGTGACTTCAGAATGATCCTCGATATGATACAAGTCTCCTTCCCGAAACTCTTGAGCCATGGCGTGAGTTGACTGTTACCTAATCAGTTTGTCAGCATTTAGTCAGCCAGTGTTGCCACAAGTATCCATTGCCTAAGTCTATAATATAATAGTCAGTGAACTTGAAGATTTTTTCATTCACTTTCTTGTTCGAAAGGCGTAGCACACTCACTCGACTTTATTATGCTCTCACTCAAACTTGAGTGTTTTGTTTCCATGCCTTTGTGGGAATAACAACAGATGCCATGTGCTATTTCATAAATCAGGCTACAGTATAATCACTCTATATTTATGCAGGACATAGTATTATACGTTATGTTGAGTGCTGTGTAACAAGTGGCTCTTGTAATGGTGAATTTCAGAATATGTGAATGTCTGGACTTACGGTATGTTGCATATTTTGTCTAGACTTATTTTGCATAATGTAACACACAAAGCCCTCAACCTAAGCTGGTGGCGGGACTGTGTTGATCTGCTTGATGTCTTTGTTTCTCTGAATGGCAGAAAGAGATTACAAAACTACAGCGATGGTGGAGATCAGAGGACATGACAAGAGAAACAAGCATATTTCATGTCTCAAACAATACGCGCTTTGAGGTTTTGCATGAGATACTTCTCACAACCCCTGGGTTCCACATAGGGAATTCCTCTGCTCGTATGGGGACATTAGACTTGGAACCAGCACTAACATACCTCAAACTGCATTAGAGCCTCAAAGAAATCCTAGCATTTAGCACCGGGACAAAGATTTCATTACTGATGCTTTATTTGATATAAATGACTCAGACGTCTACGATATAAACAACTCAGACGTCTACGAGGCCACAAATCGATGACAGTGCAAGCATCCATATCAATCTCCTCCTAACCTCCCCTCTCATCTCGGCCCCTCACCAACTCAACCTGCCCAACACACCATCCATCCCTACTAACGGCCTCCTCATAAAGTCTATCCCTCTCTTGGACTGTGTTTGCCTGACACATACCATTTACTCCAGCCTAAAGCGTTGGCGCCAAGTGCACAGCTGTGAAAACAATAATTTCACATGTATTTCCCAATTTTAGAGCTTGAAATCATTTGACATTTGGGGTCCTGTGTCTGTCTACTGGTGTAGGCTTTGGGACTACAAAGACTGAGCGGATCATCAGACGGAGACAGATATGATAAGACTGGTCCACTGGGGACCAGATGTCAGAGAACACCTGTCAGAGAGAGAGAGAGCAGTGGCTATTTTAGCTTGTAAATGTTGGTGGGTTAAAAAAATAAAGAATTGTGGGATGCGTGCCAGCAAAGCCACTACATTAATTGGATGGTGACAAACGGTGCCCACAAACTGTTAGGGCCTACATAAAGCTGTCCCAACAGCAGAGTCCCAACAGCAGTCCCAACACCTTACCACTGCTACACCTGGCTATCAGCGGAGCCTTGTCTGGCAGCGAAACAGTTAATTCAGCCTCATTTACTGCCTTAAAAAAAAACATAGCTGATATAGCTGACCTACTTAACTTCTTGGTGCACCCATCCCGTTAGCGGGATCCTTTTTGTCAACATCCACTGAATTGCAGAGCGCCAAATTCATAAATTACAAAAATATTACATTTTCATGAAATCACAAGTGTAGCAAGTATAGCAAAACACAGCTTAGCTTGTTGTTAATCCACCTGGCATGTCAGATTTCAAAAAAGCTTTACACCAAAAGCTATCCAAGCGTTTGTTAGGACATCTCTCTCAGCAGACAAAACATTACAAACAGCTAGCAGCAAAGTAGATTGGTCAAGAAAGTCAGAAAAGCAATAAAATTAATCGCTTACCTTTGATGATCTCTGGATGTTTGCACTCACGAGACTCCCAGTTACACAATAAATGTTCCTTTTGTTCGATAAAGATTATTTTTATATCCAAAAACCTTCATTTGGTTGGCGCATTTTGTTCATTTTGGTCATGACAAGCAGACAAAAATTCCAAATAGTATCCGTAAAGTTTGTAGAAACATATCAATAGTTTTTTATAATCAATCCTCAGGTTGTTTTCAATAAATAATCGATAAGAGAAAATGTCTGCTCCAAGCTGTTCTGCATGCAAAACTCTGCTGGCACCCAGCCATCAACTGACGCGATGTGATCGTTCTCGCTCATTTTTCAGAATAAAAGCCTGAAACTATGTCTTAAGACTGTTCACACCATGTGGAAGCCATAGGGAAAGGAATCTGGTTGATATCCCTTTAAATGAAGGGAAGGCATGCAATGGAACAGGGAGATTCGTTTCTCTTAGGCACTTCCTGGTTGGATTTTCCTCAGGTTTTCGCCTGCAATAACAGTTATGTTATACTCACAGACAGTATTTTGGAAACAGTTTTGGAAACTTTAGAGTGTTTTCTATCCTAATCTGTCAATTATATGCATATTCTAGCATCTGGTCCTGAGAAATATGCCGTTTACTTTGGGAACGTTATTTTTCCAAACATAAAAATAGTGCCCCCTAGCTTCAAGAGGTTCAACTGAAGACTTATAGTTTTTAATCAAAGTGATTAATCATGTCACTGTAATTACATGATATTACATGATATAACTGTAATTAACTAGGGCACCAAGGAAAATATTCAGATTACAAAGTTATAATTTCCTAATATAACCTTTCAGATATTTTCATATCTGATCAATAGTCTTCTGATTAATTAATTATTTACTTTACCTCACGTTAGTCTCATTCCAAACGTTGTAAATTGTTGGTTATCTGCATGAACCCAGTCTTCACTATGAGTCATCCATACATCAATTGTCTTAAATCATTTATTTATTAACT
Organism: Oncorhynchus kisutch; assembly: GCF_002021735.2. Classification (NCBI taxonomy): domain Eukaryota; kingdom Metazoa; phylum Chordata; class Actinopteri; order Salmoniformes; family Salmonidae; genus Oncorhynchus; species Oncorhynchus kisutch. The sequence goes on from NC_034177.2 coordinate 43,081,978, forward strand.
AACTAAACAATCACAGAAGTGCACACACAATCAAACAAAGTAAATATGTTTACAATAAATGATAAGGGAATGTGCCCTACTGGGTTAAACTGGCATGGGGGCTTGTTAGTCAAAAGGGAAGTGGGGTCGACTGAGAAGTCACTACAGAGTTAATAATTATAACAATTGAAATGCTAATCCTTTGCACATGAACGCTCACTCATTCGGGAACAATTGCAATCAATATATATATTTACGCTCAGTGTGTCCTCGTGATCGCTATTGAAAAGTTAGTTTCTGTTGGAGAGTTTTCGTCCTCTCTCTCTCTCTCTCTCTCTCTCTCTCTCTCTCTCTCTCTCTCTCTCTCTCTCTCTCTCTCTCTCTCTCTCTCTGTCGTTGTTAGAGGGGATAGTTCAGAGCGACATTCATTCATGTTGTTGTAGAATGGATGTTTCGGCAGTTGTCGTTCTTCACTTTCAATGATACCGAATTCCTAGCTGCAGACTAGTAATTCATATCAAAGACTTGTTCTTATTCTGTCGGTATCGATAGTCTAAGAGTTTAACCACGTGGTATGGTTAAAAGATTCGGTCTGCAACCTTTGTCCCCTCCTAATGGAGAAGAACATGGTCTGGTGAGAACTTCTCAAAGTTGGGGTTTTATTCGGGATTTCAGAAAAGGGGTTGTCCCAGGATGCCTGACCCTAACTGGGCTCATGGGCGGTCCTCTGATTAAGTTCTACTCAAAAGGGAATTGGAGTTTCCTTCATTAAACAGTCCAAAATCACATTACACAATTGTATGAACAGTATCATCCTCACTCATTCATCTTATACAACAATTAGATGTAAACCTCATATCTGAGGCTATTATATAAACAGCGTTATGGTAATGTGGCCGCACCGTCTCCCATGAGCTTCCCCAAGTTGTAACAAACGGACCAGTTCGTAGCTGGATTCTTCACTGATCTTTTATACCTTCTCCGGGAACATAAATGTTTTTCGGACCTCAAGTTCTGTGAGATGGAAGAAATTCCTTTGTTCTCTATGAAAATTCACTCTGTCTCTATACTCTGTGGCCATGAGGAGATAATCTCTTCGAGGAATTTACGACCTCTCTGACTACAGCAGCCTAGTTGTAGGAGGCAGGGAGAGGGGATGGGGCTTGCTATACCCAAAGAGGGCAATGTCATGACAACATACACTTAGTATTACTTTCTTAGCCACAGTATACATATCTCCCTGGCATATTACATTATTTATGCAGCAGCATACAATACATGTTTGGACTCACCCTTGTGCTCACTTGAACAGGATGGTGGTGCTGCGGTCCTTCGTGGGCACCGATACGTTTTATCTATAATTTTTCTTTCGTATTTATCTTCATATGACAAGGATTAAAAAGGATTTACCAGTAGATTGTCAACTTGATTCATGACGATGACTGCTAGCTAAGATTTTTGAAAGTCAGTCCAATCAAAGCTACTGTAGATATAATCAGGCAGGTTATATTCAGTGTAACAGGTTACACTGTTCCTAGGCCGTCATTGAAAAAAAAAATTGTTCTTAACTGACTTGCCTAGTTAAATAAAAGGGCAAATAAAAAATATATTGTGATTTGACGTCATGTTATCTGCGGCCAATAACTCTGAGCCTTTGATAGGCATTTTCTAATGTAACTCTATGGCAGCACCCAAGGGGCTTGACATTTCTAGCTCTTTCTAGCTCTCCCTTAAACTTAGCGGTGACGCAGTGTCCCAATGAGTGACAGAACACTGTGCCAATCACGGTGCAACGCTTCGTATTTTCTGCTGGCTTGCCCCACCACAGAAAGCACTGAGCTAGGCTGAAACATCTGCATTTTGGAGCTGCCTTACTCAAGAAAACAAAAAGAGACAATGTTTGTATGCGGCTTCATTAACTCAATGATATAAATATATATATATTTACATTGTTTTCAAACTGATATGTGACACGTATTAATACCAAAATAACATGCAAAGCAGGAAAGCCCCCCACCCCAAAAATATGTGGGGCTGCCACTGAGAGAGAGTGAGATCTCAAAAGTCATGTGAAGTAAATTACAGAAAGGCAGAACCATTTAAATGTAATTTTAGTGACAACCTTTTAGAATATTGATTACTGACAATATTGCATCTATGCAAATCCCTCTTTGTCAAATAACTGGCATTGCGTTAGTGTGCATGTGTATGTGTGCGCTTACGTGCGTGTGTGCATAACAGCTGACCTGGCCATATCACCCATGTTCTATGTGATAATGCTCTGTTTGGCCATTAAAATTGGGATTTCCTCCTTGGCCAGCGTGCCAGGAAACAGGCCCAAGTCCCAGATCCCAGCAGAAGCCTATAATAGTGCTTCAAGAACTGTCTCACAGGCTTTAGTTGTTAATACCCTTAACTAGGAAAAGGATGAGTTCAGGACTAAGTTGAAGTGATAGATTTGAACGGGCCATACATTTAAACATGCCCAGGCAGCTCTGACATTGAAGAGGTAAAGGAAAACAAATGACACTGTTTTTATTTTTTTCTTGCCTGTCAACTTGGGTATGGTGTAATGTCCCTCTCTGCGTCTCTCTCTTTCTATCTCTCTCTCTCTCTTATTTTTCCCTTAATCTCACTCTCAGGAAGCAAGACAACAGAATGCAGGCCCAGGTGGATGAGAGGAAGGTGTGAAAGCTGGGACAGAGCAGAGGAGGATCTTACTAAGTAAAGGACAGAAGGTCTGGCTGGCTGGAGGTCTGGACACATATCCATAAAGTTTCTCAGAATAGGAGTGCTGATCTAGGATTGCAATAAATGCACAGGTGTGTGTGTGGGGGGGGGGGTCCTACTCAGATGTCCTTTATGAATACGGGCCCTGGTGTCCTGTGTGCTGAGAGGGTGTGAGAGAGGCTGGAACCTCGTGGAGCCTCTGGCACTGCAGCAGAAACAGAGGAGGAGGAGGAGGAGGAGGAGGAGGAGGAGGAGGAGGAGGAGGAGGAGGAGGAGGAGGAGGAGGAGGAGGAGGAGGAGGAGGAGGAGAACTGTGTGAGGATCAGACCAGGATGTTGAGCAAACTTTATTAGGGGTTGTCTGTGTGTCTTTGGATTGAAATGTTTTGGAGAGCTTCACAGTGGAAAGGGGAGACAATTAAGTGTAGCTCTCAGAATTTCCCCAAAATTCCCCCTTTGAAGTCTCCTGTTTTAAATGAAGTACAAAGGAAAGGAAAGTATTTACAGTACACGTGTGGATGGGAACCATCTAAATGAAGACTAAATCAATATAATATTGTTCACAAATCACAAATATTTGGTATCTCATAACGGTTTAACCTCTGAGAAACTTTGTGTAAAATATGTTCCCTTCGACGGAAATGCTTGTACAGAGGCTGAGGGGCTCTGTGTGAGATGAAGTAATCTTCATAACCTAGAATGATAGAAACAACATACAACATTATCATCCATCCACACCAAATATTTCATATTTCCCTCAGTAGATATGGATGAAAGTCATTATTGGAGTAATCTGAACTGAGTATTGTACATATTTGACAAATCTGGTCACAATGGAATATTGTTTTGGACACATGTATTCTCCTAGGTTTAATACAGAAATGTTGTTGTTCAGTCTGCAGGGGATTTAGTATTGTAGCGAGTAAAACCATTATGGAAAAAACAAGTAATTTGTCAGAGTCATTTTGCACAGTCAGCACCGGATCCAGCATATTTCCACAGTGCTATTTTCGGTGCAGATTTGATACAGCAAATATGGCTTGTCCTAGAAAGTCACGATTCTACCGGAGACTGTGGGGATTTTCTTTACTGCTTCATGCGGCTAATTACAGTGATCATTCTGCTGTCTATGAAGAACAGATGGACAATGGGTTTGATGGTCATGCTTGGTGAAGTGTGAGTGCATAAGGGGACATTTGTTCAGTCCAAAAATTCAGTGATGGGAGTTGGTAGGGTTTTAAAAGGGGTGGTGGAGGCAGGAGGGGGAGGAGGGTTTCACCAACTGAATTTATCCTAAGCATAGAGTACTGTAATGACGACAGATGGCATCTGAAGAGATGATGATCTCTCTGGAGCCAGATTGGGAAGTGCCTACTGTGTACTGTAGCTATGATAAGATGTGCTGACATGCAGTTTTCAGCCCACCATGAAGCATCACTATAGGATCATTATGAGTTATATTGGTTTACTTTAAGTTACAGTATGCTGTTCTTAATTGGTTTAGGTATATTACTCCGGAAACAGTCAACTATATGTGATTTTTCATGGAGAATCATATTTGCTCATGTTGAAAATATACTCACTGTACTGTACTTCTATGTGTGTGCTATTGCTTTATGCATTCATGTGAAGCATCAGATGATCAGTGGCAATTGTAGTTGAGGGAATTAACTTGAAAGGTTATATATTATGTTGTCTACTGTCTTCTAGTGGACATTTGAAGGTAGCATTGATGGTGTCAGTACATTTTCAAACAAACCCTAAAGGAGAACAGTTAACTTAGTTCATTTTTGACTGGCAGTATTATAATTGACTGGGAGGCATCTGGCATTAGTTTGAGAAGAATGCCATCTCCTGGCACATTGCAGTAGGACACTGAAGCTGATTCCGTTCTTACGCTGACCAGCTCGCTACCAAAGATTTCTAGAACTGTGTTGCTACTTAATGGTAACAGTATGTCAGGGGAGACTACTTCAGTAGAGGATGAAAGCAGAGAGGCTCAAACAGTGTGCCTGACAGTAGACGTGCCCGAGCTGGGTGAAAATGTGGACAAGAAACAGTGACCCTGGCCATACAACTGTGCTTCCATGAAAAGTCCCTTCGATAACACATTGCAATTGATTCATCACAATGATTTAAGGGTTTGTTCTAGATGTGATAGTGAGAACCATATGTTTCCCCCTTGTGGTTTTGTTGCCTACAGTTCTATAATTCTGTCAGTACTTAGGCATGTCCTGATAAACGTTCCTCACATATTTTAGTTTTTCAATAGATAACTTAAGTACTCTTCCATACTTTCTACATTAAGGACTCAGCTAGGTCTATTTGGACATGGCTGACTTTTATTCAAACAGCAAAAAGACAACCACCTTTTCCCCTTTTACATGAATAACGTTTCACTAGATTTACTCATATAGAAAGAATTTCACATCCTCACAGACTGAGGTATTATTAATGGGGCTAAGAGGTGAAATCACATTCAATTTGGCAACTCTTTGAATTGGAGTGTGACACAAAGCAACCCATTTCTTTGTATTTCCCCTGTGAGAATAACACACTATGTTTATAAATCATGTATAGAGTATGACATACAAAGAATACAAAGAATGTTAGCCTTTTCTAGACAAATCTTAATATGCAATAAATATGGTTCAAGCCACATGCTCTGCAGCACATCACACGATGAAACCTTTGGCAAGACTTAGAGAGAAAAGAGTTAACATTCTTTCTCTCTCTCCCTCATTCAGCCCTTTACCCACCAGCTGTTAGAGTGAAGAGAGAGATGGCGTCAATGGTGAACCCCACCTTTCAGAACGCAATAGAGGATGTGAATGTACTCTTTGAGGTGAGACATTTTTCCTTGGATATCTGTCTCCTGACCTCTGATCTTTCTAATCACATGGGCCATGTGTGCCCAGAGGACTTTGGGTGTACTGTGCTGACCACTGGCAGAGTTCTTTCTCAGCTTGTACAGAGCCATCAAGCAGGACCTGACAGTGAAAGCTGAGGAAAAACCTCACAGATAAATGATAGCTCTATGTTGTGGATTGATACTGTACTGATACATATTGTCGTCTTCATTTCCAGGGCTCCATTAAAACTTTTCCATTAATCATTATAGGTAGTGTCAAGAATGATTTCATTGGCTACCTTTGTACTATCGTATCACCGAATCAAAATGACAGTTTGAGATACATTTGAATCATATTGCAGTTTTTAGATTTTTGTTAGTATTTAAAACTTTACAGATATTATTATTTTTGAAATCTTTAAAAGTGATTTTAGTCCAATTATTATATGGTTCCTATACAGTGTGTTCAGTAAAATACAAGTTCATTTAAAAAATATATATATATTTACAACACTTTACTGTAAAAAAAAAAGATCACAACAAAAATGTATTTACACCACACAAATGCCTAAATATTATTGCCAAAAGTTCATTTAGAAAATGCATAATCAAATCTTTACAAGATATGAGTATAAAATATTAGACAAAAAAGAACAGAACGGGAGGACCATGTCACGAGAGCTGCCTCTCTTATTGTTGTTGTTTTAGCCCGTGTCTGGTCCTGCACAGTGTTCATAGGGCCACTGATCTGATAACCTCTGGCTTCACAGGCTGCTGCTTGGTCGCCAAAGAGTCCACCATGGCCTCGTCCTGTGAGCTTGGTGCATTTGGAGGGAGGAACGGTACATATCGAACCCAGGAGAAGGAGGAGAGATAAGAGCTAATTCCAAATGGAAGGTTGTACACCTCACTGCTCTCCAAAGTGTTGCTAGAGTCATCAAGGGGGATCTTGTTCCAGTCCATGATCCCCCGCTCCCGCAGGGTGCCTGTGTGGCCCAAAGCAGTGGAGTAGAATGCTTCAACTCATCCATAACAGAGACTGAGAACAGGCTATGATATTGTAGACATGAAAGAGGACTAGTGCATTTTACTCTATGTGAAACGGTTGGATAGATACAGTGTTCCCCATCCTCCCATGCTGGAGACGTAATTTAGTCAAATCTGGGATACTCAAATGAGTGAAATGTTACGTTTGTATGGTACTGTATGTATTAATTATCTAGGTGGCTAATGCCAACGCTAGCTAGGTGGCTAACATTAGGGTTAGTGGTTAAGGTTAGGGTTAGGATAAAGTTTAGGTTAGCTAACATTCTAAGTAGTTCAGGGATACAAACTAGTCACCTTGCGGCGTCAATCGTAATTTTGATTCCTAAATAGGTGACCTACGTGATTCGTGTAGATCTGATGAGAAAAGTAACCAGAAAAACTGCCATTTGGGAACTTTGAAGTGAGGGAGAAAGTGTGGTGGAACAAGTATTGTTAGCATTGTTAAGTATCTTGCTAGCTGGATCGAATTATCCGTTAGCTAGCCAGAGAAATGTTGAGCAATATTAGCCAAATTAACTGATCAAATAATTGAGTTTATGGTGTGAAAATTAGCTGGCTAATAAAGTCAGACAACGTTACAACATCAGATGAGCTAACATTAGTAACCTAATCATTTCATTATAGCATTAACTGGTAACGTTATATGACTCTTCCTTAAGTTATAACGCGTTAGTTGCTTACTGGACCGTGGCAATCTGTGTGAACTGTTAACTAGTTAACTAGCTAACGAACTAATGTCATATATATATATATATATATATATATATATATATATTGGTCTCAACTCTCCAGTATTTGAACACTAACACTAACTACTATATGTGAACTAATGTTTTCCCTCTACAGTATGTGGTTAATTTTCAGAATGAGAGAATTAGGTGAAAATGAAGTGTTGCTTGTTAAACAGTTATGTGTAGCTGGAGCCGGGCCTGGCCTGGCTTAAACTGTATGCCATTTTAGAGGTGAAAGGAACACCACACACACTCCTTTTGCAATACAGTTGATAAAAAGGGCTATGGCAGGTGTACTCTGCCTGAAAGATTTCAATTATGCCAACAAAGGGTATCATGCTCTGCTGTCACATTGTAGAACAGATGTCCAAAGGCAGAAAGTGTACAATGTAATAATGTACATTGTAGCCCAAGTTATTGCTTTTGTTGTTTTGAACTTGACAGTAACACTTGTGTGTGAGTAAGGGGGGATTATTAAATGTTTTACTCAGTGAATGTTATTTTTGCACACATGTAGCCTTGTGCACTTGATCTATGTCTACTCTGATTCAGAGGGGTTGGGTTAAATGCGGAAGACACATTTCAGTTGAATGCATTCAGTTGTACAACTGACCCTTTCCTTTCCCTACTATAGTGGCCACTATAATAGAGCAAAAAAATAGAATGCCTGTTTCACTCTATTTCTACAGCTCCTGAGTGGCGCAGCGGTCTAAGGCACTGTATCTCAGTGCTAGAGTTGTCACTACAGACACCCTGGGTCCAAATCCAGGCTGTATCACAACCGGCCATGATTGAGACGCCAATAGGGTGACGCACAATTGGTCCAGCGTTGGTCGGTGTAGGCCGTCATTGTAAATAAGAATTTGTTCTTAACTGACTTGCCTGGTTAAATTTAAAAAAATTCCCAAATGCTTTATTTAGATGTGTGGTCACAGGCATTCTATTATAAAGGCTGTCATGGTTAACTGCAATATTAGTGTATTGTTTCTTTTCTCAAGACTTGAGTGTCATTTGCAGTAAATTCTAGGCAACAAATAACATTGGGTTGCTTTCTTAATTTTTTTTTGCTGTGAGTTAGGTTCACATTAACCCCTTTATTTTACACACAGAGACTGATCATGTAGATCATATTCTTTGTTGTTTAATTAGTTAAAATCTGCATAAAATGTTAAAGTTGTCTGCGATGAGATTTGAGTAGTTGCAAGGTAGCTAAAAAGTAGTAAGTAGATGCAAAGTTGCTAATTAGCTAAAATTGTCCATGATGAGATTCGAACATGCAACCTTTGGGTTGCTATACATTTCTTTTTGCGTTAAGTAACCATTCGTCTTGTGTAATCATACCAACGTAGCATATCATACTAAGTTGAGTGTCCCGGATGTTTCATATAGTCTATGGAACCAGGCTGGTCCTCCTGGGTGGAAGCTTACCTGGAATGGTGTTGTCAAGGAAGAACCCAAAGAAGCCTCCAATAAACATGCTGGTTGTTAGAAGCACCTGCAGCAGTTGGTCCAGCTCGACCACACCTGACAAAGAGAATACAGTTCATCACACTGGGCCAAGTCACATACTAGAGGAATCTCAGATCTCAGCAACATGACCTCCACTTGCTCTCTATTTTGTTATTCTGCTGATCTTTTTCCACCCAGCTTTATTTGTAAGGAATTGTTAATTTTCTTAGTCATAGTGTTTCATGCGCTATCTGCTCTGATACCTGTTGCTATGGCATCCGGGTTCTTGAATATCCAGTTTGGAATGACAAGCCCGGAAAACATGGAAAATCCAAAGATAAACACGTTCCGAGAGGAGTTCATGTCTGCATACTGTCAAATGATAAGCAGAGAAGAGTTGACAGAGAAACGTCACAAAGTCATTAGGGTTGTTTTAATTCTAATAACTTTCAAAACATTGTACCAAAAATGTATTCACAGATTTCTTGCTTATTTTGAAATTAGCTACCTGAATTTTGCAACCCTACAAGCAGAGTTGGGTAGATTACTTTCTAAATGTAATCTGTTAGTTACAAGTTACTTGTCCAAAATTGTAATTTCTCATGTAACTTTTGAATGACCCAACCTGAGTAATGCAATCTGATTACTTTGAGTTACATTTGGATTACCTTTACCGGCATTAGAAGACAAATACAATCCATCAAACTCATTTGGTGTGTCAGAATAGTGGTCTCTGACTTGTGATCAGACTCGCTCAGGTGGAACAAATTTAAACTTCCGCCTTTTTTCAATGGTGAATTGAATATCATTGAGAAAACAATGCATTTTTTTACAAACATCCTTTCTGAATATAAAAGTAATCTGATTATTATATTTTTGCTGGCAATTTAACTGAAAGGTAAGACATGACAGGTAAGACATGACTGAAAAAGCCTTCATATGTAAAATGTCTCTATATAGTGGCCATTGTACTATTCAACGTATAAATAAACCTAGACAACTGTGTTTTACCTGCAGATTTGAAACTCCAGCTGCAGAAATGACCCCGAACATGACCAAGAACATTCCTCCAATCACAGGTGTGGGGATGGTGGTGAAAATTGCTCCAATTTTACAGAAAAGTCCCATGATGATCATCAATACCCCACCAGCAACGATCACCATGCGACTGCCCACCTGAGAGAGAAAGAAATAACCATGTCTGTTGAGACTGTATAACACCCAATAGCTTGTATAACTTCCATATTCCAAAAAGCATTGATTTATATATAATATGGTCTAAATCTAAAAACAGCCTCTAGCCCCTCTCACCTTGGTGATGCCCAGTGCACCCACATTCTCACTATAGGAGGTGGTTCCGTTGCCCGTGCCCCAGGCCCCAGCCAGCAGACAGCCAATCCCCTCAATGCCAATGCCCCTGTTGATGGCATGCTTAGGGGGTGGAGGGGCCCCTGATAGTCTGGCACAGGCGTGGTAGTCCCCCACCGACTCTATCATGGAGGATAACACCCCAGCCAAGATCCCTATCAGTCCCGCCAGGCTCACAGTTGGCAAACCCCACTGACCTGAGATTGGAATCAGAATAAGGGGTTCCAGTTAACATACAATACATTTGGTTATTTCTATTCATATACAGTGTCTTCGGAAAGTATTCAGACCCCTTTACTTTTTCCACTTTGTTAGGTTACAGCCTTATTCTAAAATTGATTTAATCGTTTTTTCTCCTCATCAATCAACACACAATACCACATAATGACAAAGCAAAAACAGGTTGCTAATTTATAAAAAATATAAATGAAATATCACATTTACATAATTATTCAGACCCTTTAGTCAGTGCTTTGTTGAAGCACATTTGGCAGCGATGACACCTCATGTCTTCTTGGGTTTGACACTATAAGATTGGCACACCTGTATTTTGGGATTTTCTCCCATTCTTCTCTGCAGATCCTCTCAAGCCCTGTCAGGTTGCTGCACAGCTACTTTCAGGTCTCTCCAGAGATGTTAGATAGGGTTCAAGTCCGGGCTCTGGCTGGACCACTCAGAGGACATTCAGAGACTTGTCTTGAAGCCACTCCTGTGATGTCTTGGCTGTGTGCTTAAGGTCGTTGTCCTGTTGGAAGGTGAACCTTCACCCCAGTCTGAGGTCCTGAGCACTCTGGAGCAGGTTTTCATAATGGATCTCTCCGTACTTTGCTCCATTCATCTTTGCCTAGATCCTGATTAGTTCCAGTCCCTACTGCTGAAAAACATTCCCACAGCATGATGCTGCCACCACCATGCTTTACCATAGGGATGGTGCCAGACGTGACGCTGGCATTCAGGCCAAAGAGTTCAATCTTGGTTTCATCAGACCAGAGAATCTTGTTTCTCATGGTCTGAGAGTCTTTAGGTGCCTTTTGGCAAACTCCAAGCGGGCTGTCATGTGCCTTTTACTGAGGAGTGGCTTCCGTCTGGCCACTCCACCATAAAGGCCTGATTTTTGGAGTGCTGCAGAGATGGGAGAACCTTCCAGAAGGACAACCATCTCCACAGAGGAACTCTAGAGCTCTGTCAGAGTGACCATCGGGTTCTTGTTCACCTCCCTGACCAAGGCCCTTCTCCTCCGATTGCTCAGTTTGGCTGGGCTTTGGCTGGTGTTGCCAAACCTCTTCCATTTAAGAGTGAATGAGGCCACTGTGTTCTGTGCCTCGACACAATCCTGTCTATGAGCTCTACAGACAATTGCTTCGACCTCATGGCTTGGTTTTTGCTCTGACATGCACCGTCAACTGTGGGACCACATATAGACAGGAGTGTGCCTTTCCAAATCAATTTACCACAGGTGGACTCCAATCAAGTTGTAGAAACATCTCAAGGATGATCAATGTTAACAGGATGCACCTGAGCTCAATTTCGAGTCTCATGTAAATAAGGTATTTCTGTTTTTTATTTGAACTATTTATTATGGGGTATTGTGTGTAGATTGCTGAGGATTTAAAAAAAATCCATTTTAGAATAAGTCTAACATAACAAAATATGGAAAAGTCAAGGGATATGAATAATTTCGGAAGGCACGTTCCATAATCGATAAACCATACATATTAGTTACCCATACAGCACTAACTACTGAAGGTTGGGTTAGGATTGTGATAAGCCCTGAGTTTTTTCTGAACATGTGACCGTACCAGGAAAAACTTGAATATCAGGTTATGGAGTTATTGCTTATGATCCCACTGAGCAGCTTTGCTTCGTACCTGGATATGGGAATCTGAACCAGGGGGCCTGGCTTATGACATCTCCCTTCAGGTCTGTGCGAGCCAGGTAGCCGTACTTCTCCGGGTCGGAGGGCAGGACATTAGAGATGGTGAAGATGTAACAGATCAGCCATGACAGTGTGATGCCAAGGAGCACCTGAGGAAGAAGTCACACACAGTACTGTACATGCAAATATTACACCAGTCATTATCAGGACCAGGAGTGTTTCCAGACCACGGGAACTGACCAGGGAAAACTTTGGGCTATATAAGGTCCATAAGTGAACAATGAACAACTTTGAGTCTTTGGCCTCGATTCAATCAGCTCGAGCGTAGTGGATAGTTTTGCGTTGTTGGAGGTGTAACTGCAGTATGAGCTGACAAATCAGTGAGTGGCTGCTCGTGTGACACCAACCAATCCCTTCCTTATTATCCCTACCTCGTTAGAAGTTTAAAACGGTGAAAGAGAGAGTAGGCTCTATCGATTATCGAAATTATGACAGGCTAATGCATGGTCTCATGTTAATTTGGATGGGGGGTGATTTATAGCCTATCAGTCTAATTGCGGTGTAGACAATAGAACATCACGCATTTGAGTGGTTGAACTTGTAGCGCAGCTTCATGAACTTCTTACATGGCTGCATGGGATTTGTTGGCTATAAAGTCGGGTGTAGTTTTTCATCCAATAGCAATGTCACGCAGGGAGACACTTGTGGATTGACAGCTCTAACGCATTTCCACACCCGACACCTCCAAAACAACCGCTGTGCAGATGTCGGCTAGTGCGGATCTGATAGAATCTAGTCCTTTATTTTCCAATGGACGTACAGGGAGAAGCTGGAAGATGTAGATCCTGGAGGTGTGGAGTTTCTTGGTCTTGTTGTATGTGGGGAATGGTACAGGGATGTGTCGGAGATACTGGGAGAACAGGATGATCAGAGCAGTTGTCCTGTAGGAAAGAGAAAAACTCTGTTCACAAAGCAGAATGAGCCATCCAGTGGTGCATTTACAATGGGTAAGATTTTTCTAGTATCCACTCACAATCCGCTCTCAATCCACTCTTTAGGTATTGTTTTCATTAGTCCACTGCTGATACAGTCCCAAAATGTCAAGTGTCACATCATCATGATGATGTGGAAAGTGACACTTTGCTTCTTGAAAGTCCATTATCTTGAAAACTTGTCTGCTTACATGCAACAGTAGACTAATGAAAAAAAATACAAAAATATAATTTGAGTGGATTTTTCTTTAACTGGTTCTGACAGCTCATGAGGTCTCCTAAATACCTGTCATCTAGGTGGGACTCTTATGACTAAAGAGGCTTCATGCATAGCTTTTTACCCATAAGAGTAAGAGTAAAATGTCTCTCTTCTCAGCACTTATGACAAATCTTCTACTCTGAGACGCTTTGTGGATATGGGCCCAGTTCAACAGTTGATAACTACAGGCTTGTGGGGAGTTTACACACATAGTGGAGATGCCCCAGTGGTTCCCTGCGCTCATTCCAGCCGAGTCATACAGGGACAGGCCAATCAGAGAGATGGTGGGTGCGATAGTAAGGGGGCCAATAAAACGCATGAAGAAACCGATGAGGCCAGAGAAACCCACCAGCACCTGGAACAAAGAGCCCACCATGATGGAGCCCTGCAGCTGTAGAGGAATACAAACACACCACATGAGCAAACACATCAATAAACACAAGTAATAGTATTTAATCCTATTTCATGTGAAACACATTAATGTGTATACAATATGTAAACTCAGAAAAAAAAGAAATGTCCTCTCACTGTCAACTGTGTTTATTTTCAGCAAACTGAACATGTGTAAATATTTATATGAACATAAGATTCAACAACTGAGACAAACTGAACAAGTTCCACAGACATGTGACTAACAGAAATGGAATAATGTGTCCATGAACAAAGGGGGGGATCAAAATCAAAAGTAACAGTCAGTATCTGGTGTGGCCACCAGCTGCATTAAGTACTGCAGTGCGTCTCCTCCTCATTTTTTGCAGTGCATCTCCTCCTGACCAGATTTGCCAGTTCTAGCTGTGAGATGTTACCCCACTCTTCCACCAAGGCACCTGCAAGTTCCCGGACATTTCTGGGGGGAATGTTCCTCCGATCCAACAGGTCCCAGACGTGCTTAATGGGATTGAGATCCGGCCTCTTCTCTGGCCATGGCAGAACACTAACATTCCTGTCTTGCAGGAAATCACGCACAGAACAAGCAGTATGGCTGGTGGCATTGTCATGCTGGAGGGTCATGTCAGGATGAGCCTGCAGGAATGGTACTACATGAGGGAGGAGGATGTCTTCCCTTTAACGCACAGCGTTGAGATTGCCTGCAATGACAAGCTCAGTCCGATGATGCTGTGACACATGGACTCTCTACCTCCAAATCGATCCTTCTCCAGAGTACAGGCCTCAGTGAGACAAAACCGTGACTCGTCACTGAGGAGCACTTTTTGCCAGTCCGGTCTGGTCCAGCGACGGTGGGTTTGTGCCCAAAGGCAACGTTGTTGCCGGTGATGTCTGGTGAGGACCTGCCTTACAACAGGCCTACAAGTCCTCAGTCCAGCCTCTCTCAGCCTATTGCGGACAGTCTGAGCACTGATGGAGGGATTGTGCGTTCCTGGTGTAACTCGGGCAGTTGTTGTTGCCATCCTGTATCTGTCTCGCAGGTGTGATGTTCGGATGTACCGTTCCTGTGCAGGTGTTGTCACACGTGGTCTGCCACTGCGAGGATGATCAGCTCTCCATCCTGTTTCCCTGTAGCGCTGTCTTAGGCGTCTCACAGTACGGGCAATGCAATTTATTGCTCTGGCCACATCTGCAGTCGTCATGCCTCCTTGCAGCATGCCTAAGGCACATTCACACAGATGAGCAGGGACCCTGGGCATCTTTCTTTTGGTGTTTTTCAGAGTCAGTAGAAAGGCCTCTTTAGTGTCTTACGTTTTCATAACTGTGACCTTAATTGCCTACCGTCTGTAAGCTGTTAACGACCGTTCCAGAGGTGCATGTTCATTCATTGTTTATGGTTCATTGAACAAGCATGAGAAACAATGTTTAAACCCTTTACAATGAAGATCTGTAAAGTTATTTGGATTTTTACTAATTATCTTTGAATGACAGGGTCCTGAAAAAGGGACGTTTCTTTTTTTGCTGAGTTTAGATACTGGTGTATCAAGGGTTATCAAAAAATTATCAAACTTGCTCTCTTTACATTTACAGTATTGTCATTTAGGAGACACTTTATATTTGTCAATCACATTACTAAAAGGCAGCAGGTAACCGAAAAGTTGCTGGATCGAATCCCCAAGCTGACAAGGCAAAAATCTGTGATTCTGAACAAGGCAGTTAACCCACTGTTCCCTGGTAGGCAGTCATTGTAAATAATATTTTTTTCTTGACTGACTTGACTAGTTAAAAACAAATCACCTCTCGCATGCGGCTCTGCCACACATCTATGTACTCAGGAGAGGTGGTGTTGACCAGGGAAGCGTTCTGGGTCCAGGCAGGGCATGTCCACTCTGGCATTGACAGCATAGCCATGGAGGGAGCTAGAAAGGCAAAGGTACCCCCCTGAACAATGGGCAGTCTGAGGGATAGAGAGAGGTGGGAGATAGAGGGGAGAGTAAGACAGATACCTGAAATCATAAATTGCAGAGATTAGATGTTCTGGATAGAATCTTTAGACTGTTACATAAGGAATTATTCCCCTTTATAGTATAATCAGAAACCGACTTGTCTTGTGAAGTAGTAGTTTGAGGTTATGGTTGGTCAGGTTAGACCAGAGATGAAACAGCAACACTGGCTCTTTTGCCATCTTCATGTTCTACACAGATCGGGGACTAGGTTGATGGTTGGCTTTTCTGAATAATGATTCATCAAGCATTTGCCTGCATGATTATGGATTCAGGTGAACTGTGCTCTGTGTAAGGTCTCTCAGCTTTTGCTCCATATACCTTACTATCACTTTGGGTCATAAGAATTGCTCTAATCCATAAAATAAGTCAGGAAAGGAGAGAGCTTTTGCAACATTTACGTCCAAAATAAACTTAAATACAGTACATACCCTTCAAATTAGTTGATTCAGCTATTTCAGCCACACCCGTTGCTGACAGGTGTATACAATCAAGCACACAGCCATACAATATCCATAGACAAACACTGGCAGTAGAAAGGCCTTACTGAAGAGCTCTGACTTTCAACATAGCACTGTCTCAGGATGTCACCTTTTTATCAAGTTAGTTCATCAAATTTCTGCCCTCCTAGAGCTGCCCTGGTCAACTGTAAGTGCTGTTATTTTGAAGTGGAAACATCTAGGAGCAACAACGGCTCAGCCGGGAAGTGGTAGGCCACACAAGCTCAAAGAATGGGACCACCGAGTGCGGAAGTGTGTAGCGTGTAAAAATGCAACACTCACTAATGAGTTCCAAACTGCCTCTGGAAGCAACATCTGCACAATAACTTTTTATCAGGAGCTTCATGAAATGGGTTTCCATGGCCAAGCAGCCGCGCACACAAGCCGAAAGATCGGGGGAGAAGGGCCTTGGTCAGGAACCCGACGATCACTGACAGAGCTCAAGAGTTCCTCTGTGGAGATGGGAGAACCTTCCAGAAGGACAACCATCTCTAGCCAGACGGAAGCCACTCCTCAGTAAAAGGCACGACACCCTGCTTGGAGTTTGCCAACAGGCACCTAGAGGACTCTCAGACTATGAGAAACAAGAACTTTTTGGCCTGAATGCCAAGCATTACATCTGGAAGAAAACTTGCACCATCTCTACGGTGAAGTATGGTGGTGGCAGCATCACACTTTGGGAATGTTATTCAGCGGCAGGGACTGGGAGACTAGTCAGGATCGAGGGAAAGATAGAGAGATCCTGCTCCAGAGTGCTCAGGATCTCAGACTGGGGCGAAGGTTCACCCTCCAACAGGACAACGACCAGAAGAACACAGCCAAGGCAACGCAGGAGTGGTTTCGGGATAAGTCTCTGAATGTCCTTGAGTGGCCCAGCCAGAGCCCAAACTTGACTATCGAATATTTCTGTAGAGACCTGAAAATAGCTGTGCAGAGACTCTCCCCATCCAACCTGACAGAGCTTGAGAGGATTTGCAGAGAAGAATGGGAGAAACTCTTCAAAATACAGGTGTGCCAAGCTTGTAGCATCATACCCAAGAAGACTCAAGGCTATAATCGCTGTCAAAGGTGCTTCAACAAAGTAAAGGGTCTGTAAAGTAAAGGAATACTTATGTAAATTTGATATTCGTTTTTTTTTTCTATACATTTGCAAAACTTTCTAAAAACCTGTTTTTGTCTTGTCATTACGGTGTATTGTGTGTAGATTGATGAGGGGGGAAAAAATCTATTTAATCAATTTTAGAATAAGGCTGTAATACTTTCCAAATGCACTGTATGTGGGTCGATCTTGAATTGTGGTGGCATTTGCATCCTCCGTCTTTTGCAACCATGAAACACACTGGAGTGGTTGCTCCTGGGGTTATTGAACATGAAGCCACACCCGTCTCACTCGCATTATAAATTCAGAATGAGAAAGTGTAGGTTATAGAGAATTATTGTGACACAAAAATAGAAAATCATTCAATTAAATAATGAGGAATTATATGAGGTGTAAATAAGGCTAGCCAACATTTTACATTCCATCGTTTTAACACAGTTCTACCTTTGACACTGCCAAAACATCTGCTATGCAGGTATTGGCAAGCGCAGATCTGATATAATCTAAATTTGACGAAATATGTTAAGGTTTGTTAAACATTTTCAACATTAGTGTACTGGTATATTGCGATCATCTTTGAATTCTGGGACTTTGTTTTGTCAATCTATTTGTGTAAATGATTTAAATCTCAGTTCCAAAATACTTCAATAATATCTCACAGCTGTAATGTGCTGACTGCTCAACCGACAGGATTTCCGGTTTCTAATTTTCCAAATCTGGAGTCAATCTGATTAGTGCTTCATGAGAATAATTTGTAAGTATTTTTAGCTTTAGCATGCAAGTTACAGTGCGGACATATTTCAAGCAGCAATTTATGTTATGGAGTGAATCTGATGTATGGTTCATGAGGAGAAAATAATTGCAGATGATTTTGAGCATTAGCATTACATACAGATGTAGGGATCTTAATTTAAACCATTTTGCTACAACAGGAAAATAATAGAGTGATCAAATTAAGTGATCAAATCCTACACCTGTAAGTCTTTGTGGAGTGGAGTTAAAAAGGGTTTAAATGGACATGTAAAATCAGATCTGCTTATTTATCAATAACTCAACCAATCCCTTAGTTTTGCTCGGACTAAATCAATCATCTTTGCTTGAGTTATTTGACCATGTCAGCTTTGCTGTGAACCCCTAAAAAGATGATAGAATGTTTGGGATCTGCCCAAACATAATGCTTTGCCACATTTTTTGCAGTATTACTTTAGTTCTTTATTGCAAACAGGAGGCATGTTCTTGAATATTTTTATTTTCCTTCTTTTCACTTCGACATTTAGGTTAGTATTGTGGAGTAACTACAATGTCGTTGAGCCATTCTCAGTTTTCTCCTATCACAGCCAGTTAACTCTGTAATTGGTTTAAAATCACCATTGGCCTCATGCTGAAATCCCTGAGCGGTTACCGTCCTCTCCATCAACTGAGTTAGGAAGGATGGCTGTATCTTTGTAGTGACTAGGTGCATCGACACAGCATCCAAATTGTAATTAGTAACTTCATCATGCTCATATTCAACGTCTGCTTTTTTATTACATTTTTACTAATCTACCAAAAGGTGACCTTCTTTGCAAGGGACGTAGATGGGGGTAGTCATTCAAAAATCATGTTCAACACCATTATTGCACACGGAGTTAATCCATGCAATTTACGGTATTATCTGACTTGTCGAGCAAATCTTCACTCCCAAAGTTGTTTAGGCTTGCCATAACAAAGAGGTTGAATATTTAGTCAAGGCTGTAACAACAAAATATGGAAAAGGTATAGGGGTGTGAATACTTTCTGAAGGCACTGTATACTTCACCACTCCTCCTGCATGTGACCAAGCAAATCTCTTCTATTGACCCCATGCCAATTCAGGCTCGATGACCTGGAATTGTATGAGTGGGGGAGCTGAGCTCCATTACCAGTTCTTCAGTTAGAGATTCAGCTCTTGATGGCTTTAATTTCACAAAGACCCAGTGCCCAGTCGAGAATATGCTATGGTGTGAGGCTAATGCAGCACACTGACTTGAAAAACTGGCTCTGAATATCGACAGAGTCTTAGAAAGAAAGGTGAGAGCTCATACTCTACAACCAAGCTAATCAGATGCTTCAGCAAAATCAATCTTTACAATAAACGATAGTCTACTGCTGGATCTCCTGGAAAGTATGACAACCAAATCAGATAGTGTTTTGCCTTAAGTAAAATTCCAGGAAATTGCCATGGATTTTATTGTACTTTGTTTTGATTCCCACATGACAATACAACAAAGAGAAGCCTCGCCCCTTTGATGTCTGGCAATTCATGACTAGTAGATTCCCTTATACAGTGTCATGGTTGGATGACTCCACCTTGATATTGCCCAGGATATCTTATCGAGGTCAATCTTTATTGACCAAATAAACAATAGACTCCCTTGTACCTTCTTCTCCCTGCTTTTGGCCCCATTTATGTTCACAGACACTCGGTTGCTGTTGAATAATTTGTCCAAAGCCATATCCAACAAACCACAGCTTCACTCACCTGATTCCGAAGGTGACCTGCAGCAGGGTGCACACGCCTGACACAAAGAAGATGGTGCTGATGAGGTGACCCTGGGTCAGGCCATCGTGCTGCAGACACAGACCCTGAGACAGGATCAGAGGGATGGCAATTATCCCCCCAAACGCTGTCAGTAAATGCTGAGGAGAGGGGGACATGGATGTAAGAGAGGAAGAAGAGATGCACTCATGACGGTTACCTCCACTGATACTGAGGCCAAGATGAGCAGATGAAATCACAGGTACAGGAACAGTACTTGCCATCAGCCTCAACAAAACTCACACAGTTGAAACTCTTAAGATCTTATTCTTGAGGCCCTCATGTGACTTTGTGATTTTATTTTTCATTTGCAGCCAAATTCATCCTCAAAAACTAGGTTAGTTTGACTGTTCATCCAATTGATTACATTGGCTGATCAAATCAATGGAATCCCAAGGAGGCCCAACCTCTCCAACCTCAACCAGTGAGAAGGGAACCCTGTGGCCTCCAATAAAACGGAGTAGGGATTGGATTTACCTGGATGCCCAGGATTATGCATAGGTACCAGGCTGGGACGTCTGTGACACAGTAGGCCAGCTTGTTCTTGTCATCCTCCTCAGAGAGGTCGGAGCCCTCTCCATCATTCTCCAGCTCACAGAAATGCCCATGAATCTACAGGACAGATAGCAAGGTCTTATTCATTAGGACAATGGAAAACATTTCATTCTGCAACGGAATAGGAAAATGTGCGTCTCTTATTGGCTAATCCAGGTAGTACCTCCCTGTTTCCGTGCATTTTCTTCTGTTTAATCCCAAATGGATTGACTCACAGGCATAACATTACCCATACTACAGGAATAATACAGGCATAATATCACCTAGAACAAAAGTGCAGTATCAGTCATAACTAGGGTTACAAAGCTATCAGTAATTGACCAAAGTTAACGAAATCTTTAGTAATTCACCCATCGCTCAGCCCCGCCCGGTTAATTATAATTAAAAATAAAAACTCCCTCAACAGGCTCTACATTTCAGAAATCACAGCAGCAAGTATTCCTGGTGCACTGTTAAATTATTTTTGCCATTTC
This sequence comes from Oncorhynchus kisutch, assembly GCF_002021735.2. Taxonomy (NCBI): domain Eukaryota; kingdom Metazoa; phylum Chordata; class Actinopteri; order Salmoniformes; family Salmonidae; genus Oncorhynchus; species Oncorhynchus kisutch. Next base: position 43,102,833 of record NC_034177.2, read on the forward strand.
AATATTTATTTATTTAGTTTTTGCCACGGCCTGGCTTTCATGTGATTTAAACGTGAGCTTGTGCGAGTTGTCGGACTCGACGACAGTTGCTATCTATTGGAGCACTGCAATTGGTTGCCCACAATTCTGAGGTGGGGCATATCGAAAGGTCAATTAGCAGGTAATCTATGGTAATTTTGGTTATTCATACTTAAGTTCAAGAGAAAATAGCCTAATTAAAGAAAAGAAACATCTAATCAACAATGGCAAACCCTTGATTTGTTTCACTTGCCACAAGCTTGGCAGCAAAACATTTATAACAAAGACTTGACTTAAAAGAAATGTGTGTAAAAAAATATATAAAGGATATCATGCTGAAACCCTCATATTAAACACCAATGGTATTCACTAAGTTGATGGTTTATATTTTGGATCATGTTTTCCAGCTTTGTCATTCTATTATTACATTTTGTATCATCTTATTTGATTGTTTTATATATTTTACATGTGACATGTAATAACACAGGTGTAATATCACCCATAATATAGCATACAACCCAAAGGGGTTTTCAATTATTTACTGAAAGTGTGTTTGTTTACAGTCAACATTAGAATCCCATGTCACGTAAAGTAGTTGTAACGAATCCCTTTTTGGCCCGGCAGTCTAGGGGGGGATGGTAACGAGACCCGTAACATAACTCATGCAAATTATAATAGTGACAAAGTGAAAATGCAAACGAAAAACCACATACAACTTAATTACCGTCAAACACTCAGGGTTTAGTTGAAAACACACGGTAAAGGGGGTGCAGGAAAAAGGGCTGAGCTGGAACCAAGGAAAGAAACAAATATCCCAAAACACCCCTAAACTAGACTAGCATACTACTATACAGCTAACGAACTAACCAAAAATACAGTGGGTGGTCCACCCAGTTCTACCTAGTGTTCTTAGACAAAGTAGTCCTACGGGTAGTGTATGCCCATGGGCAACTTGTCTTGGTTCCCCCTTTTCCCACCATCAAACACCATAACACAAACAATACCTCACAGGAGGGGACAAAGTGATCTGGAGGTGCTAAAACAAACGAGAACTACCGAGAGACTGTATGAGAGACTGTATGACAGAGGTATTGACAGAGGTATTGACAGAGGTAATGAGCTCCAGAGGAAACAACTGAATGGGTTTTTAAACCAAGGGAAAGGGGATGTGATTGGGTAATGGAAACAGGAGGAGGTGTGTCTTCTGATTAGCGACTGATTGATGACTGATTGGGGAATAATGATTGCCACCTGTGAGGAGGGGAGAAGGAGAGAAAAGAAATACACACATACACACACACACACACAGGATACACACACAGAATACCTGTATCCGTAACAGTTGTGCACCAACGCTAGCCTATCAGTGTTAGCTGAATAGATTGCCTCAGAGATGCATGTAGCCTGTTGGCATGCGTTAGCAGTAACCATTTATTTTAAGGTATTAGCAAATAATTGGCCAATAAGACATGACTTCTAATAACTTTTCACAGTCAATGATTTGCACCAGAGAGCCGTACAGTATGTTAGTTACGCATGAGGGACTGGAATGTTGAGGCTCAGGTGATCATCAAGGCTGTACCATAAGTAAACAACACTTCTCAGCCTACTAAGAATGAGCACCTTCATTCTGCTTCACCAGACCCATCCTAGAGTACAAATTATTTCATTTCAAAATATACATGTGACTGTTGGGTTGAAATAGCATGCACGTAAACAAGCCCCATTCAAAGGTGCTCAAGTCACTCAGTTCTTATGAATTCACTCTGACTTCTGGGAAATGATGACTATTCTAGACCGTTTTTACAACGGTAGGCCTAAGCAATCTGGAGAGCACCATCTGTGTTATGCTATGTGGTTTGGTAAGAGGAAGAGATCAATATATTACCAAGGCTGAAAATCACAGGGAATTAGTTTACACATGAGAGTTTACACATTAATATATGTCAAAACCTATACACAGGGTCGGGGAGTAATGGATCACAAGTAATCCATTACATGTAAGGGATTACAAAAAAAACGTTAACTCTATTCTGTTACGTTACCAGAAAAAGTATAGTACTCAGTAGAAGATTACTTGGAAGATTACCTTTAAATTTAGAAAGGAGGTTTGCGGAGGTTTGCGAAAAACAATACTTGACACTTTAAGTTTGATCAACCTGAGCGAGTCTGACCAGAAGTCAGAGAACACTATGATGACACACCAAATGGGTTTGATGGATCGCAGGAATAGAGCATGAATAGGCTTTTGTAGACTACAGTCCAATCTATGTCTTCCAATGGTGCGACTGCTGTCGGCATCCAAAGATGATCCAACTTGAATAAACGCTTGGAGGTAAGGATGACAGCAGTGGTGTCGTCTACGGCGATACGTATGTCATGTATTATTGTTATCTACATAGCGCATTGATGTGAATCACACGGCTGCTCTCTCATTTAGCTATTTTTGCCTTACGGATTGTGGTTGTTGTGGATGGCTGTTCACAAATCTAAATGTGTTTTTGAACCCAATAATGGTTGAATTCAAGAAGTTTAAGGAGCCTATCAATCATTGTTTTTGAAACCAGTGGACAGCCAGCGAAAAATGCGCTCTTGCAACAGCTGCATAGTGAGGATCCCAGCCTACAGAATAAAAGTGAGGCTTTTATTGCTCAGTCCTAATGGACACATGTTCAAACTCGCACACTTTCTATAGACTTAAAGGGACCATCTGTAGTTGCTACATCCATTTTTGGACTGTTATATAAGTCATATGTACTGTATATATCCATTGATTCTTGAAGAATATAACCTATAAATGCCTCATGAGCTTAGTTCAACTGTCACACTCCATGAGAACCCAAAATATAAGCTTGTTTTTCTCCAATGTTTGTAAACATTGTAAATGTAAACAAACACTGTATAGCTTCATAGCATAGCTAAAACAATCATGTTGATATGATGGATGGTCAGTCCTTGCATCCATAGCTCTGTCTATTAATCTGAGAGTAGTTACATTTCTCCAGGCCTACCCGTCAGCTTTTGGGACAAGCATTTTGTTATTGTTTCATCTGTGGATTTTCCCTTTAAACAGCTGCATATTATCAATATATCAAAGTGTCACCAACAAACAGGTAAACAAATGCAGCATATGGCATTCATTTTTCACATGTAAATAGCAATCATGACAATAAAAATGGTAGTAGTAAACAACAGTGTAGGGCTGGCTAATAAGTCCTTAGTTTTGGGGTCATGCTCAGGTTAAACAATTTGGCAAATCTATACTTCCATATTTCCAAGTCCAATTCTTGAAGATCAAGGGGTATAACATTTATTGGAATGACTGGAATTCTGATAGACTTTGTTTTTTAATGTAAAGCTACAATTAAATTATATTATTATATGTAGTTGAATGTGATGGGAAGCCTACATAACCAACCCATAAAGTAAAATGTAACATCCATATATGGCCAGCTATGTGAACTCTAACATTGGTGTATCCTGCAATAGATTTTGTCAATTGGTAACATACATTTTTGTCTTCTTCTAATGCCTCTAGAGGGGAAAGTAGTCTAAAAGTAACGGAATGTAATCAGATTACGTTACCGAGTTTGGGTAATCCAAAAGTTAAATGACTGATTACAATTTTGGACAGGTAACTAGTAACTGTTACAGATTCCATTTAGAAAGTAACCTAACCAATCCTGCCTATACATGTAATAGGTTGCACTTGCAAACCTATGTAGCCCAAAATGTAATATTTGTGTAGATAAACATCTCTAAAAGTTCCAGGCTTAAAGCCAGTACATGTAACATGTCCTGCCTATACAGTGTGTGTGTCCATAGGTCCAATAACAACATAACCTCTACTCATAGCCACAGCAGAAAATGTCAACATAATCCTCCAGAAGTGGAATAAATGTGTACATACTCACAGCAAATGTGTCGTTTTCGAGACCATTGCTTTCCTTCTCTGGAGACATGGCTCCAGTCTGGACTCAGCTAGGATGCTGGGTCCTGTGAGTTATGAGTGAAACGTCTCAACAAGAAGTGTACTACCTCGACCTCTCTTTCTCTGTCTCTCACAATGGTTAACTATTGGAAACAATAACACAATAAGTGACCGTAACACTCTACTGTAGTACCCATTTGTACAGTATAATGTATTGTAGAACGGCCCCAATTTATCTACAAAAGATAGGTATGCCTGCTCAATGCATTACATTTCCATCCACGTGTTAAGAAATGTCCCCTTTGTAAATAAACATGTTTACTCACTTGACTGTGTGTTTGCCTCTAGTAGTGTCTCTGTTGGCTCTCTCCTTTCACTTCAGTGATAATCACTTGATAGATCATTATTTATCTGGCCAGGTATATAATATATGACTGGCCACCCTTAATAGCCCCTCCCCCATCCTCATTTATTCAGAGCGCTGTCAATCTTGCTCAGATTGGAGAGAAAAGAGAGTGTGTTTGTTCTCGAAGTTCAGCGGGTGGCTTAGGATCAGTTGAGTTGACAAAAGCAGTGCAGTAATGGAAGATGGCTAAGTAACTGCTGTTTGACTTAACAGGAAACTAAACTATAGCTTTTGTAGGATAGCACAAAGCTCTTCAAGTGTTGGTGCAGTGTTCCTAGACCCTGAGATGTGTTTAATCCCTGAACTAGTGTGTAGCAGCTAATTTCTGTATGGCATGTGTTTGGAGGACCGTATGCACCCCTGACGCAGGGATTCGGAGACATATGTTTCCATAGCCACCGTCTCCGCCTGTGACAGGGGATACACGTGACTCCTGGGAAGTGCGGCTTCTACCAGAAGATTATCGCACAATCCCCCCCGTCGACGGGGTGGTAATTGAGTCGCCTTATTTTTGGAGAAGGCGAGAGCCAAATTGGCATATTCGGGGGGAATGCGCACGGTAGAGACCTGGTCTGGACTTTCCACCGTAGTAACACCAACAGAAACCCCTAAGCACCTCCCTGAGCACTCTCGCGACCACCCCGTGAGAGCACTCCATTGCCATGAAACAGTGGGGTCATGACAAGCTAACCAGGGTAGGCCTAGCACCATGGGAAACACAGGAGAGTCAATGAGGGAGAGACTGATTCTCTCTGTGTGACCCCCCTGTGTCACCATGCCCAGAGGAGCGGTGGCCTCCCTAATCAATCCTGACCCTAATGGTCAACTGTTTATGGCGTGAACTGGGAAGGGCATAGCCACTGGAACGATGGGGATCCCATAAATATGGGCAAATTATCTGTCTATAAAATTCCCAGCCACGCCTGAATCGTTGAGCGCCTTATGCTGGGAATGCGGGGAAAACTCAGGAAAAGTAACAAACAAATACATGTGTGCAACAGAGGGCTCTGGGTGAGAATGGTTCCTTCTCACCTGGGATAGAGGAACCAACCCGACACCGACTGGCAGTGTGACCTCTGTGGCCACAGACGGCGCAAGAGACGGTACATCCTCCGGTCTCCCTGAGGGCAGCACCTCCCAGCTCCATGGGCATCGGAGTGGTGGTGCTGGGGGATGGAACCGCCAGACTCCTGTCTGGACGTCCGCGGGTGGCCAGCATGTTATCCAGCCGAATGGAAAGGTCCACCAGCTGGTCGAAGGTGAGGGTGGTGTTCCTGTAGGCCAACTCCCGACGGACATACTCACGCAAACTGCAGCGATAGTGGTCGATCAGGGCCCTGTCATTCCATTCCGCACCGACGGCCAGGGTCCGAAAGTCCATGGCGAACACCTGGGCACTTCTCGTCCTCTGCCTCAGATGACAGAGACGTTCACCAGTCATTCGAAATGGTCCCCACATGGTGTTGGCACACTCCAGGGCTTTTCCCGAGAGGCATGAGACAAGGGTGGAAAGCCAGGTGGACGGTTGCCAGGTAAAGGTCCAGCTGTAACAGGAAACCCTGGCAGCGTGCAGCCGTCCCATCGTATTCCCTGGGAAGTGCGAGACGAATCCCACTGGAACTGGGTGTGGAGGGGGTGAGTAGTGGAGACCCCGGTGGTGCTGGCAAGGGCGCTGGAGGGACTCTCTGTCTCTTCCAGTGGTCCATCGTCTGGACGACGCTGTCCATGGCGGCACCGAGGCGGTTGTCGTGTCTTTGGCTATGCCGGATTAAGTGATATGACATGCTATTCTATAAAATAATTTCTCCGTAATTAATATTACCTGATTGAGCTAATCATGTAAATGTAATTAACTAGAGAGTCGGGCACCACAAAATAATATTTATAGAGCTGTTATCTTCCGAATAAACTCTTAAAGACCTAGTAATATTTTACATCAATAGCAGTCAATATTAATCGTCATCTTAATTCAGTCTCATCTGAAATTTGTAAATTCTTGGTTATCTGCACGAACCCTGGCTCACAAGTTGAATCAGCAATACAAAATTGGGTTTAATTATTTATTTACTAAATACCTAACTAATCACACAGAATTACACATACACATAATTAAATCATAACTTGATTACAAATTACGTCATAAAGGAAAACGTCCCTAGCGGGTGGAACAGATATGACAGCTGGTTACACAAAAGAAAAGAGGCTGGGTTTGAGTGAAAGAGCGGGAAGACTGAGGAACAAAGGGAGAAGCTGTGCTACCACCCATTTGGAAAAGGAAAATGCAATAAATATTTACTCTGAGCTGCGCTTCGGTAGGTTGGTGTTAGATGGAAGGCCGTGTTGCCCAACCGAGTCCTTTGTCCCTTGAAGAATGTCTCTGCTGGTAAATTGAATACGTTGTAGTAACGTTGTTGTGTGGTAGACAGGATACTCTGTCTGTTCCTTCCTAACCCTCGTTTGCAGCGGCTGTTGCTAACTCAACGGCTAGGAGGTATCACTTCTGTAGTGAATAAGAGTTCAAAGTTCATACCATTCGCAGGCTTCGTTCTGTAGTTATTATCTGAACCATTCTGACATCGGACCGTCGTCCTCACCTCCTCGGAACAGGAGGTTATATTGTTGTCAAGGGCTTATATAGGAAGGGAGAGGAGGGCGTGTTTGAAAAGTTTTATAGCCCATGTCCCTTCACAGGGGCGGGCCACTGATTGAGCAGAGCTCTATCTTATGAAAACCCAAATCTCACATTTTAGAAGCTAAAATCACATTTCATCCCATCCCGAATAATTTCATATTCAAACTTTTAAATTAAACAACAATTCCATGTGAATCCGATAACTCTGATGTGTAGACTTTCCACTGTAGAGTTTATGTCATCTTATCATTGATGAGAATGTCTCAGATGACTACCATCATATTCATTAAGTACCACCGCATATGTTCAATTGGTCGGATTACCAGAATATAGTTAATTTCCCCCCACCTTCTGATGTTCCCAGAATCTCTATGTTAACCAAGGGTTTTGCAAATGTAACATCAGTAGGGTAGAGAGAGGAAAAAGAGGTATTTATGACTGTCATAAACCTACCCCCAGGCCAACGTCATGACACAGTGAATAAGGCAATCATTTGCACAGAACGCAACTGCGTCACAAAACAAATACAAGTACAACACAAGTACAAAGTACAGGCTGCCCCAAAGCACGGGTAATAAAATAAGCCAGCCGGAAGCGTACCAACCTCAACAATAAACAATTACACACATAGACATGGGGGGAACAGAGGGTTAAATACACGACATGTAATGAGGGAATGAATAGCAGGAAGGAATACCAGGCGAAACAAGACAAAACAAATGGAAAATGAAAGGTGGATCGGCGATGGCTAGAAGACCGGTGATGTCGACCGCCGAACGCCGCCCGAACAAGGAGAGGGACCGACTTCTGCGGATATCGTGACACCAGCAGTGGAATGAATGTTTTCATACTCACATCGAAGTTCTTGAGACCATCGCTTTCCTTCTCTGGCACCATGCTCCAGTCTGGACTCAGCTAGGATGTTGGGTCCTCTGGGTTATGAGTGAATAGTCTCAACAAGGGAGCAAAGAAGAGAGAGCATACAGAAGACGGAGAGAAAGTGAGAGTAAATGTGTGTGTGTGGGGAGAGACTGCCTCATTAACTGATGTTGTCACGTTCTGTTGCATAATTCAACATGTGTCAATAGCAAGATACTCTCAGATTAAAAATCAACACGCTTGGCTCTAGATTACACCTATCTATACATACTTTACATTGTTTGCAAGAGTAGACATCATATCACTATAATGAGTGTTCATTTTCGGAAGTTGCTTACATTTCAGTGCATCTAATTTGTTAACACTTCAACTGTAGCAAAGGATAACTGTATTAAATGTAATCTGGCCTCCCTTGAAAAAAAAAAGTATAAAAAGTTAGCCAATCAGTATTGAGCTAAACTGAGGGAGCTCAACTGTGAATGGTCCTGACGCACCCAAAAAAGTGTCAAGGGAAGCCCGGTGGATTTTGGTGAGAGGTACGAAGCAGATTGACATGAATAGTTTTGCTGCCCTGGTGCTTGATCTACCTACGCCTTCATCGCTGGGACTGCCTGTGTCTGTGACTGCTGTGCTGACTCCAACCACGCTGACTCCAGCAGCTGATTCGTTGTCGAGTCCAGCACCTTTTCCTCTCTCTGGATCTGGACCTATTGCCGGGAGCTGCAAGTGTATGCTATCATGCTTCTCATGAGCCTGTGAAAGGTTCCACAAATTTCTCCGGCAGTTGTATTGGGTAGGTCAATGGTGAGAAATGTCTCAGTCCGTTGAGCAAAACCGTTGTGCTATACAGGAGCATGAGTATAGGACATCAATAAGCTGCTCCCAAACATTTTAAACCTGCATCAAGAAATTGAGTCTATCATAGTTCATGTGGGATTCAATGACATTATGAAGGACAGCTCAGAACAGCTGAAGATGGATTTTAAAGAATTGAGTTGGTCTCTACTTTACACCAACAAACACCCCATAATATCTGGCCCTTTGCCCTCCCTAAATCGTGGCATTGAACGTTTCAGCAAACTTTTAGCCCTCCATAACTGGCTACGTGACTATTGCAGCGCTGTGGATGTAACATTTATTGACAATTTTGATACCTTCTGGAAACAAAGCTTGTTTTATAAGGAGTATGGTATCCACCCAAATCATCTGGCTTCCTGGATTCTTTCACAGCATTATAAGGCTGCGTTGAGACAATGACTTATCAATGACCCAAACCCAGTTCAGTGAATCCCTACCATTGTGTCGCTAAGTTGTCATAATGCTTCAACAAATGTACATTATCCCAGGTGCGTTGGAAGACACAATGTAAGTAACCTAATTGATGTCCCTCTAACTGCCCTGAATGTCTCTGCTGATCCTACAGCTTTTGTATGCAGTTATCATGTGCCTATGAGCTAGGGTTCTACTGTTAGCACAGAGGTGGTGTGCCCTAGTAGGAAGTCCATTAAATAACATGATCATGTCTACTTCTTCTAAGCTTCCCAGTAAAGCAATGAAAACCATCAAGCATCCCAGAAAAGTGCGAAAAAATTGACCAAGTTAACATATGTATCTTAAGAAACAAGGTTAATGAAAGTAACAGATTCCTATTCTGAAAATCTCTGAAACTTACTTAGATAATACCTTTGATGATACAGTGGTAGCAATACATGGTTATATCATCTACAGAAAATACAAAAAGGTGTTTGTTTACATTCAGAACCACATTCCTATAAAGCTTAGAGAGGATATCACATTAAATACTGCTGAAGTATTATGGCTTCAGGTTAATCTGCCTCACATAAGGCCCATTCTTGTTGGAAGCTGCTATAGACCACCAAGTGCTAACAGTCAGTATCTGGATAACATGTGTGAAATGCTTCATAATGTATTTGATATCAACAGAGGTATATTTTCTGGATGATTTGACTGGCTTACATCAATCTCCCCACTCAAGAAAAAGCTTAAAACTTTAACTAGTGCCTGAAACCTGGTTCAGGTTATCAGTCAACCTACCAGGGTAGTTAAAAACAGCACAGGAATGAAATCATCAACATTTATTGATCTCATCTTTACTAACGCTGCAGACGTTTGCTTTAAAACAGTATCCAAATCCATCGGATGTAGTCATCACAATATAGTAGCCACATCTAGGAAAACCAAAGTTCCAAAGGCTGGGCCTAATATAATGAATAAGAGTTCATACAATAAGTTTTGTTGTGATTCCTGCACTTCACACATTTATGAAATTCCTTGCAGTTGCTAATGAGCATGCATCCATTAAGAAAATTACTGTAAAACTGTTAAATCCCATGGATTGATGAGGAATTTAAAAATGGTATGGTTGAGTGGGATGAGACAAAAGGAATGGCAAATAAGTCTGGCTTGACAACCGATTGGCAAACGTACTGCAAATTGAGAAATAAATAAAAGAAACTATGAAACAAAGACAACTTAAATATAGAATGAATGTAAAAAGCTTTGGAGCACCTTAAATGAACATTTGGGCAACAAGGCAAACTCAGCTCCATCATTCATTGAATCAGATGGCTCATTCGTCACAAAACCCACTGATATTGCCAATTACTTTAATAATGTTTTGATTGGCAAGATTATCAAACTGTCGCGTCCGTCGTAAGGAGGAGACCAAGGTGCAGCGTGGTATGTGTACATTCTTCTTTATTTTAGAATGAACACTGAACAAACAAACAAAATAACAAACAAAATGAACCGTGATGCTAATATGAGTAGTGCAGACCGGCAACTAAACATAGAACAAGAACACAAAAGGAAAAATGGCTACCTAAATATGATACCCAATCAGAGACAACAATAAACAGCTGCCTCTGATTGGGAACCATATCAGGCCACCATAGACATACATACTACCTAGACCTACACAACCCCTAGACATACAAAACCCCTAGACAATACAAAAACTAGCATACCCACCCTAGTCACACCCTGACCTAACCAAAATAATAAAGAAAACAGAGATAACTAAGGTCAGGGCGTGATACAAACTTAGGAATGACATGCCAGCAACAAACGCTGACACTACACATCCAAGTATAACTGATCAAATTATGAAAGACAAGCATTGCAATTGCGAATTCCGTAAAGTGATTGTGGAAAAAGTGAAAAAATTATTATTGTCTGTCAGCAATGACAAGCCACCTGGGTCTGGCAAATTAGTTGCCAAATTACTGAGGATAATAACGGACGATATTGCAACTCCTATTTGCCATATCTTCAATCTAAGCCTACTAGAAAGTGTGTGCCCTCGGGCCTGGAGGGAAGCAAAATTGATGATTGATGATGAAAGATTGTGGGAGCTGTTTTGTTAGACTTAAGTGCTGCTTTTGACATTATCGATCATAGTCTGCTGATGGAAAAACTTGTGTTACGGCTTTACTTTGCTATATTGTGGATAAAGAGTTGCATAACAGAACACAGAGGGTGTTATTTAATGGAACCCTCTCCAACATAATACAGGTAGAATCAGGAATTCCCCAGGTCAGCTGTATAGACCTCTTACTTTTTTCAATGTTTACTAATGACATTCCACTGGCTTTGAGTAAAACCAGACTTTACTCAAACTGCTTGGATTAACCCTGGATTGTAACCTGCCATGGTCAGAACATGTTGATTCAACAGTAGATAAGATGGGGAGAAGTCTGTCCATAATAAAGCACTGCTCTGCCTTTTTAGCAACACTATCAACAAGGCAGGTCCTACAGGCCCTAGTTTTGTCGCACCTGGACTACTGTTCATTCGTGTGGTCAGGTGCCACTGTCACGTCCTGACCATAGTTCCTTTTTTATGTTTCTGTTTTAGTTTGGTCCGGGCGTGAGTTGGGGTGGGCATTCTATGTTGTGTATTCTAGGTTTTGTATTTCTGTGTTTGGCCTGGTATGGTTCCCAATCAGAGGCAGCTGTTGATCGTTGTCTCTGATTGAGAACCATACTTAGGCAGCCTGTTTTCCCACTATGGGTTGTGTGTAGTTGTTTTCTGTGTTTTACCATACAGAACTGTTTCGGTTTTCATTTATTTCTCTTTCAGTGTTTGGTTATTTCATTAAAATATGGACAATTACCACGCTGCGCATTGGTCCGATCTTTCCTACTCTTCCTCAGAAGAGGAGGAAAACCGTTACAGCCACAAAGAGGGACCTTGGAAAATTACAATTTGCTCAGAAAAGGGCAGCACGGCTGGCCCTTAAATGTACACAGAGTGCTAACATTAATAATTTTACATTTCTCATGGCTCAAAGTGGAGGAGAGATTGACTTCATCACTACAATTTCTTTGTAAGAACTGTTGACATGCTGAATTCACAGAGGTGTCTGTTTTAAACTACTAGCACACAGCTTGGAAAACCATGCATACCACAAGACATGCCACCAAAGGGCTCTTCACAATCTCCAAGAACAGACTATGGGAGGCGCACAGTACTACAAAGAGCCACGACTACATGGAACTCTATTCCACATCAGGTAACTGACGCAAGCGGTAGAATCAGATTTAAAAACAGATAAAATTATGCCTTATGGGACAGCGGGGACTGTGAAGAGACACACACACACACACATGCACAGACACACATACACATGATAAGACATGCACTCTAAACACAAGTACACATGGATTTTGTATTGTAGATATGTGATAGAAGTGTTATGAAATCTAATGTCATGTTAATATTTCAAATTGTATGTACAGTAACTGCCTTAACCTTGTTAACATTACAACAACATGAAATCCATGTCTTAAAATGTGCTACTTCTCGGGAAATAGCAAAGAAAATGTGTAGTCTGCTTGGCACATTAAAGTTACTTACCTTACAGATCAAAGCCAGCCTATTTCCACTCCATTCATATGCAAGTCCGCTTGATTCCTACACTGGCTTGTCCGGATGGCATGTTTTAAGCTACCCTTCCTTTATCTACACTGAAATAATATTATTTCAGTAGTCTTCTATTACGATTCATTTTTTTTTAACCTCTTATGGGTAAAAAGTGCAATGCATGGACTTACGGGTTGAAGGTCTCCGTTGAATATCTCTTCATGGGCGGAGTTCTGCTTAGTGGGAAAGGTTTGGCAGACGCCTTGTTCTTTCTATGGCCGTCTCCTTCGTTACAGGGTGTAAGTCTCCGATTGTCCACACAGTGTCACAATATCCTTTCTCTTAGTTGTCTGCTTCCTTGCACTCGTTCTGTGAGAGTGAGCTTCTGAGGAGGCTAATCAGCAGTGTTGATGCTCCAAGCGTGGGTAGGAGGGCCGTGTAGACCACCGATGACTTTATTTAATGCTTAAATACACCTTCCTAGGTACAGTACTTAGAATACCTACTCCGAACGAAAATCTTAGTCTTATAGTCACCAAAACATTCTCTTTCATCTGGAGAGATCTCTGTAGAACAGTGATCCACTGTAACCGGATCCTCACAGGCCAGTCAAGACACACCTTATAATTTACAACAATGTAATGGAGGACATCCGGTGGATCCACGTCTGGGTGTTAAGCAGAACCCCCAAGTCCTGGAGAACAGGAGCAGAGTTAAATGCAACAGAGTGTAAACAAGATGTAAACAAGGTTGCACTTTACTGTGAGAAAATTTGATGGATAAGTGCAGTGTTATCAATGGCAGATAAGCAGTTTTGAAGGTATAAAGTAACTCAAGCTGGTCCCACTCTGACACAGAGAATCAGACTGATCTGAACTTACTGGCTCTGGTGGATGGGACACCTCCTGGGTGGCTCGGACAGTCGATGGTCCTAAAGTCATTTGGAGAGGTAAATTGAAGAGATATATTTTTATAAGCTCAGCATAACTACCATTTTTTGCTTTCTCAAATGTCAACCAAAGCTTAACATACTTTATCTACTGGGCTTCACCGACGTGTAGGGCGTCAGGGCTTTCAGGGGTCGACCTTCCAACTGCTCCGACAATAGGAAGACAAAAAAAATATCTGTGTTAGGGGAAACTAAATCTAGCTTCAGGTTATTTTGTGTGCAAATGCAAATATCTATTATCTGAGATTTTGATATTCATCTTAACAGATGGTGACCCCAGCTAGGAGTGAAAGAACAGCAGGGTTTCCCTGTCTCGCCTTCCTTTTGTCTTTCTTCCAAACCAAGTCATTTGCACCGGATATCGAAGCATTTGATCCCCTTCTTGATTCTCCTCCGGTATCTCTTCTGTTTCCTCTGTGACTTGTCGATGTTCAGTCTCACCTTGATTGATAACAGAAATAAATGCAATTATACAGTGCATTCGGAAAGTATTCAGACCCCTTCCCCTTTTCCACGTTTTGTTTTCCACATTTAATTTTTCCTCATCAATCTACACACAATACCCCATAATGACAAAACAAAAACAGGTTTTTAGACATTTTTGAAAATGTATTAAAAATAAAAAGTGGATACCTTATTTAAATAAGTATTCAGACCCTTTACTATGAGACTCAAAATGTGTGCATCCTGTTTCCATTGATCCTCCTTGATGTTTCTACAACTTGATTGGAGTCCACCTGTGGTAAATTAAATTGATTGGACATGATTTCAAAAGGCACACACCTGCCTATATCAAAAGGTCCCACAGTTGACAGTGCATGTCAGAGCAAAAACCAAGCCATGAGGTCGAAGGAATTGTCCATAGCGCTCCGAGACAGGATTGTGTCGAGGCACAGATCTGGGGAAGGGTACCAAAAATTCTGCAGCATTGAAGGAGAATAGTCAGGATCGAGGAAAAGATGAACGGAGCAAAGTACAGAGAGATCCTTGATGAAAATCTGCTCCAAAGTGCTCAGGACCTCAGACTGGGGGCGAAGGTTCACCTTCCAACAGGACAATGACCCTAAGCACACAGCCAAGACAACACAGGAGTGGCTTATGGACAAGTCTCTGAATTTCCTTGAGTGGCCCAGCCAGAGCACGGACTTGAACCTGATCAAACATCTTAGGAAAGACCTGAAAATAGCTGTGCAGCGACGCTCCCCATCCAACTTGACGGAACTTGAGAGGATCTGCAGAGAAGAATGGGAGAAACTCCCCAAATACAGATGTGCCAAGCTTGTAGCATCATACCCAAGAAGACACTTCAGCAAGGTACTGAGTAAAGGGTCTGAATACTTATGTAAATGTGATATTATATTTAACATTTTTTATACATTTGCAAAAATGTCTAAAAACCTGTTTTCGATTTGTCATTATGGGTTATTGTGTGTAGATTGATGAGCGGGAAAAAACATTTTAATAAATTTTAGAACAAGGCGGTAATGTAACAAAATTATTAAAAAGTCAATGGGTCTGAATACTTTCCGAATGCAATGTAACTACATGTATAGCTAGTAACATGTAGATGATCAACAAGCTAATGGAACATGATTGCTGAAATTGTTATTATTTTGCTAGGCAAGTCAGTTAAGAACAAATTCTTATTTACAATGACGGCCTACCCGGACGACGCTGGGCCAATTGTATGCCGCCCTATGAGACTCCCAATCATGTCTGGATGTGATACAGCCTGCATTCGAACCAGGGACTGTAGTGACACTTCTTCTTCTTCCTGAGATGCAGTGCTTTGAACCGTCATGATACACTAGCACAAGTTGCCGTGCGGTGAAACACTGCTTCTCATTAATTTCAATGGAAGGAAAGCGGTGAAAAGCGGAGAGGGCGGGGAAGCGTTGGGCGGTGCGAAGGTGGCATGGGAGGCGGTGAAAAATATGAACTTTTCCCAACTTTATGCCAATCACCAGCGGCAACCACTGGGAGATGACCAATCATATCAAGTGGTTACCATGACGAATTTGATGCTATGCGACCCAAGGCTGGAGACTTTCTTCAGCAAAGATGGCTGACAAAAATACTATGATGTAAGCAAATGTCAGTGAGTAACGTCATAACAAATCATGCAAAACATTTACAGTTGACAGGAATATGTTAGTTAATGTAGAAACAAATGATTATGCATATTTTTTTATCATAAAGTTCATTTACGAAAATCACGATTTAACAAGCTAGATGGCTAGCTTTATGGGACATGACGAGTATGAAATTGTAATTCTGGTTGTTTAATGTTTTAGGGACTCCTGAAACAACCAGCAAACCAGGTTGTCGTCTTGTGAAACAGTGGATGCAAATAATCTAGCTAGCTAAAGAGTTTACTGCAAATTGAATGTACAATTTTGTAAGCTTCTCTTGCTGATATTTGCCATGCAATGCAGATAGATAAAATAATGTAGCTAGCTATGTTCTTGCTTATTGTGC
Source organism: Oncorhynchus kisutch (assembly GCF_002021735.2). NCBI lineage: Eukaryota > Metazoa > Chordata > Actinopteri > Salmoniformes > Salmonidae > Oncorhynchus > Oncorhynchus kisutch. Next base: position 43,119,010 of record NC_034177.2, read on the forward strand.
GGTGGAGGATAACAATACCAGTATGCCTATGGATGTCTAACTAGCTATCTAGCAGATCTGTGTATGGACCCAAATGTTTGTTATACATATTAGTTCAGAACCGATATGAAACTCAGATCATAGCCAGTTGTATCAACTTCAAAAGTCTGAATGACATTAATGAAGCCTATGGATTGAGTAGAATATAATGTAACTTTATGCCAAGGATGCAAGTCATATATACATGTAGTTATTACCATGCATGAGATCCCCACATGGTAGCCTGTACATTTTAATATATTTATTGATCATGTACTCTACCTTGGCAAATAAAGGTGCAGTTCAGGTATGAACTTTAAGTAATCTTTAAGATTACTTTTCAGTCATATCCAATACCACCAGGAGTATCACATTCCAGTCTTTGTATGATGCTGTGTCTGTATGTATCTTTTGAAATTACACTTCAACAGTGTTTACCAATCTTGGTCCTGGAACATCAATGGTTACACATTGTAACTAATAGACTAGAAACTGGATTAAACTAGTTAGGCTGATTTGTGATTCATATATACAGAAATATAATTTTAAAAACAGTATACTACACTTCCTATGCATCATGTAAATACTCTAAAACTGTTTAATCTCAATATCTAATGCCCTTCATCTGCATTGGTCTGATAAACAGGATAGGTGGAGTATTTAATCAAATGAGAGACTACATTTCAAGCAGTAGGAAATGTGAAAAGCTTTATTGAAAGAAGTTCATTATCCAAGTGTTATAAATACAAGCATTAGAAATATTATAAATACAAGTTCAATCTGTACTTCAAGGCAGTATATGATTAATGAATCACAGTGCAACCCAAATATTTTCTCAGTTCATCACAATTACATAATAGTGTCTCTAGATAGCCCGAATGTTATCTTAAAAGCAGGTGAGGTGGAAATGATGGGACTGGGGGTTGGCATCCTCTCTCACATCAAAACATATCTGCAGACGAGAGACAGATGGGGAGAGAGCAGCATGTTTAAGCCTTGTGTTTTTATTCTAACATTGTAGATCATCATAATAATCAGGAGGTGAAATGCAAAACTGACCTTGGATCATTAACTCTGGGACTACTGCATCTCTATCTATATTTCAATGTAAAGCATCTCTTTAATAATACTTTCTGATGACCTGATCAAGTGACCTCTCACCTCTGATCATGCTGTACCCTCTATGTAGCCAGTTCAGCTGATGTAAGAAGGGCTATGTAAATATGTTTGATTTGATTTTCATTTGGAGGGGTTCACTGACACAGCTGATATAACCTAGAGGATTTAGAGAGAAGAGAGAGGGATGAAGTGAAGGAGAGAGACTGTTATCGAGAAAATAAGGTAGTTAAAGAGACAGAGTTCATCAGATTGTGTGTTCTCACCTCGTGTCCACACTACACTAAGTGGCTGCAGAGTACTTTATGCTGAAAAACATGAACGGACAAACGAGGACAAAAAATATAGCGTAGTTATGGAAATAATGAAGTGTCTTACTGTTCTCCATGGTTGGCCCTCTTGCCTATTCTTTGAAAGTGGAAGGAGCCACAATTATACACCTGAGCCTGCTTACTGAACAACACAATACATCAATCAGATTGATACATGAGTGTGTAGGTGTGGGTTATAGGGTGTCTAATTGTTCTGTATTTTTTCAATATGGTTGATTTTAAAATAGCCTGTTTTGTTTTTGTACAGACATCCCACCCTTACCTAAACAGCACCCTCACCTGAGAAGTAGAAAAAAAAAGTGAATTGAATAACTGCAGTTGACATAGCTAAGTAAAGGGAAGAATACTCTTATTGCAATGTGAATGGCTCTTAAAAGAGCCTTTGGTTGTGCGTAGTGTAGTCTATGGTGTTGCCAGGGAACAGCACCCTCTTCGAAGAAGTAGGAGGTGAAGATCTCCCGCACACAGATTGCCTCTCTTGCTGTGTTGTTGGACCCCATTCTTGAAACGTCCGACAGAGCAGCAGACTTCTCCTCTGGCACACGGCGGCGAGCTGCAGATCCCCTCCTGGGCCTCGTGTCCATCCTCATGAAGTTATGCAGGGCACAGGTAGCCTTCACACACCTGAATTCTTCCAGGAGGCAGTCTCAGATAGCCCTGCTATAAAAAGTCAAGTGACTTTTCATAGCACGTCTAGATTATGTTGGTGACTATGTAGGTGTGATATAGCATCAGACACACAGGATACGCACATCAATTCGCTAATGATCACAGACACACATTCTTTTCAATGAATTTGACACTCACTCATCTCACTCACACAAGCCAATCTGGGTCACTCAAATAATATGCACATTCTGTGAAATTCCTTATGCACAGTTGACACACACACACACACAAAATGTGTCATCCCAAAAAAGTGTGGGCATGCCTTTCTTCCTCCTGCTCACTGCTCTAGTGTGGTAAAGTATAATCTCAGATGCTTTAAGTATTATGTATGACCTAAAGTATGAATACACAAAAGGTCCTCTGTTACTGAATGAAATTGCAAACTGTTGCAAAGGAAATCTGGGGACAAAAAGGTCATTCAGGTGTTTGTCATTGCTATGTGTTACTCTCTGATATTTCACAAACTGAATTATTATGTTGATGTGGACTGTGAATCCACTGCACCCAATCCAAAGTTTCCTCCAGAAAGATAGAAATATAATTTGTCTGCCGTACCTTTGTCCACCACTAGAGAAAGACAAACTCAAACCTCCAGTGTGTTCTGTACTAACACAAGGAGTCCCTCACGAACAGCATCTGCTAATGTCCCTGAAAGGTGGGGCAAGTTTGTGTATGAGAGTTCATGTGGAGGCCAGAGTAGTAAAGATATGTAGACAATAAACCTGTAGACAAGGAGGAGCAGTGATACTTGCAACATGATATGTACTAACACAAGATGTTCTTTACTCAAGTTTCAAAACATTACATTGATTGCATTTATTATAAATATGCAACCATTAATCATCAAATATACCTTCAGATACAGATAGAAATCCTAATTTAGATAACGGTATCAAATTATTGGTATGTCCGTTCAAAACTGTTCATACTCCACTGGTAGTAAAACATACAATAGATAGTCAAATATAAAAGGTGTCACAAGGTAAATTGTAGCTGGGATTTCTCAGCTCAGTGAAACATGGACACTGATTAGTGTTCGTGGATTACCAAGAAAGGCATCATTACACAGTAAACTTTACTCCTCCTCTTAATGATCATATGATGCTGGCCAAACACAATCTGCTTGACGAGGAATAAAGGAGGAGGACAACTAGCTTACTCCCTTTGCCTGACAGAAAGAAGGAAAGAGCGAAGGAGGAAGAGAAAGAGGGAGTTGGGTGCTTTGAAGAGAGGAAGAAGAGAGGAAGAGCGGAATAGGGCACGAACATACAACAGGAGCCTGTAAGTGCAAAGGGTTTAAAAAAGGGAAGCATGACTACTATGCAAGTGACGGTGCATGGACCAAAGAAACGGTGCAGAGAGGACAGCTCACATAGACAGCTCACATTGGATAGGGGGATGGACATTACCGCGAGTGAGGAGGCCCCAAGCCCTCCCAAAAAACTGTCCCACTCCATCGAGGAGATCCTGAGGAAACCAATCGAGGAGATCCTGAGGACACCAACCGAGGAGATCCTGAGAAAACCAACCAGAGTGGGAGAAGAGAGGCGAGAGGGGCTAGGTGGATGGTCTGTTAACAGACAAAATGAAGAAAACCCAAACCAGCAGGTATATACAGGTAATGTGTGTGTTCAATTGACTTTGACTTACGTTACTATGATGGGTGGGCCCCTTTTAGGGAGTACACATTCCAATGAGGCAAAGGGGTTGGATGGCAAACGGCTAATGCTGTCTCAACTCCACGAAAGTGTAATGTGTGTACAGTTGCATTATGTGTATCATCTTTTACAGTAACATAATCTGAGTTCGGCTAATAGTTCTTGGAGATATTTTAAGGACAAAGATAATCAATATCGTGCCTTTTTTTCTGTCCACAGAAGGAACTGGTCATAACAGGGTGCTGCCACAGCATGGGCACATCGTCACTGACTGGAAAGGTGACCACACTTCATCTGACCAAAACACAAGAGTCACAAAACTACCCCCTAGAGAGTGTCACATTGACCGCATCTCCCCAGACCGCAGTGGGGACTCCAGCATCCACAGTAAGGATAGTGGTCTTCAGGAGAGAGCAGGGCGAGAGGAGGGCCAGGACCAAGGAAGAGTCCAGTGGGAGAGGAACAGCTGCCACCCTCATGGTGAGATTTACCACAAGTCACACAGTCAATATTGCTGTAATCAAGCAAGGGGAATTATATCTGAGGATGAACGACATTACAAAAAAAAAAGGCAGCTTTTCATGATAATCATGATGATTATCAAAGACAGATGATGATAATGCTGATGAAAGTCATGATGATGATAATAAAGACACTTTTGCTTGTGTTTGGTGTGCACAGTGCAGAGGAGGCGAAGGCAGACCAGGATCAGCTTCCCTCCAAGTCAGGTGGAGGAGCTGGAGAAGGTGTTCCTGGAGACCCACTATCCTGATGTCCACATAAGGGATAAGCTGGCCTCTCGTCTGCAGCTCACTGAGGGAAGAGTACAGGTACGCTAGCACCAAACACCTGTGTCATGCTCATGAAATATATCTAGGAGCTTTTATATGAGCACATTTGAAATTGATTGAATGTTCAACAAGTGTTTCCAATTAAATATTACAATATACATCTGAGTGAGAATCAAACACTTCACTTTATTCATCACCCCACCACTTGAGCTCCATAGCTATATATTTTTTAAATCTTGAGTTATCACTGTTCTCCATGCTTGCTATCAGGTGAAAACAGAAACAGTCCTTATCAGCTGCTTACATAAATGTTTTGTTATCAATTGAAAAACACAAAAAAATGCCTTTGCTGTCATGCCAACTCATTTGCTGATATCTTCAGATTTGGTTCCAGAACCGCAGAGCCAAATGGAGGAAGACTGAGATGCTAATGGACTTAGAAATGATGGCCGGAGACCAGACACCTATATCCAAACCTGGGTTTCTTTATGAGGTGGGTTTATAGTTTTACGTAACCAAACCAGCAAGGGCCAAATATCCTGTCAGATAGATACAATACATGAGTCAAGCTTGAGACAGTAATAACATGATCATCTCATTTGTTTTTATGACAAAACAGGTTGAAGAGGCTATCTCTCTGTTTCCATTGAATGCCTCATCATCATGGTATGGGCCGTACCAACAACTACAAAACCTCCACTTCGGGGGGGTTCCATTCCAGCCTTTTCTACCCATGTTGTCAGACCTGCATCATCATCCCCTGAGCTCCCTCTGGACCCGACATTTATACTCTATCCCAAAAGTCACTCTTATTTGACAAAATAATGAACACAAAATAAATTCATCTTCAAAGCTTTGTAAATAGGGTGTATTTTGTCATCTGTGTCTATAATGATGGAGTCATGGTGCTACTATCTCAGAAGCTATTGAAAATGATGAATGAATTGATCATTAAGTATTGTCTCTCATAGATACAACAATATGGCTCAGTAAAGTGAATGAGATGTTTGTGTTTTTTTTATCAGTCACTCTCCACTCATACATATATGTTGACTGGAATTCTATCATGATATTGTCAATACACAAATATACATACATAAATAAATTCATTAATACATCTAATTCATATTGACTACATTTGTACTGTGTTTGTATTTCTCATGTGGCTGTGGCTCTGAAAATATTGTGTAAATTGATGTTAATTAAGAACAGTTCCTGTACACTATAAGTGTCAAGGATCCCTCTAGAACTTGACTTTGCGCACACCTGGCCCCTATTCCCACTGATTGTGTTTGTATATACAGTGCCTTGCGAAAGTATTCGGCCCCCTTGAACTTTGCGACCTTTTGCCACATTTCAGGCTTCAAACATAAAGATATAAAACTGTATTTTTTTGTGAAGAATCAACAACAAGTGGGACACAATCATGAAGTGGAACGACATTTATTGGATATTTCAAACTTTTTTAACAAATCAAAAACTGAAAAATTGGGTGTGCAAAATTATTCAGCCCCTTTACTTTCAGTGCAGCAAACTCTCTCCAGAAGTTCTGTGAGGATCTCTGAATGATCCAATGTTGACCTAAATGACTAATGATGATAAATACAATCCACCTGTGTGTAATCAAGTCTCCGTATAAATGCACCTGCACTGTGATAGTCTCAGAGGTCCGTTAAAAGCTTAGAGAGCATCATGAAGAACAAGGAACACACCAGGCAGGTCCGAGATACTGTTGTGAAGAAGTTTAAAGCCGGATTTGGATACAAAAAGATTTCCCAAGCTTTAAACATCCCAAGGAGCACTGTGCAAGCGATAATATTGAAATGGAAGGAGTATCAGACCACTGCAAATCTACCAAGACCTGGCCGTCCCTCTAAACTTTCAGCTCATACAAGGAGAAGACTGATCAGAGATGCAGCCAAGAGGCCCATGATCACTCTGGATGAACTGCAGAGATCTACAGCTGAGGTGGGAGACTCTGTCCATAGGACAACAATCAGTCGTATATTGCACAAATCTGGCCTTTATGGAAGAGTGGCAAGAAGAAAGCCATTTCTTAAAGATATCCATAAAAAGTGTCGTTTAAAGTTTGCCACAAGCCACCTGGGAGACACACCAAACATGTGGAAGAAGGTGCTCTGGTCAGATGAAACCAAAATTGAACTTTTTGGCAACAATGCAAAACGTTATGTTTGCTGTAAAAGCAACACAGCTCATCACCCTGAACACACCATCCCCACTGTCAAACATGGTGGTGGCAGCATCATGGTTTGGGCCTGCTTTTCTTCAGCAGGGACAGGGAAGATGGTTAAAATTGATGGGAAGATGGATGGAGCCAAATACAGGACCATACTGGAAGATAACCTGATGGAGTCTGCAAAAGACCTGAGACTGGGACGGAGATTTGTCTTCCAACAAGACAATGATCCAAAACATAAAGCAAAATCTACAATGGAATGGTTCAAAAATAAACATATCCAGGTGTTAGAATGGCCAAGTCAAAGTCCAGACCTGAATCCAATCGAGAATCTGTGGAAAGAACTGAAAACTGCTGTTCACAAATGCTCTCCATCCAACCTCACTGAGCTCGAGCTGTTTTGCAAGGAGGAATGGGAAAGAATTTCAGTCTCTCGATGTGCAAAACTGATAGAGACATACCCCAAGCGACTTACAGCTGTAATCGCAGCAAAAGGTGGCACTACAAAGTATTAACTTAAGGGGGCTAAATAATTTTGCACGCCCAATTTGTCAGTTTTTGATTTGTTAAAGAAGTTTGAAATATCCAATAAATGTCGTTCCACTTCATGATTGTGTCCCACTTGTTGTTGATTCTTCATAAAAAAATACAGTTTTATATCTTTATGTTTGAAGCCTGAAATGAGGCAAAAGGTTGCAAAGTTCAAGGGGGGCGAATACTTTCGCAAGGCACTATATATTCAATGTACTCCTCGCTCTTTTGTTTTGGTTTCAACCATGTGTTTTGTGTACGTGTTTGCTTAGTCTTTATCCCCGTGCCTTTACATGACACGCCGTAATTTGTGTAATTTTTTTTTTTAAACTGTTACGAATTCTTGCGCATGTACCCCGAATCATTCATACCAACGTGACAATAAAATAGTCCCTGTAAGATAGTAGGACTTCTTTGATGTACAGGTATAAATACATGTGTGCATGTACTTTTCCCCACATGAAGCTGGTAAGAGCACTTCCCCCGCTATTTGTCTACGGGTTTATTGTTATATTGAAATATGGCTCTCCTTATCTTAAATTGAGCTAGGGTTATGGACAGGTCAGCTGTGGAATTCGGAGAACTACATTTTCAAGAATTCCAACTACACTGAACATAAATATGAATGCAACATTTAAAGTGTTGGGCTCATGTTTCATGAGCTGAAATAAAAGATCCCGGAAATTTTCCAGACACACAAATTTCTCTCAAATTGTGTGCACAAATTTGTTTACATCCCTGTTAGTGAGCATTTCTCCTTTGCCAAGATAATCCATCCACCTGACAGGTGTGGCATATCAAGAAGATGATTAAACAGCATGAACATTACACGGGTACACCTAGTGCTGGAGACAATAAAAGGCCACATTAAAATGTGCAGTTTTCTCACAACACAATGCCACAGAATTCTCAAGTTTTGAGGGAACGTGCAATTGGCATGCTGACTACAGGAATGTCCACCAAAACTCTTGACCTGACTGCAGTTCAGCGTCATAACCGACACAATGGCCACTGACACACTAGAGAAGTGTGCTCTTCATGGAAGAATCCCGGTTTCAACTGTACTGGGCAGATGGCAGACTGCGTGTATGGTATTGTGTTGGTGAGCGGTTTGCTGATGTCAATGTTGTGAACAGAGTGCCCCATGGTAGTGGTGGGGTTATGGTATGGGCAGGCATAAGCTACAGACAATGAACACAATTGCATTTTTATCGATGGCCATTTGAATGCACAGAAATACCGTGACAAGATCTTGAGGCCCATTGTCATGCCCTTCATCTGCTTCTATCACCTCATGTTTCAGCATGATTCTGCATGTCGCAAGGATCTGTACACAATTCCTGGAGGCTGAAAAAGTCCCAGTTCTTCCATAGCCTACCTACTCACCAGACATGTCACCTATTGAGCATGTTTGGAATGCTCTGGATCGATGTGTACAACAGGATGTTCCAGTTCCTGCTAATATGCAGCAACTTCGCACAGCAATTGAAGAGGAATGGGACAACATTCCACAGGCCACAATCAACAGCCTGATCAACTCAATGGGAAGGAGATGTGTCGAGCTGCATGATACACGTGAGACATTGACTGGTTTTCTGATCTACGCTCCTATCTTTTCTTTTAGGTAACTGTGACCAACATATGCATATCTGTATTCCCAGTCATGTGAAATCCATAGATTATGGCCTACTCAATTTATTTCAATTGACTGATTTCCTTATATGAACTGTAACTCAGTAAAATCTTTGCAATTGTTGCATGTTGCTTTTTTATTTTTGTTCAGTGTCTTTTTGACCCATACTTACAAAATGCAGACACAATATAAATGTTTTGTTGTGTCATTCTCGATGATTTTAAATGCAGTGTCCACATGTGCAGTTGTGTTTTACTATATATGGTTCTAATGGCGCAGATGGTTGGAGCATTTGGCTTGCAACCTCATAATTGACTGTTTTGGTTTCTGAAAGGGCCTCAAACTAAATGAGTTCACTGTATAACACACTTTGGAGTAAACTTGTCGGCTAAATGACCATAAAATATATGAAGGGAAAACATGAATCTTATTTAGCACTTACCTAACACCTAATAATATAGCACAATGCTAATGCACCAATTAGTCAAGTAAAGGTGAATGTAGAAAGTGAAATGAGTAACAAATGAAGAACACTCACATCTTCTATAGCACATTTGCATGTTATTCTCAAGAATGTATCAAGACACTTTTCATAACTAAGAATATGCAGTACCAGTCAAAAGTATGGATACACCTACTCATTGAAGGGAATTTCTTTATTTTTACTATTTTATACATATGTGCAAAACTGTCATCAAGACAAAGGGTGGCTGCTTTGAATAATCTAAAATATATTTTGATTTGTTTAACACTTTTTTGGTTACTACTTGATTACATATGTGTCATTGTATAGTTTTGATGTCTTCACTGTTATTCTACAATTTAGAAAATAGTCCAAATAAAGAAAACCCCTTGAATGAGTAGGTATGTCCAAACTTTTGACTGGTCCTGTATATATATATCCACATTTTGTTACGTTATAGCCATATTCTAAAATGGATTAAATACAAAAATAATCCTCAGCAATCTACACACAATATCCAATAATGACAAAGTGAAAACAGGTTTTGAGAAATGTTTGCAAATTAAAAATTAAAAAACTGAAATAACTTATTTATATAAGTATTCAGACCCTTTGCTATGAGACTAGACATTGAGCTCAGGTGCATCCTGTTTCCATTGATCATCCTTGAGATATTTCTACAACTTGATTGGAGTCTACCTGTGGTAAAATCAATTGATTGGACATGATTTGGAAAGGGACACACACCTGTCTATATAAGGTTCCATAGTTGACAGTGCATGTCAGAGCAAAAACCAGCCATGAGGTCGAAGGAATTGTCCATCCCCAATAACACAGTGGCCTCCATCACTCATAAATGGAAGTATTTTGGAACCACCAAGACTCTTCCTAGAGCTGGCCGCCCGTTCAAACTGAGCAATCGGGGGAGAAGGGCCTTGGTCAGGGAGGTGACCAAGATCCCGATGGTCACTCTGACAGAGCTCCAAGAAGACTCAATGCTGTAATCTCAATGCTGTGATGTTCTTCAACAGTAAAGGGTCTGAATACTGGGATTTTTTTATTTTAGAAATTAGCTAACTTTTCTAAAGTCCTGTTTTTGATTTGTCATTATGGGGTATCGTGTGTAGATTGATGAGGGAAAAAAAGATTTAATCAATTTTAGAAAAAGTCAAGGGGTCTGAATACTTTCCGAAAGTACTGTAAATACCCTGAAAAACTCTCACTCCCTTAGCTTCCATGTAGAGTTGCATATAGGACCTATTCGCAACTCTTCATGGAAGCTAAGAGAGTGACAGTTTTTCATGGTATTCATGTAAACCTTTTTCCTACATGGAAGGTAAGAGAGTATAAGATGATAACAGCCTTGAGAGTGACATACGTTTTTTGCCCTCGCTCAGACAATTAACTGTTGAACCAAGATAAGTCAGAATCTGACCTGCTATCAATATAGTGAATGTCTAACAAGTGTTCTGATGACACTTGTTTTGAAATCTGCGTGCGTGCGTGTGTGTGTGTTTGTCGTCACCTCAACTTTTCATCCCTGCCTTATCTGCCTGTGCTGCTCTCAGTGTCATAACACATGCCCCCGAATATAGCTCATGCAGCAGGAACGTGCACAGATAGGGCTCTACCTTTGCAGAGCACATGTAACTTTGCCCTTCCACATGCCACTTTGCCTTTCCAGTCTCCAAAGTGCCTCTTTTCAGTGGTGGTATAATTTCTCCCAAATGTTTTTTTTTTTGGTATGCATTTTTTTTTCCATTGCTGTTCTGAACCCACTGCCCACAGGTTGTCGTTAAATGATCATCAATGCTTCAGAACCAAACGGTTGCTTGTCTTGATTGTTGACCATTGACCAATAAGCAGCATTGGCGCGAAAAGACAAGCGTGCATATCGAGATTAGTGACCAGAAATAACTTATTTAATTTCCTCCAGTTTCACCTGGGAAAAACCAACTAGGCCTTCATTTATCAGCCCATACAAAATGCAGTTTAGCAATCTACTACTGACTCATCTTTGCCAGAACAATAGGCTGGCGATTTGAGATAGGACAATTTTGGGTGGCTACTGGCTACAGTATATGTCTAAAGCAGCTGTAACATTGACTTCAATATTATGGGATGAAGATATTCTGTGGAATTTACTACGATATTTGTGAGGAAGAACAGGGCTAGCCATCTGAAAACGAGCACTCTGCAGGCAGACTGCACTAAGAATAAAGTAGACGGCACGGGTCAAAATGTTGATTTATGACCCTATGTCCGCATGACGTGTACATGCCCAAATATGGGCATCCGGCCATGGCATCCTGTTCCTGTTGTCACGTGTTAGAAGATGTGTTATTTTATAACTATATTGCATCTATTCCTTTGAAGTTGTCATGATGATTGATGTGTAGGGACCTGGTGGAACTGGGGGGGGGGGGGTGTTTGAACATTTCAAAGAGGGTGACCCCACACCCACCCTATTTTATTGCCCTTGGGTTTGTTGTCTATGAAGTAGGAATGTCCGGGGGGGTTGTATTTGCGACAGACGCATTATAAATAAAGCACAGAACAAGACATGCGGCCCCAGAACACTAAACAAGATTTTTAAAATAAAACCCAGAAAAAATTTAAACATAAAAATATGACTCCTAGGCCAATTCTCGGGGTGCTATGCATCTCTTGTCATGAACCCAATGACAAAAGCATCGAGGAAGTTTGGGGTGAGGCCCCTGAATGTTTTAAAGGAGTTTTGGGTACGAGTGAGGGACATACAGTAAGTGCACTCTTCCATCACATGTACAGCTGATTCTCAAGATCTTGCACACTAATGAGGTGCTATTGAGCCCACACTACTAAACTGTCTGAGCCAAGGACTACATGCTTTCTGGTGAGTTTTGATTACAATACTGGGTAGGGGGAATATATTTTATACGACATACATTATCTTTTGTTAACTAGTAAATAGTAGCCTACAGCAAAGTGTGTTTAAATAATTTCTAACTTGTTAACAATTTCTGCTAGTTAGTTTTTGCTACCATGTGGGTTTTAGCTTGCACGAGCCTACTAACTGAGGAGTGTTAATTCACCTGTTTCCATACATGTTTCATTTTAAAACATTTATCTTACAGAGGAATTGTTTAATCTAACTGCTTAACTATTTATCTGTACATGAAATTGTATTTGTTGTTTTTTCCCTAATATTTACAGGAGAAATTTTGTGTGGAGACATTTCACTGCAGCTAATGTAGAAGGAGAAGCTGTGTACATTTGCAAATACTGTGCCAAATCATATGTGAAGAATGCAACAAAGACACAGAATCATCTGGCCAAGTGCATAAAGTTCCCTCAGCACTCACAACAAGCAACCTCTGACTAAAGTCCCTCTACTTCTATTTGAGGTGAAAATGATGAATCAGACATCTTATCGATAGCAACAGCTCATGGTCCTCCTTGAATCAAAAGTTTTTTTGACTCAATAGAGGAACGTAGTGAGAGAAATGCTGATGAATGTCTTGCTCGAGCTGTGTATTCAACTGGTTCACCTCTGATGCTCACAGGCAATGTGTATTGGAAGAGATTTCTGAATGTTCTTTGCCCAGCATACACCCCTCCAACCAGACATGATTTATCTACTAATTTGCTGGATGCAGAGTTCAACAGAGTTAAAGTGAAGGTCAAGCAAATCATAGAGAAAGCAGACTGTATTGCAATTATCTCTGATGGGTGGTCGAATGTTCGTGGGCAAGGAATAATTAACTACATCATCTCCACCCCTCAACCAGTATTCTACAAGAGCACAGACACAAGGGACAGACACACCGGTCTCTACATTGCAGATGACCTGTAGGCAGTGCCAGGTCGCAGTTGTTAATGAGAACCTGTTCTCAACTGGCCTACCTGGTTAAATAAAGATGAAAAAAAAAGTAAAATATTACCTAGGACCACAGAATGTATTTTCACTGGTGACAGACAATGCTGCAAACATGAAGGCTGCTTGTTCTAAATTGGAGATCCTACCCTCACATCACACCCATTGGCTGTGCTGCTCATGCATTGAATCTGCTCCTTAAGGACTTCATGGCACTGAAAACAATGAATACACTCTACAAGAAAGCCATGGAAAGGGTTAGGTATGTGAAGGGTCATCACGTTATAGCAGCAATCTACCTCACCAAGCAAAGTGAGAAGAATAAGAGCACCACATTGAAGCTGCCCCAGCAGCACCTGTTGAGGTGGTGTCATCGTGGTCATCGTGGTCATCGTGGTCATCGTGTTTGACAGTCTTCTGGAGGGGAAGGAGTCTCTCCAAGAAATGGCCATATCACAGTCTGCTGATATGGACAGTCCCATCATGAGGATCCTCCTGGATGATGTATTTTGGAATAGAGTGGTAAGCAGCCAGAAACTCCTGAAACCTATAGCAGTAGCCATTGCATGGATTGAGGGAGACAGTGCCATCCTATCTGATGTTCAGACTCTGCTTGCAGATGTAAGAAAATAAATCCGTACTGCCCTGCCCACTTCACTGTTGCTCCAAGCAGAGGAAACCGCAGTTCTGAAATACATCAAAAAGCGTGAAGACTTCTGCCTGAAGTCCATACACACTGCAGTGCACATGTTGGACCCCAAGTACGCTGGCAAGAGCATCCTGTCTGGTGCAGAGATCAACAAGGCCTATGGTGTCTACACTACCGTGTCTCGCCACCTCGGCCTGTATGAGGGCAAGGTTCTTGACAGTCTGGAAAAGTTCAAATCCAAGCAAGGGCTTTGGGGTGGAGATGCAATATGGCAGTCGTGCCAACATATCTCATCAGCCACCTGGTGGAAGGGACTTTGTGGATCTGAGGCTCTTTCCCCGGTTGCCTTCGTCATCCTCCAAATCCCACCAATATCAGTTGCCTCAGAGCGCAACTGGTTCTTGTTTTGGAACACACACACCAAAGCACGCAACAGGCTGACCAATACAAGGGATAAAAAATGAGTGGCCATCTGGGCAAATTTGAGGCTTTTCGAGCCTGACAACGAGCCATACTCAACTAGGTTGGAAAGTGACTGTGAAGATGAGGCCTCAAAGTCTGATGTTCAAGAGGGGGACATTGAGGAGGTCCAGGGAGAAGACATGGAAGCCTGAGAGGAAGACAATCAAAGCTTGAGATTCTAGACTATAATTTTACAGAAGTATGTTGAAAACATTTTTGGGAGTTGAGATAGATCATTTGGGATCATTCAATATTCCCTTTGTTTTGTTTTTCAGTGAAATCATCCCATGAGAAGAGTCAACTCATTTAATTAAAGTTCAAGTTCATAACTAAATTGTTTTTTAAATTTCTATTGGAAGGATTTAATAATTTGCAATTATGTCTACTAATGATAAGGTAAAAGGTTTATGTTTATGTTTCTGTCTCCAGAAACATGATATTATGATATGGTAAATATAGTCAATGCAAAAAACATTTACACTTAAATGGTATTAATATTAATTTGCATATATCTCTGTTATTTCCCATATATTCCCGTTAATTCCCACGGAAAGTTTCCACCTCTGAATATTCCCCAAAATGTGCAACCCTTGTAAGGTGTTGGGACTGCTGTTAAGACAGCTTTATGTAGGCCCTAACAGTTTGTTAGTGCAATTTATGTATTGTTTAGTGTTGTATTGTGTTGTGTAGTATCTTTGCTGACAAGCATCCAAATTATAATTTTTTTGTTTGCAACACCAAGATTGACATGCTAAAATCGCCACTACTTACAACCTCTGCTACAATAAGACCTATGACTCCAGAGAAGTGACATAATATATATATGCATATAACCCTAGTTTATTTTGGCTGCCAACATTAATTACTTTAAGCTACAAATGCAGTTGTAAAACACAATTGTTTTCTGTAGTCTATCTTGAGTTTAGAAAATGGATCCCTGTTTATGGGTGTATGAAATGGCAGGCTACATTTGCGCAGTGATTGACATGTGGTTGTGCTTGTGCGGGGGTCACAAGTTGTATACCACTCCTTTTTGGGGATAGGGGGTCAAACAATTTGAAGACCACTGGGATATCCGATAGTGGCAAAGAATTGGGTTGGAAAATGGTAGCCTACAGTATCTCTTACAATCTTCTATTATGTATGGAATTGTGTTAGTCATTGTTAATATGTGCCGCATTTATTCCACTTCAAAATAGTTTCGCAAAATACTATACTCATCAGGTTGTGCTACTTTCCCCTCTTCTTGTAATAATTGCTCAAGGAGTATGTGACCGCAGTTGCGGGAAAAACATTATTTGGGTGCCTTTTTTTTTAGCTTGAGCACATGCCCCCAAAAAAGTCTGTGCATGGCCCTGTCATGCAGTAGTGGAAATAACAGCATTGTTATACTGTATGAGACAACAGGAGAAACCATGGCTCTGGTCAAAATGAATGCACTATATGGGGCCAAAATGGTGCCACTTTAGATTTGTCCAACATGTCCTTGTAGCCCTACATACCTCATCACATACACATCCAGACAGCAGCATAAAAAGAGGGGCAAATAGTCCGAGTAGCCATATGATTACCTGTTCAGGCGTCCTATGGCTTGGGGGTAAAAACGGTTGAGAATACTTTTTGTCCTAGACTTGGCACTCTGGTACCGCTTGCCATGCGGTAGTAGAGAGAACAGTCTATGACTCGGGTGTCTGTGGTCTTTGACAATTTTTCAGCCCGGTTTTCTCAGGTACACAGCAGGCAGGAGGCGGGGCGTCACGGTGTGCTAACTAACTAGCAAGCTAGCACACTGTGTCACTAACTAGCAAGTTAGTTATTTATGACACAATGTCGCTCCAGCCTCCCGCCTGCTGTACTAGTGGAAAACGGGGGCGACAGGTAGACTGTTCAATTAAGGAAACAATGGGATGCTCGAGGGTTGCAGGAACAAATTGCGGGGCGCAGTGGTACACTATTGGGCTGCGATCACACAGTATTGGAGATGCGCCGACGTGTAATGACGTCACGGGAGAACGGATAGAAGCAATTTCGTGGACCACTTTGCCTCATAATAATCGAGAGATGGCGTCCTGTACCCAGTGAATAAGCAAAAAATATCTTAAAGAATTGACGAAGAGATACTCTAATGGCATTTATCATTAGGCTACGAACACTGTTGAAGTAGGCTAATAATAACAATAATCTTTCACTGATAGAAAGAGCATTTATTTTGGTGCTGTTCTGCAATAGCCTATTCCACCTGGTTTCCCCAGATTTAACAGGGGGTGGGTTCCGCGGCGTTTGTTTCAGCATCCTCCAGCCTCCGCCTCTGTGTAGGCTATCCAACGCGAGGACGGCGAAACTGGAGACAGGGAGAGAGGGCGATGGCTGCCGGTGGAGGATGCGGGGAGACTGTGGATCAGTACCGGGCGGAGGTTGAGCGGCTCACCCAGGAACTTGCGGATGCGAACAGAGAGAAGATCAGGGCGGCAGAATGCGGTCTTGTTGTGTTGGAAGAGAACCAGACTTTGAAGCAGCAGTATGCCGATTTGGAATCGGAGCAGGAGACGCTGAAGCAGGAGTTGGAACAATTACAAGAGGTAGGCTAGTATACAGTATGCTAGAGGATGCAGCCTTTCCCCAATCTATTCCAGATTAATTATATTATGTACAGCTCAATCACCAAACCTATTATTAGATCATATTAGGTTACACGAAATGGCAAGACAGGGCCCCTACACGCATATTTACGTTTGGGTGAGTTTATTGCCATATGTTTTGTAAATTTATTTGATATGATCCGCACATTATTTGTATGGAAAAAGTGTGTGTGTGTGTGGGTTCGTAGTCCACTTTTTGCATCTTACTTTGCATGAGCTCTGTCATTTATCTCTTGGTGAAGTACACATATGTCCTGTGCAGTCATGGAGTAATGAATTATGTTAACTGCTGTCTGTGTCAGAGACAGGTGATTTCCCTATTCTCCCATCCTCTCAATGTGGGTGGCTCCTGTCCCTAAGTGCATTGGACACACACACACACACACACAAACTGCAGGCATTGTTTAAACTAGTCCCTTTCTAATGCAAATGTTACCCTTCACAAAGCAAATATGCAATGCATCACAGTAAAGTTAGCCTTTTAGTCATTGTTTGAGTGCATGGGGTCAGTTGTCATTCAGACTGTTTTGGTGGGACTGTAAAGATCTGCTCAAGAGATGAGGTATGTACAAGAGTAAATTAAGGAATGGTTTGGAAATTGGAGCTTCAGAGCTGCTGTCTACTATGATTTGTGTGGTGGCTCACTTGCCTATTGATCCAAGTGTCACGTTAAGCATTTTCATGAAGAATCTGTGAAGTGTCTGGATAGGTCCCTGGATCCACTTCCACAACACTGCTGGGCCAGCTCTTTTTCTAAAGTTTCATTTCTAAAGTAATTGTAACTGTAAAGAATATCATAAACTCCATAGGTATTGATTTTGTCTGCCCCCACTTGCTAGGGTTTGAAAAATGTATGACTATGTGTTTATGCATTCGGTCAAACATGCATAAAGCAAAAGGGAAGAGCAGATGCTGACAGAGCTCAAAGTTCAAGGTCATTATGGAGGTGGAGAACCTATAGTGCTATTGGGAGCAGAGACGAGAGTCTAGAACGGTTGACGTGGGAAGGGAGATGGGCAATAATGGCAGTTTGATATGGATTAAATTCCCTTTGCAAAGCAGCCCAGTTCTATATCAGATTTAAACCAGTGTTTTTTTTATTTTTTTTTATTTCACCTTTATTTAACCAGGTAGGCTAGTTGAGAACAAGTTCTCATTTACAACTGCGACCTGGCCAAGATAAAGCATAGCAGTGTGAACAGACAACACAGAGTTACACATGGAGTAAACAATTAACAAGTCAATAACACAGTAGAAAAAAAGAGAGTCTATATACATTGTGTGCAAAAGGCATGATGAGGTAGGCGAATAATTACAATTTTGCAGATTAACACTGGAGTGATAAATGATCAGATGGTCATGTACAGGTAGAGATATTGGTGTGCAAAAGAGCAGAAAAGTAAATAAATAAAAACTGTATGGGGATGAGGTAGGTAAAAATGGGTGGGCTATTTACCGATAGACTATGTACAGCTGCAGCGATCGGTTAGCTGCTCAGATAGCAGATGTTTGAAGTTGGTGAGGGAGATAAAAGTCTCCAACTTCAGTGATTTTTGCAATTCGTTCCAGTCACAGGCAGCAGAGAACTGGAACGAAAGGCGGCCAAATGAGGTGTTGGCTTTAGGGATGATCAGTGAGATACACCTGCTGGAGCGTGTGCTACGGGTGGGTGTTGCCATCGTGACCAGTGAACTGAGATAAGGCGGAGCTTTACTTAGCATGGACTTGTAGATGACCTGGAGCCAGTGGGTCTGGCGACGAATATGTAGCGAGGGCCAGCCGACTAGAGCATACAGGTCGCAGTGCTGGGTGGTATAAGGTGCTTTAGTGACAAAACGGATGGCACTGTGATAAACTGCATCCAGTTTGCTGAGTAGAGTGTTGGAAGCTATTTTGTAGATGACATCGCCGAAGCCGAAGATCGGTAGGATATTCAGTTTCACTAGGGTAAGTTTGGCGGCGTGAGTGAAGGAGGCTTTGTTGCGGAATAGAATGCCGACTCTAGATTTGATTTTCGATTGGAGATGTTTGATATGAGTCTGGAAGGAGAGTTTACAGTCTAGCCAGACACCTAGGTACTTGTAGATGTCCACATATTCAAGGTCGGAACCATCCAGGGTGGTGCTGCTAGTCAGGCGTGCGGGTGCAGGCAGCGAGAGGTTGAAAAGCATGCATTTGGTTTTACTAGCGTTTAAGAGCAGTTGGAGGCCAGGGAAGGAGTGTTGTATGGCATTGAAGCGCGTTTGGAGGTTGTCATCTTTTACAGTACAGTGCATGGGTAACAACGACTTAGTCTTAGTTATCAAGATGTATTTTACTGTCCTGAATCTATAACCCGTTTAACTCTGCACTTAGCCCTGGGCTAAGAGAGCTCTTAGCATCAGCTTTTCAGAGACAGCCGATCACAGAGTTCCATTGTAACCTAATTTGAATATTCATTAAGCTTAGCACTGGGCTAAGAAAGTTTATATTTTACACATTGACAATCTAGTTTTAGAGGTTCCTAATTTTATATAATTGTGGAATTTCACACATTGGTTTAATGTATGTCATAATTATTTTTATTCCCCCAAGCCAGTACTATGAAATAAAGATAAATTATATAAAGAATGATAGTAAAAAGCTTTGGAGCACCTTAAATTACATTTTGGGCAAAAAGGCAAACTCAGCTCCACCATTCATTGAATTAGATGGCTCATTCATCACAAAACCCACTGATATTGCCAGCTACAAGATTAGGAAATTTAGGCATAACATGCCAGCAACAAACACCTATCCCACACATTCAAGTAAAGCTGACCAAATTATGAAAGACACGCCTTTTTGAATTCCATAAAGTGAGTGTGGAAGAGGTGAAAAAATGATTGTTGTCTAGTAACAATGACAAGCCACCTGGGTCTGACAACTTGGATCGAAAATGACTGACGATGATAGAGGACGATATTGGCACTTCTATTTGCCATCTCTTTAATCTAAGTGTTAAAGAAATGTTTGGACTCAGGCCTGGAGGGGAGCAAAGTACATTCCGCTACTGTCACGCCCTGACCATAGTTTGCTTTGTATGTTTCTATGTTTTGTTTGGTCAGGGTTTGATCTGAGTGGGCATTCTATGTTGTATGTCGAGTTTGTCTGTTTCTGTGTTTGACCTGATATGGTTCTCAATCAGAGGCAGGTGTTAGTCATTGTCTCTGATTGGGAACCATATTTTGTTAGCCTGTTTTGTCGTTGTGGGTGATTGTCTATGTTATGTTGCTTGTTAGCACAGTGTTTCATTGGCGTCACGGTTGTCACTTTGTTGTTTTGTAGTGTTCAGTTTTTCCATTAAAATGACGAACACTTACCACGCCGCATCTTGGTCCGATCCTTACTCCTATTCAGACGAAGAGGAGAAAATCTGCCGTGACATCTACCCATGAATAGAAAAGCACCCTTTACTGGCTCAAATAGCTGACCAACCAACCTGTTACCAAATGTTAGTAAACTTTTGGAAAAAATTGTGTTTGACCAGATACAATGCTATTTTACAGTAAATAAATTAACACGACTTTCACAAATGACTGATGATTGGCTGAGAGAAATTGATAATAAAAATATTGTTTAAGCTGTTTTGTTACACTTCAGTGCGGCTTTTGACATTATCGATCATAGTATGCTGCTGGAAATACGTATATGTTATGGCTATATCGTGGATCGAGACTTACCTGTCTAACAGAACACAGAGGGTGTTCTTTAATGGTTGCCTCCAACATAATCCAGGTAGAATCAGGCATTCCCTAGGGCAGCTGTCTAGGCCCCTTTACTTTTTTTCAATCTTTACTAATGACCTGCCACTGGCTCTGAGTAAAGCCTGTGTGTCTATGTATACAGATGACTCAACACTTTACACGTCAGCTACTACAGCATGTGAAATCACTGCAACACTAAACAAAGAGCTCAATGCGCACATTGCAGTTTCTCTAGAGATAAATCAGATCTAGCTTGAACTGTGCGATGTAGTAGGGAGTTGTAGTTTCCAACAGGCCAATATTCTACATAGTTTAGTGCATAAAACGTGGTAATTAACTACATTGACCATAATCCATTGTGCATCTACTTGCCCGGTCTGTGTTTCTTTTACACCTGCTACGGAAGAGACAGAAGAATGTGCGATCGTGGGGTGATATAGAGAGCCGATGTTGCTTCACAAGGTATCTCTACCTGAAAATACATGATCTGAGTGATTGATAGTTGTTATTTATTCAGCAGTCATAAAAGTATGCCTTATTAACTTTGAAGAACTACAAAATATGGATTTTGTCAGACAGCATATGCAGCAGCTCTATAGAGATTAGAGAATGACTTTGAATGAAATAATTGTAACACTTTACTTGGCATCCAGTGTCATAACACGTTATGACACGGGCATAACCATGTCATATGTCATAACAGCTGACATAACTTGTCATAACCTGTCATAATATGGTCCTAACACTGTCATGACCCATATATTTATCCCTGTTGTGACATATATTGCGTTCTTGTATGGCTCGTTATGACACCTATATAAGTGTCAAACCCCAGATTTATTCAAGTTAGTTTTTCCCTGCCAAGTAGTTTCCTTACTAATGTTTGTATTGAATTATTTCCAGTCAGGTTTTTTTCATCATATTTAAAATAACTTGTAGAAAATACTCTTTATGACACTGTCATGAAGCATTATTACCATCATAATCATAACAGTTTTCAGCTGTGCTAACTTAACTGCAAAAGGGTTTTCTAATGATCAATTAGCCTTTTAACATGATAAACTTGGATTAGCTAACACAACGTGTCATTGGAACACAGGAGTGATAGTTGCTAATAATGGGCCTCTGTAGGCCTATGTAGATATTCCATTTAAAAAAATCTGCTGTTTCCAGCTACAATAGTCGTTTACAACATTGACAATGTCTACACTGTATTTCTGATCAATTTGATGTTATTTTAATGGACCAAAAAATGTTTTCTAAGTGAGAGTTCTAAGTGACCTTAAACTTTTGAACGGTAGTGTATATTATTTATGTAAAGATAAGATTAAATCAATAATAGTCTGATGGGTGACAATATTAGCCTGTCACTTATTAATTATTTATTATCACTTGTGAATGATGTCCAGCATAAGAAACAATGCCTTTTTTTGCGTCTTTTTCAAATCATAGTCGCACACCTCATGTAGCCTAGCCCATAGGCCTATACGTTTTAATAAGTTTTGTATCACAACTAAATTGGCCAAATAACAATAATCTGCCTTACAAGGGGTGTAGAGCCTAACTGGCATACATAACCAGCGTGTGAATTTCACCATAAAAAATGCATCTTTATAATAAAAGCATTACATGCATAATTGCATTTGCAGTCACTTTTGATAATGGTGTTTTCCATTAATGGAACATTTGCACTTATAGCCTACTGCCCATGTGCGCATTGCTGCGCTTATGTGAAGAAATAGACCAATAGTTTATCAACATTTTAAGCTAAACGTTCTGATCTGTTGTGTCATTGTGTAAAAAAGTTTTTTTGATGCTAATTTGTTGTATTATTTTAGGATCTTATTTTAGGATCGCATCCCACAACTGTCCCAGACTATGTTTGGAATATTTATTTCTCGCACAAAATAGAATAATATGTCAACTTTTGTACTATGGGGGATAGTAGATTGACATAGACTAGTGCTTTTACATTTTGTTAGGCCTACTCATCTTGTTGGCCGGGGTAACGTAAATGTGGACAGTTCTTCCAATATCTTCAATATGCACCTCGGAATTGAATAAGCGCATCCCCGATCTGTCTGTGTTCATTTGTAGCCTGTGAGAAAGACCCGATGCAGCGCACATCACTCAGGGAGAAGGGCACAATGGCCAAAAGGCATGGATTTTCTTTAGGGCGCATTACTGCCACACAAAGGGGATGCCGCTGTGAAATTCTAGACATTATCAAGTGCTTGTCAAATTGTGAATGAGTGACTGATGTAGTGTGTAAAGCCTGCGCAAAAAAAACAGAGCAGAGCTCATGCCTTTCAAGCGACGTTTTTCAAATCATCATTAGGAGTTGCATCATGTAGCCTTACAATGTATTAAAAATCGAAACATATAGACCAACATTTGGAGAACAACTAAAGGTCAGCATCAGTGGTGATGTGTGTGGAAGCCAGGAGATGCTAAATGTGTTTATTTTAATTAACGGTCGATTTCTGTGAGACCGACAGTTATTTGCTTGACAATCACAGACTGCCGGAATTTCGGTGACCGCCACAGCCATATAATAACAGGTTGTGACAAGTTATGTCAACTGCTATGACATATTATGACATGGTTATAACGTGTTATGACGCTGGGTGTCAAGTAAATTGTTACCGAAATGGTAAAGTCATCAAATCAAATACATGTAATATACACAACAACTGAAATATTTTATGAAGGTAATGTGAATAAATGATGGTTAATAAGTGATAAGCAGTAATGGGCAGTCACTACCATCGTGGAACTTTTATTCATTGTTTTATTCAGTGTTGTTACAGCATTCAACCCACATAATGGATAGTGCATTTAATGATTAAAAAAATTATTGAACCGAAACCGAACCGACCTCAAAAAGCATTAAATCGCTCAGCACTATAAATTATACATGCATCATGGTTACATTCGTGTGCATTTTTGGGTTGTACAGTATGTGTTCTGCTTTACTAGTTGGACATCAAAGGATGGCATGAATAGTGTTTTGCTTTGACTAACACTCCAATTGCAGAAGTATTATTTGGGCCCCCTGTTGAATTTCTAATTCATGCTTGTTATTCAGATTGAACTAATATTGAATTTCAAAGCATTTGTTTGTAGTATACTGTCTGATGTTTGTACTATATGAGTGTGTTTGTTTTTATGCCACTCTTTCATCTGAGTGAAATAAAGAGACATACCAATGCCTAGCAGCTCTCCACCACAACTGACCTCAGTCTGTTATGGATCCTTTATCGAGTGAGGATGTGTGGGATGACGAGGCAGAGCAACAGAGGAAGATGGAGAGAGAAAGAGAAAGAGAGAGAGAGAGGGAAGAATGATCCACAGTGATTGATTAGAGACATGGGAAGTAGTTCACCAGACACAGTGCTCCCTGACAACACTGTCTGATGTACACCAGCTCCATATCCTACATCCTCACTGTGTAAGATAGCAATGCCCATTTGCAGCTGTATCCCTCCGCCTCCACTGCTACACTGCTTTATCTGAGTCATCCTCTGCTGTGCCTCTGCCCTGGCTAGGCTCCCACACACTATATCTCATTCTGTATCTAGACATGTGTGGAACTCTGTTTTTCTGCCTACATGCTGACTGATAAATACCACTGGCATGTTGTCGAATTGTACTTTAATGCTATTCTTGAAGGCCGTTTTACTACTTTTTCAGTATAGACTTTTAGTTTGTGCACATAGTTCCACATGGGCCTCTGTCCCTGCTGGTCCCTCCCTACTGTGTAATAGTAGCAGCAGCAAGTGTTTTTTTGTATCCCTGCCTGGCTGTCTCAGAGTCTACGGTATAGCCTAACAGAGGACACATCAACACTGGAGGTGATATAACATCCCAGGAGGATAACCTGTGCTGTTTCCCTCCTCTCTCTCATGTCTTTCTATGAATATTAAACAGAGAAATGGAGCGCGAGGAGCCCGTCGTACCAATAATAACACTCTCACCTTCCTTTTCCTCTGAATTGTCTGTGCCTGTCCTTAACATGCAGGGAACTGCAAATGGAAATTGGAATTGCTTGCTGGATGGAGCGGCTGGCAGTTGCAATCCCACAGCTATTGTTTATCCTGATGGAATAGATCAACACTATTGGAATTGTACGTTACACGTTCATTCCTCCTTCTTTATTTTACATTTTTATTTCCTTTGGAGAACAGTTGCGGTATAGTTTTGACCCTGACAAAGTTAATTTCCTGTTTGTCAGGGGCAGGTGTGGAGTCATTTTAATGAGGATGAGCCCTGATGAAAAATGCAAAACTCACAGTGCATTAGGCTGGGTTTCTCCACTGTTGTTAAAGCATCACTCGGTGTCTCTAAAGCTCTGCTCCACACAGACTTAGTTCTTAACTGACTTGCCTAGTTAAATAAAGGTTACAAAAAACTGTGCTGTGGTCCATCCATTAACAAGAAGTAGATGTAAAGTCTGCTTATTGATTTAGACATGGAATAATGATTTGTGTGTTTTTGCATTTGTCTTTCCATATGTCTGTATGTGTCCATCATTGTTGATGTTTATTCTGACCCAAGCACGGTTGTGTAACAATAGCCAGTGTTGACCTAGCCTTGCGGTCCCTGCACACGTATGCACAGTGACCACAGCATTCTGGCCTGGTTGGGGGCCCTGGACAGATTTGAGCTGTCCTGAGTTGGCAGGGCCTTAGCATGGAGGGGCCCCTATAGTGATGTGTCTGTCTCAGAGAGTAGGTCAGTCAGAGCAGAGGGCTTAGCCTCACCAGCCCCCCTGTGCTAGAGAGCTGCTTTTGCATTCCACACATTGACACATTCCTATGGACAATCAGCATGACTCAAGAGTGAACCCATACCTGGGGAATGACATCGGCTAACGTGATGTCGCTAATGACACGTCGGTAATGACGCGTTGGTTTTGACGTTATGGTAATGCCATAAAAACACTTAATGAGTGTGTCTTTGGGAAGACCAAACCAACACAGGGCTCACGTTGTGGAACCTTAAGTCTCAATGTCAGTAGCCTACTGTATATTTATGATTATAATTTAGATATACTTTAGTGCTCTCCACAGACAGCTGCTTAATGGTTGTTGTTTTGTTCTGTACTTGAAGGACAGCGCAGAAATAGGCTGTTTTACTATATGTGCTTGTTACACTCAAATCAGCCAGGAAGCCTCTAGCATTACTCTTATGGGTGACTCCCCAGTAACTATACAGTATATGGGTTGTAGGTTGTGGGTTGTCAATATTTTACCCACTGGCCAGTGTTTTAGTGACAGGCCAGTCTCCAGGGCTGCAGATGGATTCCTCTCCACAGTGACGGTGCCCATATTACTCTCCAGTTCTGTCTCCTTACTGCAGTCTCTGGGTAGAGGATCGACCTATCAGAGAGAACTAGTGGAGGGAAGAAAACAACATTACAGCAGCATATTATTAGGAGCTGTACAGCCAGGGATGTGTGTTCATACGGATATGATTACTCCATCAGCAAGTCAACCGGGCCAAAAATCATCTACAGATATACTTGACAGTACAGTAGAGCAGATCACATACACAGGCTTCAATTAAGAAATGCTTTTGAAACAGATTGTTAGGCATCGACGGCTCCCTATTCCTAGACACTGTCACATGTAGGATGGAACCCATCGTTTTGTCTCTATGTTGTCACACACGTTCAGGTCTGACGTGTTGCTGACGTTTGAGGAGCACAGCACTAGCAGGTCACAATACAGTATGTTTTCAAGGCTTTAATAGCAGAGAAATGTCAGAGGTTCAATGTGCCACAACTCATTCCCGTCAAGGATTTGAAGAACACACTGTTTTGCGAACGCAGTGTCTCAGAAGTCACCTTGTTTGCCATGCATACGGTCTAATATTTCAGAGGAGTGTACGATTCAATGATAAGAGTAAAACCCAACTTAAGATGCATTTCTCCATAAAAGATTGCTAAGCATGGTCTTCCTTAGATAAGGAGTTACTGTAAATCTAAGGCTTCAATGGTAAGAACTGATATCTGAGGCAAAAACATGACTCCTTTTACTATTGTAGGGAGGAGAGATTTTTCTAGAATAGTTCCGTTGTGAAGCTGAGGAGCAGAATGCCATGTTAAACATGGATGATTCATGGTTGCGCTTGGTGGTGGGCATAGTAACCATTTCTGTACATACTGTAGTTATGTTCTTAGACAGCCAGGCTCTCTGGGCCTGTAGTTTGAGTGTGTTGGAACTGCATGGTCCTTGACTGTGCCTTTCACAAAATGAATTATACAGCCCATAGGAAGACCAGCTCAAAGTCACATTAGTTAGCAGGATGGAGCTAGAGGACTTCAGAGAGCAAGATATGGACTTTTATAACCCCTTGTCTCCACTCAACTGTACAGTCTTCAAAGTCTGGTTGATCAACATGGGTGAATCCAGATTGTTCGCTAAGTGAAAATCTGACTGAATGTGCTCTCAGTTTGAGAGTTCAAATGCAGGTTGTGGCAGGTGGATAGAGAATTGAAAAGTTAGTGAATGGGTGAAAAGAAAAAGAGTCCTGCATAATGGAGAAGTATACTTAACCCTACTTTGCTGTGCTGAATCTGCCTACTGCAGTTGAATAAGTGATTAAAAAAGGAGTGGGGTAGAGGACAGCTTCCCCACTGTCCCAACAGAGGACATGTGGCAGCCTTTTCTGTGAGGAGAGAAAGGAGAGATGCATTACAGGCTTTATTACCCTGCTCTCCTCCTCCTCCCTGACATCAGCATGGGGGGGGGGGCAGAATTGATACATGAGGAGACCCCCTCCCCCCTGCTAAGTCTCTCACCTCTCCCCTGCAACTTCTTCCTTCCTTAGGTCAGTTGCCCCCCTGGAGAGAGGCAGGGGGAGAAATATGCATTGATTTTATACCTGAGATGCATTGTGTTGGGCTGATTAATTAATGATGTGCAGTATGTGGCAGTGTTAATTGCAAACACCTATTTTTCAGTTGCAATTGACTAGATGATAACTGACTAAATAGACCCAGAAAAAACTATAAGTTAACAAAAAATATTTTTCATTTCGTTTGACGAAAGCGATACGTGACAACATTTTCTCTGTAACTAAGATCTGACTAGTCAAAGGTTTTTGGACATGTTGAGAGATATTCAGTCATATTAGTTTGGTCCAATCAAAAGCATGCATGATATTAGCAGAATTGTAAAGGCTTTCGCATTGCAGTGTTGCAATGCTGTTATTGGTGTAAAATAAATACCATGCCCAGGTCATTCACGAGTCACCTCTCTGCCCGTCAACCGTTTTCCCAGTGGTAAAATCTCCCAGTAGAAAAAGGGGCGACGTTTGAAGCCACTTTACTTATGTCGATTAAAACAAGAATGAATGTAACGTTTCCACTGGAGAAGTCAGTGTTTGCACCCACAAGTTGACGGGAAAAAATGCTAGCTACATACATACATACATACATACATACATACATACAGGTAATAACAGATTGATAATGCTAGCTAGTTAGTTTGCTGCATCAGATCTGTACTTATGACAGAACTTTGATTACAATGTAGCTACACAATGTCAAGGGGCGTGATTTTTAATCTGCTGCAGAGCAATGTGTTCTTCTGCCAAGTTGGCTGTTGGGAAGAGAATCATGCGATAGGATGTTGTGCAGAAAAATCTGTTTGTAGGACAACACATAGAAGTCAGACATTTACGTGTACTATATGTTAATGTATTATATGTTAATGAGGAAATACAAATGTGATGTGACTAAAATGTAATGGTACTTAGTTAACAAAAATGGCCCAATGTTTTTGTCTTTTTTACAATAACTAGACTAAATCATTATTCAAATGACAAAAATGTGACTAATACTGGTATGGGGAGAAACATGCGCTCGTAGTTCATAAAACTCAATCAGCGATTTAATGCGATTTCTTCAAAATGGATGGCAACAGCTATTGACTGAAAGCCACCAATGCATGACGTGGTGAAACAAGATCATGTAGTAATTGTGTTTCAGCCTCCCTTTGTCTGGTGCCTGTCTGACACAGGGATCATCTGAGCCAGAATTCAGTATGGAAGTCACATGCTGTAGGTTGATCCTGGGCTTGAAGGTCTTATTGCCTTGTAGTTATTATTTTTTAATGCAGAAAGACCAGTATACATACATACAAGAAGTATTCAAACAAACAATGACAACATATGCTTGGGGGTACAACAAATTACAGACTATACAAAGACCTTAAAATAAACACATATTGATTGTTTTAACAGCGTTCTTATTAGAAGAATGTTGAATGGTCTTAATGTATTGCTCAAATTCCTTATAGAAAACACGGAAGAGTTTACATTTATGAATATTACATTTTGTCATTAGCACAATTATTCTTATTATTCTCCCATAAAAAAAAATTAAAAAGTCATCAAGAATATGAACAATTACAAAACTATGAATATCTTTCCATCAATTATTTTTACATGTAGACAATGCCAAAATAAATGCAAAACTGTTTCTGGATGCTCAACACAAAAAGTACAATTAATGTTAATGTCTTTTTGGAGTTTCTTCTGGTAATGATTCGCAAGGTAATACTTATGGATCATTCTGAAAGAGATCTCTTTGACTTTGTTAAAAAGCAGGTATTTGTGTGGTAATAACCAGACTTTTTCCCAACAGATATTGACAAATATAATCCAGTAAATTGTGACATAAGGAATGGAAACAATATCCCTTTGAAATAAAGCACGTATACATACATCTGTTGTTCTGAGGGAGCAAGGAGAACCACATTTTTCCTATTGGTGAGTCAACTGTATTAAGCCAGGGTTGATCAAGAAGGTGAGGTCTGGTTATACCTCTGAAGAACATGAGAGTTCCAGATGGAATAGCATCAAAGACTATGGCAAACTCTCTAGGTGTAACAGGGATATTGTAGAGATAAAAATTCCTCATAATTGAGTAACAATCCTTCTGCATTAAAAAGTTGACTCACCGGCAGGATATTATTATTGAAACAGTTCTTTAAAAATAAAAACTTGTTTCTATACAAAATATCCTTATTATTCGAAATGAAATACCGATGCGGGGGGAAACGATGTTTATATATTAATGACACGCTAAGAATACCTGTCTATGAGAAGCAGATCATTTTGTAGGAATCTTATCAATGTTATAGTTACAAAGTAACATAAAATGGAAGCCACCAAAATGGGGGAAGATCAAATGAGGGATGAAATTCCAAATTGATGTTGGATTCTTTAAGAAATGTTTAGCCCAATTTATCTTAAAGGTATTATTCAAAGTAGGAAAATCAAAAACATTAGTCCACCATATTCATGTGTTCATAATGACAGATTTCCTAATATAATGTGTTTTTTCCAGATGAAGTTGAAAAGCAGCTGGTCAACCGCTTTACATATTTTGTTGTCAAGATGTAGGGACTGGGCTGCATAAGGAAGTCTGGAGATATCTTCAGTTTTAGAGAGCAATACTCAACCTTTCAAGGATAAATCCCTCTGCAACCAATGGTTCAACTTAGTTTTGTTTTATTTCATTAATAGCTAGGAAATTGAATGAGCATCTTTCCTGTTAATCCTTAGATATGGAAATCCCAATGTATGTTACTGTAACGGTTTTCTTTAGGTGAAGTAGAGGCGGACCAAAATGCAGCGTGGTTGTTATTCATTTTACTTTAATAAAGAAACTGTACACGAATAAACTAACAAAACAACGAACGTGCGAAAACCTAAAACAGTCCTATCTGGTGCAAAACACAGAGACAGGAACAATCACCCACAAACACACAGTGAAACCCAGGCTACCTAAATATGGTTCCCAATCAGAGACAATGACTAACACCTGCCTCTGATTGAGAACCATATCAGGCCAGACATAGAAATAGACAAACAAGACATCCAACATAGAATGCCCACTCAGATCACACCCTGACCAACCAAAACATAGAAACATACAAAGCAAACTATGGTCAGGGTGTGACAGTTACTTTTTCATTGACTAGAATTTTGCATATAGAGGGTATCACACAGTTTTTAATAGCAAACAATTCACACTTAAGGTTTAGGCAAAGACCAGATGCTTTGGAAAAAATATTTATCACATCGACTGCTCTAGGAATCTAGTCAGCATCTTTCAAAAAGAGGGTGGTGTCATCTGCAAGTTGACTTATGATAATATCTCTGTCGGCAATAGAGATCCCTTTTATATCGCTGGATTTAACAGAACTTGTAAGAAGTTAGGTGTCTAGCAGGAAGAGTTAAGGTGAAATTGGGCAACCTTGTCTAATTCCTCTTTTCAAATCAAATCTTGAATTGCCATGCTTTAATTTAATGGCACTGTTCCCATTCATATAAAGAGTTTTAGTAGTACTACAAAAGAATTCCCCAAAACCAAATTTCTCAAGGGAGAGAAATATAAACTCATGTTACACTGTATCGAAGGCTTTATAAATGTCTAAGAAGACATTAAATCTATAAAATCTTCGAAGATTAGATCAGAATAGTCAATAAGGTCTAACACCAGTCGGATATTATTAGATATACACTACCGTTCAAAAGTTTGGGGTCACTTAGAAATGTCCTTGTTTTTGAAAGAAAATCAAAAAAAAAATGTCCATTAATTAAAATAACATCAAATTGATCAGAAATACAGTGTAGACATTGTTGTAAATGACTATTGTAGCTGGAAACCGCAGATTTTTAATTGAATATCTACATAGGCATACAAAGGCCTATTATTAGCAACCATCACTCCTGTGTTCCAATGGCACGTTGTGTTAGCTAATCCAAGTTTATCATTTTAAAAGGCTAATTGATCATTAGAAACCATTTTGCAATTATGTTAGCACAGCTGAAAACTGCTGTTCTGATTAAAGAAGCAATAAAACTGACCTTCTTTAGTCTAGTTGAGTATCTGAAGCATCAGCATTTGTGAGTTCGATTACAGGCTCAAAATGTCCAGAAACAAAAAAAATCTTTCTTCTGAAACTCGTCCTGTCTATTATTGTTCTGAGAAATGAAGGCTATTCCATGCGAGACAACATGTCATTGGAACACAGGAGTGATGGTTGCTGATAATAGACCTCTGAACGCCTTTGTAGATATAAACAAAAAAATAATTATCTGCCGTTTCCAGCTCAGCCAATGTGGTATGGATCTGCTATTTTCTTTACTTTTGAACTGGAACCCCCAACAGAAGCTAGCCAGCTAACTAGCTACTAGCTAGTGGTCATCAGCTACCTTTAGCCCGGACAACTCTCGCTAGTCTGCGCAGCAAGACTCAAACCAGAGCAAATCAGACTTATTTTTCTCTATATCTCCGGATTCCTACCGCAAGCTCTGAACCTTTTCACCTGGATCATGACCCAACTAGCAAGCTGCTATCCGAGTGGCCACTCCTGGCTAACGTCTCTGTCCCGAAGCAAGAACCAATTAGCCTTGAGCTAGCCTTTGCTAGGCCCATCTCCCGGCTAGCAGAAGAGGTCCATCAGCCACTCCTTGGGCAACAATACCTATTTTGCCAATTGGCCTGGACCCCTTTTACTGCCGACACGGAGTCCCGCCGACCCATCACGACTGGACTACCAACGTAATTCGGCCGAGGTTTTTTTTCAACTGGCTCCTCCGTCGCGACGTCCCCTGAATGCCCACCTGCTAGCCGCAGCCCGCTAGCTGTCTAGCGGGCCTCCTCCCTAAGTTTGTTTTATTCACAGCTTTAGCACACTCTGCCAACCCGGATATCCTAGCCGTGTCTGAATCCTAGCTTAGGAAGACCACCAAAAACCCTGAACTTTACATCCCTAACTATAACATTTTCCGACAAGGTAGAACTGCCAAAGGGGACGGAGTTGCAATCACCTGCAGAGATAGCCTGCAGAGTTCTGTCTTACTATCCAGGTCTGTACCCAAACAATTTGAACTTCTACTTCTAAAAATCCACCTTTCCAGAAACAAGTCTCTCACCGATTTCCCTTGCTATAGACCACCTTCTGACCCCAGCTGTGCCCTGGACTCCATATGTGAATTGATTTCCCCCCCCATCTATCTTCAGAGCTCGTGCTGTTAGGTGACCTAAACTGGGACATGCTTAACACCCCGGCCATCCTACAATCTAAGCTTGATGCCCTCAATCTCACACAAATTATCAATGAACCTACCAGGTACAACCCCAAATCTGTAAACACTGGCACCCTAATAGATAGCCTCCTAACCAACCTGCCCTCCAAATACACCTCTGCTGTCTTCAACCAGGATCTCAGCGATCACTGCCTCATTGCCTGAGTCCGTAATGGGTCTGCGGTCAAACGACCAGCCCATCTCTGTCAAACGCTCCCTAAAACACTTCAGCGAGCAGGCCTTTCTAATCGACCTGTTCCGGGTATCCTGGAAGGATATTGACCTCATTCCATCAGTACAGGATGCATGGTTATTCTTTGAAAGTGGTTTCCTCACCATCTTAAATAAGCATGCCCCGTTCAAAAAATGTAGAACCAGGAACAGATATATCACTCCAGACCTGACTGCACTTGACCAGCACAAAAACATCCTGTGGCATACTGCATTAGCATCAAATAACCCCCGCGATATGCAACTTTTCAGGGAAGTTAGGAACCAATATACACAGGCAGTTAGGAAAGCAAAAGCAAAAGCTAGCTTTTTCAAACAGAAATTTGCATCTTGTAGCACAAACTCCAAAAAGTTCTGGGACACTGTAAAGTCCATGGAGAATAAGAGCACCTCCTCCCAGCTGCCCACTGCACTGGGGCTAAATCCGCGATAATTGAGAACTTCAATAAGCAATTTTCTACGGCTGGCCATGCTTTCCACCTGGCTACCCCTGCCCCGGTCAACAGCCCTGCACCCCCCACAGCAACTTGCCCAAGCCTCCCCATTTCTCCTTCACCCAAATCCAGATAGCTGATGTTCTGAAAGAGCTGCAAAATCTGGACCCCTACAAATCAGCCGGACTAGACAATCTGGACTCTCTCTTTCTAAAATTATCCATCAAAATTGTTGCAACCCCTATTACTAGCCTGTTCAACCTCCCTTTCGTATCATCTGAGATGCCCAAAGATTGAAGAGGGGCAGCTTTCCAAAGGGGGAGACACTCTAGACCCAAACTGCTACAGACCTATATCTAGCCTACCCTGCCTTTCTAAGGTCTAACAAACAGATCACCAACCATTTCGAATCCCACCGTACCTTCTCCACTATGCAATCTGGTTTCCGAGCTGGCCATGGGTGCACCTCAGCCATGCTCAAGGTCCTAAACGATGACATAACATAAGAGATGATACTGTGCAGGTGTATTCATCGACCTAGCCAAGGCTTTCGACTCTGTCAATCACCACATTCTTATCGGCAGACTCAACAGCCTTGGTTTCTCAAATGACTGCCTCGCCTCGTTCACCAACTACTTCTCAGACAGAGTTCAGTGTGTCAAATCGGAGGGCCTGTTGAGACCTCTGGTAGTCTCTATGGGGGTGTCACAGGGTTCAATCCTCGGGCCGACTCTTTTCTATGTATACATCAATGATGTCGCTCTTGCTGCTGGTGGATTCTCTGATCTAGCTCTATGCAGACAACACCATTCTGTATACTTCTGGCCCTTCTTTGGACACTGTGTTAACCTCTCTGGGATATGTGGGACGGTAGCGTCACACCTGGCCAAAAGCCAGGGAAAATGCAGAGCGACAAATTCAAATTACTATAAAAATCTAACTTTCATAAAATCACACATGCAAGATAGCAAATTAAAGCTACACATGTTTTGAATCCAGCCAACATGTCTAAGGACAAAATGTCTAAGGACTAAGGACAATCACCCACGACAAACTCAAAGAATATGGCTGCCTAAATATGGTTCCCAATCAGAGACAACGATAAACACCTGCCTCTGATTGAGAACCACTCCAGACAGCCATAGACTTTGCTAGATAACCCCACTAGCTACAATCCCAATACATACACACCAAAACCCCAAGACAAAACACACCACAATACAAAAACCCCATGCCACACCCTGGCCTGACCCAATACATGAAGAAAAACACAAAATACTTAGACCAGGGCGTGACAGAACCCCCCGCCCCTAAGGTGCGGACTCCCGAACGCACCTCAAAACAATAGGGAGGGTCCGGGTGGGCGTCTGTCCATGGTGGCGGCTCCGGCGCGGGACGTGGAACCCACTCAGTCAATGTCTTAGTCCCCTCTCCTTGCGTCCCTGGATAGTCCACCCTCGCCGCCGACCATGGCCTAGTAGTCCTCACCCAGAACCCCACTAGACTGAGGAGCAGATCGGGACTGAAGGACAGCTCGGGACTGAGGGGAAGCTCGGGAGTGAGGGGAAGCTCGGGAGTGAGGGGAAGCTCGGGAGTGAGGGGAAGCTCGGGAGTGAGGGGAAGCTCGGGAGTGAGGGGAAGCTCGGGAGTGAGAGAAAGCTCGGGAGTGAGAGAAAGCTCGGGAGTGAGAGAAAGCTCGGGAGTGAGAGAAAGCTCGGGAGTGAGAGAAAGCTCGGGAGTGAGAGAAAGCTCGGGAGTGAGAGAAAGCTCGGGAGTGAGAGAAAGCTCGGGAGTGAGAGAAAGCTCGGGAGTGAGAGAAAGCTCGGGAGTGAGAGAAAGCTCAGGAGTGAGAGAAAGCTCAGGAGTGAGAGGAAGCTCAGGAGTGAGAGGAAGCTCAGGAGTGAGAGGAAGCTCAGGAGTGAGAGGAAGCTCAGGAGTGAGAGGAAGCTCAGGCAGGTAGGTAGATCTACCAGATCCTGGCTGGCTGGTGGTTTCAGCAGATCCTGGCAGACTGGCGGATCCTGGCCGACTGGCGGATCCTGGCCGACTGGCGGATCCTGGCCGACTGGCGGATCTGGAAGAGTCTGGTTGACTGGCGGATCTGGAAGAGTCTGGTTGACTGGCGGATCTGGAAGAGTCTGGCTGACTGGCGGATCTGGAAGAGTCTGGCTGACTGGCGGATCTGGAAGAGTCTGGCTGACTGGCGGATCTGGAAGAGTCTGGCTGACTGGCGGATCTGGAAGAGTCTGGCTGACTGGCGGATCTGGAAGAGTCTGGCTGACTGGCGGATCTGGAAGAGTCTGGCTGACTGGCGGATCTGGAAGAGTCTGGCTGACTGGCGGATCTGGAAGAGTCTGGCTGACTGGCGGATCTGGAAGAGTCTGGCT
This sequence comes from Oncorhynchus kisutch, assembly GCF_002021735.2. Lineage (NCBI taxonomy): Eukaryota > Metazoa > Chordata > Actinopteri > Salmoniformes > Salmonidae > Oncorhynchus > Oncorhynchus kisutch. The sequence continues at coordinate 43,154,909 of NC_034177.2, forward strand.
GACTGGCGGATCTGGAAGAGTCTGGCTGACTGGCGGATCTGGAAGAGTCTGGCTGACTGGCGGATCTGGAAGAGTCTGGCTGACTGGCGGATCTGGAAGAGTCTGGCTGACTGGCGGATCTGGAAGAGTCTGGCTGACTGGCGGATCCTGGCAGACTGAAAGATCTGGCTGCTCCATGCTGACTGGCGGCTCTGGCTGCTCCATGTAGGCTGACAGCTCTGGCGGCTTCTTACAGACTGGCAGCTCTGGCGGCTCCGTGCAGACTGGCAGCTCCTTGCAGACTGGCAGCTCCTTGCAGACTGACAGCTCCTTGCAGACTGACAGCTCCGTGCAGACTGGCAGCTCCTTACAGACTGGCAGCTCCTTACAGACTGGCAGCTCCTTGCAGACTGGCAGCTCGGGCTGCTTCATGCAGACTGACAGCTCTGGCTGCTCCATGCAGACTGACATCTCTGGCTGCTCCATGCAGACTGACAGCTCAGGCTGCTCCATGCAGGCTGGCAGCTCTGGCTGCGCTGAACAGGCGGGAGACTCCGGCAGCGCAGGAGAGGAGAAAGGCTCCGACAGCGCTGGAGAGGCGGGAGACTCCGACAGTGCAGGAGAGGCGAGGCGCACTGTAGGCCTGGTGCGTGGTGCTGGTACAGGTGGTACTGGACCGAGGACACGCACAGGAAGCCTGGTGCGGGGAGCTGCTACCGGAGGGCTGGGGTGTGGAAGTGGTACTGGATAGACCGGACCGTGCAGGCGCACTGGAGCTCTTGAGCACCGAGCCTGCCCAACCTTACCTGGCTCGATGCCCACTCTAGCCCGGCCGATACGAGGAGCTGGAATATACCGCACCGGGCTATGCACCCGCACTGGGGACACCGTGCGCACCACTGCATAACACGGTGCCTGCCCGGTCTCTCTAGCCCACCGGTAAGCACAGGGAGTTTGCGCAGGTCTCCTACCTGGCGTGGCCATACTCCCTGTGAGCCCCCCCCAATACATTTTTGGGGCTGACTCCCGGGCTTCCTTGCCAACCGTGTTCCCTCGTATTGCCGGCTCCTCTCTCCGGCTGCCTCTGCTCTCCTAAGTGCCTCCACCTGTTCCCATGGAAGGCGATCCCTTCCCGCCAGGATCTCCTTCCATGTGTAGCAACCCTTGCCATCCAATATATCTTCCCATGTCCAATCCTCATTGCACCGCTGTTGCTGCCTTTGTTGCCTCTCCTGTGGCTCCTGCCTGTTGACACGCTACTTGGTCCGTTTGTGGTGGGTGATTCTGTTACGGTTTTCTCTGTGTGAAGGAGAGTCGGACCAAACTGCAGCGTGTAGATTGCGATCCATGTTTAATGAAATAACGTACAACACGAATAAACAAACACTACAAAACAAAGAACGTAACGAAAACCGAAACAGCCTATACTGATGCAAACTAACATAGAGGACACTAAGGACAATCACCCACGACAAACTCAAAGAATATGGCTGCCTAAATATGGTTCCCAATCAGAGACAACGATAAACACCTGCCTCTGATTGAGAACCACTCCAGACAGCCATAGACTTTGCTAGATAACCCCACTAGCTACAATCCCAATTCATACACACCAAAACCCCAAGACAAAACACACCACAATACAAAAACCCCATGCCACACCCTGGCCTGACCCAATACATGAAGAAAAACACAAAATACTTAGACCAGGGCGTGACACATACAGATAAGATACCGTCTGCCCTTGTGTTCGGCCTGTGGCGTTTGGATTGACTGTGTGGGGGGGGTTGGGTGATTGGACTGTGGAAATAATATGAAGGGAGAGGGACGTGACATGGGCGTGTGTGGTTGTGTGTGTGTGTATTATGACTGTATACAGATGGGTGGATGATGGAATTGACCGGTCATGCTCCACAAAAAGGGATCTTGAGGGTTTTTGTCAGGCCTTTGTTGCAGTGTGGACATTGTGACAGTGTTGACTCTGGAGAGGGGAGTGGGCTGCAGGCACCATACACAATAGCAGGAGACGTGGGGCCTGCAGATGGAGAGATAATGACTTGGCATTTAAAAATAGGGAATAAATGTGATAACTGATGCACATGGGGTAGAAAGCTTACTTACCCTTTAGACCATATAAACTTGAACAAATTGAGCAAGTGAAGAACATTTGAAAAGGGGCATTTCATCTTATCTGAACATGGTACATTTTTCTGTGAGGGTTTGATCAACTTTGACCTTCATCAGATAAAGCAAATCAGTCTGGTCATCATGTTGTCAACGGGGCCTCTTAAAGTCTAATGTTATATCCGGTATATTTAGTGTATTTGTATATTAATATATCTGTGATTTTTGTGTCCTCCCTTGTGATTCTCGCATGAGTAAGTCTAGATCTAATGCTGGCCAATGGGAGCATGCCGGGGGTGCTTCCAGGAGACTAGCTTACTTGCTGCAGTGAAATTATTCTGGAAAAGGAACTGGACTCCGTGCCGGTATGCTTCTGTATTGGTTATAGAGCCCTACTTCAGCTGTTTGTGCTGGGCAATTTCACAGTGACAGAATATTGACCACATTTTTTCACTTTAAAATGTATGCCAAACAAAAAACATTGATTTCAAAGTTTAATAAACCATACAGCTATGCAGAAGGACCACTTTTAACAATTTTCACTGAAACATTTACAAAAATGAATTTTAGTGGAAGAACTGTGCAGATGCCAACCTTGGTATAGGAATTACGGGAAAATCTCCCTAAAATGTTTATGCGCCCACATTTTCCAAAAACGGTTAAACATCTCCCGAATTAAGATTCAGTGATGTCTTCAGAAATAATGGGTTGTCAGCTATATGACATGGCACCTTGGAGTTTGAAAAAAATCTATTTTGGTTATTGAACTACTATATGTGAAGTGGATTTACACCTGGTAACAGAATTATAGTATGGAATTACTTATCCCTGATCTGCACTACACAGAAATGCATAATTATGGATGTCAATGTCATTTTCCTCATGTTTCACAACTCTGGACATCACAGCGCAACACAGCAGAGCACAGTAGAGTACAGTGCAGTACAATGTAGCACAGCAGAATAGAGTAGGGTTGAGTTCAGTACAGTGGACAAATGGACAAAGTTGTGGCAAAATGGCTTAAGGACAACAAAGTCAAGGTATTGCAGTGGCCATCACAAAGCCCTGACCTCAATCCTGTAGAAAATTTGTGGGCAGAACTGAAAAAGCGTGTGCGAGCAAGGAGGCCTACAAACCTGACTCGGTTACACCAGCTCTGTGAGGAGGAATGGGCCAAAATTCACCCAACTTATTGTGGGACGCTTGTGGAAGGCTACCCAAAACGTTTGACCGAAGTTAAACAATTTAAAGGAAATGCTACCAACTACTAATTGAGTGTATGTAAACTTCTGACCCACTGGGAATGTGATGAAAGAAACACAAGCTGAGAATAATCATTCTCTCTACTAATATTCTGTCATTTCACATTCTTAAAATAAAGTGGTTATCCTAACTGACCTAAGACAGCGATTTTTTACTAGGATTAAATGTCAGGAATTGTGGAAAAACTGAGTTTAAATGTATTTGGCTAAGGTGTATGTAAACTTCTGACTTCAACTGTATAATAAAGTTGAGGCCCAAAGTAACACAGTTGTCACGCCCTGGTCTTAGTATTCTGTGTTTTCTTTATGTATTGGGTCAGGCCAGGGTGTGACATGGGTTTATTTATGTGGTGTGTTTTGTCTTGGGGTTTTCGTAGGTATTGGGATTGTGGCTTAGTGGGGTGTTCTAGCATAGTCTATGGTTGTCTGGAGTGGTTCTCAATCAGAGGCAGGTGTTTATCGTTGTCTCTGATTGGGAACCATATTTAGGCAGCCATATTCTTTGAGTTTTTGTGGGTGATTGTTCATGTCTCTGTGTTTGTTGTCACCAGATAGGCTGTATAGGTGTTCACGGTTGTTGTTTTTGTATTGTTCGTTTTTCATCATAATTAAACATGTATCAAATTTCCACGCTGCAGTTTGGTCCGACTCTCCTTCGACGGAAGAAAACCGTAACAGTGCATTGGTTATAATTTATTGATACAGATATTAACCAAAACCCTCTTGGATAGACTCACAGTCAGGGTTGCACAATTCTGTTAGCTTTCCTATAATTCCCAGTTTTTTCTGAAATCGTGCTGGGAAGATTTCTGGACTTGTGAGGTACTAAGCAGGGAAATTTGGAATCCTTCAGCTCAAATCTGGTTTAATGGAAAACCAGGAAATCTTGGGAAAGGTACCGGAATTTTGCAACCCTACCTCCTCACAGTAAAGTCACAAGTGCTCATGTCCATAACCTCAACAATAAACATGGATGGTTGTAGGCAGACTGAAGTAGTTTGGAGTGGGATTCAGTTGTGTTTCATGCTTCATTTTAGTCATTTCACAATCCCTCTGTAGAGGAGAAGAAAGAGAAGGGGAAATAAGAGAACTAGGAGATTGCTGTAGGCCAGTATATTCTGTAATGACCTTGGGAGGAGCACTCCTTTGGTTATACTGTAGAATCCCTGACTATTACTCAACTCGGAGGCTTTTGATGCTGATTCAAATAAAATAAATGTAAATACTTTACGAGCCCCTAACCAACAATGCAATTTTAAAAAATGGGTAAGAATAAGATATAAAAGCAACAGGTAATGAAAGAGCAGCAGTGAAATAACAATAGCAAGACTATATACAGGGGGGTACCGGTACAGAGTCAATGTGCGGGGACACTGGTTAGTTGAGGTAATATGTACATTTAGGTAGAGTGACTATGAATAGATAACAACAGAGAGTAGCAGCAGTGTAAAAGTCTGGGCAGCTATTTGAATAGGTGTTCAGGAGTCTTATGGCTTGGGGGTAGAAGCTATTTAGAAGCCTCTTGGACCTAGACTTGCTGCTCCGGTAGCGCTTGCCGTGTGGTAGCAGAGAGAACAGTCTATGACTAGGGTGGCTGGAGTCTTTTACCATTTTTAGGGCCTTCCTCTGACACCGCCTGGTATAGAGGTCCTGGATGGCAGGAAGCTTGGCCCCAGTGATGTACTGGGCCGTTTGTACTACCTTCTGTAGTGCTTGTGGTCGGAGGCCGAGCAGTTGCCATACCAGGCAGTGATGCAACCAGTCAGGATGCTCTCGATGGTGCAGCTGTAGAACCTTTTGAGGATCTGAGGACCCATGCCCAATCTTTTCAGTCTCCTGATTTGGACTAGGTTTTGTTGTGCCCTCTTCACGACTGTCTTGGTGTGCTTGGACCATGTTAGTTTCTTGGTGATGTGGACACCAAGGAACTTTAAACTCTCAACCTGCTCCACTACAGCCCCGTCGATAAGAATGGGTGCGTGGTCAGTCCTCTTTTTTCTGTAGTCCACAATCATCTCCTTTGTATTGATCATGTTGAGGGACAGGTTGTTGTCCTGGCACCACATGTCTCTGACCTCCTCCCTATAGGCTGTCTTGTTATTGTAGATGATCAGGCCTTCCACTGTTGTGTCATCGGCAAACTTAATGATGGTGTTGGAGTCATGCCTGGCCGTGCAGTCATGGGTGAACAGAGAGTACAGGAAGGGACTGAGCACGCACCCTGAGGGGCGCCTGTGTTTAGGATCAGCGTGGTGGATGTGTTGTTGCCTACCCTTACCACCTGGGGGCAGCCCGTCAGAAAGTCCAGGATCCAGTTGAAGGGGGAGGTGTTTAGTCCCAGGGTCCTTAGCTTATTGATGAGCTTTGAGTACACTATGATGTTAAATGTTGAGCTGTAGTCAATGAATAGCATTCTCACGTAGGTGTTCCTTTTGTCCGGGTGGGAAAGGGCAGTGTGTGCAATAGAGATTGCATCATCTGTGGATCTGTTGCGGCGGTATGCAAATTGGAGTGGGTCTAGGGTTTCTGGGATAATGGTGTTGATATGAGCCATGACCAGCCTTTCGAGGCACGTGAGTGCTACAGGTCAGTAGTCATTTATTCAGGTTACCTTAGTGTTCTTGGGCAAAGGCACTATGGTGGTCTGCATAAAACATGTTGGTATTACAGACTCGGGCAGGGAGAGGTTGGAAATGTCAGTGAAGACACTTGCTAGTTGGTCAGGGAATGCTCGCAGTGCACGTCCTGGTAATCCGTTTGGCCTTGTGAATGTTAACCTGTTTAAAAGTCTTACTCACATCGGCTGCAGAGAGCGTGATCACACAGTCTTCCAGAACACCTGGTGCTCACATGCATTTTTCAGTGATATTTGCCTCAAAGCGAGCATAGAGGTAGTTTAGCTCGTCTGGTAGGCTCTTTTCACTGGGCAGCTCTCGGCTGTGCTTCCCTTTGTAGCCTGTAATGGTTTGCAAGCCCTGACACATCCGACGAGCGTCAGAGCCGGTGTAGTATGATTCGATCTTAGTCCTGTATTGACGCTTTGCCTGTTTGATGGGTCGACGGAGAGCATAGCGGGATTTCTTATAAGTTTCCGGGTTAGAGTCCCGCTCCTTGAAAGCGGCAGCTCTAACCTTTAGCTCAGTGCGGATGTTGCCTGTAATCCATGGCTTCTGGTTTGGGTATGTACGTACGGTTATTGTGGGGACGACGTCATCGATGCACTTATTGATGAAACCAATGACTGATGTGGTGTACTCCTCCATGCCATCAGAGGAATCCCGGAACATATTACAGTCTGTGCTAGCAAAACAGTCTTGTAGCTTAGCATCTGCTTCATTTGACCACTTTTTTATTGATCTTGTCACTGGTGCTTCCTGCTTTAATTATTGCATGTAAGCAGGAATCGTGAGTATAGAATTATGGTCAGATTTGCCTAATGTAGGGCGAGGGAGAGCTTTGTATCCGTCTCTGTGTGTGGAGTAAAGTTTGTCCAGAGTTTTTTTCCCCCTCTGGTTGTACATTTAACATGCTGATAGAAATGAGGTAAAATTGATTTAAGTCCCCGGCTACTAGGAGTGCTGCCTCTGGGTGAACGTTTTCTTGTTTGCTTATGGCGGAATACAGCTTATTCAATGCTGTTTTAGTGCCAGCCTCTGACTATGGTGGTATGTAAACAGCTATGAAAAATACAGTTGAAAACTCTGTAGGTAGGTAGTGTGGTCTACAGTTTATCATGAGATACTCTACCTCAGACGACCAATAGCTCGAGACCTCCTTAGATGTCGTGCAGCTGTTATTTACAAAAATGCATGGTCCGCCGCCCCTGGTCTTACCAGACGCCGCTGTTCTATCGTGCCGGTGCAGCGTATAACCAGACAGCTTTATGTTGATAGTGTCGTCGTTCAGCCACGTATCTGTGAAGCATAAGATATTACAGTTTTGAATGTCCCGTTGGTAGTTTAATCTTCCACGTAGGTCATCTATTTTATTGTCCAAAGATTGAACGTTTGCTAGCAGAATGGAAGGAAGTGGGGGTTTATTCCATCACCTACAAATTCTTAGAAGGCAGCCCGCCCTCCGGACCCTATTTCTCCACCTTCTCTTCACGCAAATCACGGGAATCTGGGCCTGTTCCCGAGAAAGCAGTATATCGTTCGCGTCGGCCTCGTCAGACTCGTTAAAGGAAAAAAAATATTCTGCCAGTCTGTGGTGAGTCATCGCAGTCCTGATGTCCAGAAGTAATTTTCGATCAGAAGAGATGGCAGCTGCAACATTATGTACAAAATAAGTAAAAAAATAAGTTACAAACAACGCAAATAAAAAAACACAATCGGTTGAATTATCAATGTATGGAATAAGGCCCGAGGGTGTGTGGTACATGGCCAATTTTTTTATTTTACCTTTATTTAACTAGGCAAGTCAGTTAAGAACAAATTCTTATTTTCAATAAAGGCCTAGGAACAGTGGGTTAACTGCCTGTTCAGGGGCAGAACGACAGATTTGTACCTTGTCAGCTCAGGGGTTTGAACTTGCAACCTTCCGATTACTAGTCCAACGCTCTAACCACTAGGCTACCCTGCCGCCCCAATATATCACGTCCAAGGGCTGTTCTTAGGCACGACGCATTTCGGATACAGCCATTAGCCGTCGAATATTGGCCATGTACCACAAACCCCTAAGGTGCCTTATTACTATTATGAACTGGTTACTGAAGTAATTAGAGCAGTAAAAACAAATGTTTTATCATACCCATGGTATACGGTCTCATATACAACGGCTGTCAGCCAATCAGCATTCTTGGCTGGAACCACCCAGTTTATAATGGCTGTTACATCACATACACAAACAGAGGAAGAGAGTGTGCTTGTATGGGCCTAATGAGCCGTTAGGCTGATGACATCACCCCTGTGTGTGGGCCTACAGTACACCCAAATTCCAAGGCTCACCCGCACACACTCACTCCAAGGGTGCTCTGTTGACTGCTCTGTAAACTCTCTCTCCTATAATGATTGGTGTTGTGTGAGGAGAAGACTGGGTTGTTTGCAGTCACCCAGTACACAGAAGACTAGAAACTATGAGTCTCGTTCCCATATCAGCACTCCATCTTCCTCGCTATAGTCCTGGCAAGTGCGGGAAAGAGACTGTAGACTCTCACTCTGTCTCATTCACGCCTCCTGCTTTGTGAGACAGCCATTAGCTGCTTCTCTGTGTGTCTGCTGGAGCTGACACAGAACACCAATCAGCCTGCCTGCTGCCAGAGAGCAACGCTGTCTCTCTCATCCCTGCAATTACTCAGCTAATGCAGATTTGTCAAACAAAGTGAACATGTGAGTGTGTGTGGTTCTCCACATTAGAGCTCTGTGCCCGTATCCACAAAGCATCTCAGATTAAGAGTGCTGATCGAGGATCAGGTCCCACCCATCCAATCTTATTCATTATGATCTAAAAAGTAGCACTGATTCTGGATCAGCACTCCTACTCAGACGCTTTGTAGATACAGGTCCTGATTCCATCTCACCCTAGGGCAGGGTTTCCCAAGCTCGGGCCTGGGGCCCCCCCTGGGTGCACGTTTTGATTTTTGCCATAGCACTACACAGCTGATTCAAATAACCAACTCATCATCAAGTTGTAATTATTTTAATCAGCTGTGTAGTGCGAGAGCAAAAACCAAAACGTGCACCCAGGGGGGGCCCCACCGAGTTTTGGAAACCCTGCCCTAGGGTATCAACAGATTTCTAAGGATGAAGACATACTGTAGAATTGTCAGGGTGAAATGTGTTGTGTCATTCAGAGGGTTCTGGATGGTGTAACCACAGTCAGTTAAGACCTGTTAACGGTACAGGTTCCCGAGGGGGTACCCCCCCCCCGCTCAACTGAAACGGTGGCGCACGGAATGCAAAAATATTCTTAGAAATATTTAACCTCCACACATTAACAAGTCCAATAGCTCAAATGAAAGATAAACACCTTGTTCATCTACCCAGCGTGTCAGATTTCTAAAATGTTTTACGACGAAAACATAGCACATATTTATGTCAAACCACCACAAAGACACAGACGATATACAGCCCTTTTGTCGAACAAAAGATGCAATCACAAACGCAGGATTAAAAGAAAAATAATTCACTAACCTTTTGAAAATCAGATGACAGTAATAGGACATGTTACACAGTACATTTATGTTTTTTTCAATAATTTATATCCATAAATGTCCGTTTACATTGACGCCATGTTCAGAAAATGCTCCAAAATGTCAGGAGAAATTATAGATAGCTCCGCCAGATAACAGAAATACCCATCATAAACTTTGACTAAATATACATGTTCTACATATATTTAGAAAGATACACTGCTTCTTAATGCAACCGCTGTGTTACATTTATTTTTAACATTACAGAATTAGTTCACTATGCAATAATCTGAGACGGCGCTCAGACGTAAGCAATATTTCTCCGCTATGTTGGAGTCAACAGAAATACAATACCTTTGATGGTCTTCAATCAGAATGTAGTGGAAGGAGTCATACTTACCCAATACATCGTTTTGTTTCAGTTCGTGTGTCCTTATAGTAGCATCTGCTAGCACTTTCAGCTGAAATGCACCCAAAATGACTTCTGGTCCCGAACAGTTGCGCATCAAAACTTCAAAATTACATATTATATGTCGACTAAATTGGTCAAACTAAGTGCAGAATCAAGCTTTAGGATGTTATAAACATACAAAACAATTCTCAATTCAACCGGACAATCATACTTCTTCTCAGGCAAGCTGGAACAGAGGAAGGTCTGTGTCCAATTCGCGCCCTAACGAACATGTATTTTCTCACGACACCCACTCTTTTGCCTCCCAAAGGGTCAAAGCTCGCGGGATTTGCACAATTAAACGCTCTACTGAATGAGGACATCTAGTGGAAGACATAGAAAGTGTCTCCAGATGCATAGCTGGTTGGGAAGGGTGGGGGCGATGACGTCAAAGTTGCCCCAACTTTCAGGATTCCAAAACTAGTTTGGGAGATTGCCTGCCCTGTGAGTTCTGCTATACTTACAGACATAATTCAAACGGTTTTAGAAGCTTTAGAGTGTTTTCTATCCAATAATTATTATTATATGCATATATTAGTCATTTTGGACAGATTCTTTTTCAGTTTACTATGGGCACGCAATTCATCCAAAGGGGGCAGTATTATGCCTAGCATTAACAGGTAATAATATATATATATTAAGAACACATTCTTATTTACAATGACAGCCTAGGAACAATGGGTTAACTGCCTTGTTCAGGGGAAGAATGACAGATTTTTGCCTTGTCAGCTCAGGGATTCGATCTAGTAACCTTTTACTGGCCCAACGCTCTATCCACTAGGCTACCTGCCGCCCGTAAGACATAAGAGCAGGACTGCCAGAAAAAGTGTGGCGGGGCGGCATTTGCCACAGCACTTTTCAGGCAGGTGTCGCAGCGCCGCTCCATCTTTGATTTAATTGAATAAAATATCATGCCGTAAAGTGTTAAAAAGAGGGGCAAAGTGCAGTTCTTTTGTTTTTAACCAGTTTGACGATTTATCAATGTGCTCACATTTTCACTTTCAATTCACATCGGAGTGCTGCTGCAGGCTCAGTGCGTGTCTTGACTAATCCGATTCACGGAAATCGCAGCTCTCTCCACTTTCCTCCAGTATTTATTTAGCAAAGGTGATAACACGTCACTATCGGCAGATACAAGCAAATACACATAAATATAGCAGTCTATACACCTAAAAATGTGCAATCTGACATGAAGTATTGCAGGGTTCCCCAACTGGCGGCCCGCAGGTCCTTTTATTTAGCCCCATAAGTTAAAAATATATATAAAATAGAGACATGTGATTGTATAAAATGTAAGCAAGGTTTAGAAATTATGATGTTTTAGTCAAACATATCCATTTGGGCTTCTTGGGGTCATTTGGCAGTGTACAAATGATTTGTAATTATGTTCCGGCCCCCGAACATCCGCTCTTGAAAAAAACCGGACAATTGCTAAATCTAGTTGATGATCCCTGATGTATTGCATGAAAACTAGACTATTTGTCAGTCTGTTCAGCAGCAGCTACATAATCGAGCCTATTACGCGCTCTGTCCCTCTGTCCAGTGTAAACACATCGGTAACATTGTGTATGTTGCTTTCTCTGTGTCTGTGAACAAGTAAAGTACACTGTTGCTGCAGTTTGACAGAGTTTTTTTTAACCATATGACCTAATTACAAAAACTCTTGTGGTGCCACTTCTGCATAAGAGGAACTACTCAGATTGAGACAAATTGGTGACTGAATGGGTTCCTTTAATTTCTCCAGATACAGTTGATTTATATAATACAGACATTCAGTTAATGCCATTCAATACCTTTAATTTAGACAGAATGGAGATAACTGCAGAAATATGAAAACCTTTGAAACATACAACAAAAAATAAACAAAATGTATGATTTGACGTAACATAGTGTTTCCTTTAACATGTATATATGAAAGAACATTCTCTGTTATCCACTTTTAAGTTGGGAAGTGAATACTTAGTTTCTGATTGACTTGGGTAATGACCAATGGGGCAGAGTTTTTACCGTCATTGTCAGTGCCGGTGCTGAAGAATGGATAAAGTTTAGCAGGTTTTAAAGCGTAATTGGAGAAAGAATAGATATGAGACCTGTTGTCCACATCATAAAAGGAGACCTGACCCTTTTCATAATCAATATAAATCCCTATCTTCTGGGGCGTCTGATTAAGAAAGAGGAGGACAGGAAGCTTATCAAGAGCTATATACTCATTCTCATCACTCATCCATAGAGCCAGGTATCCATTGTCAGGCTCCACAATAGTCCTTCCCTTCCTGTTGATGGACTCTACTGCCACTCCTAAAACCCAGTCAGTCTTTCCTTCCACCTGCACCTCATAGTAGAATCTCCCCGAGGAGAAACCCTCTTTTCCTAGGACATTAACAACAACATCAAACCTTTGAGGGCCGTCTGTGACATTTTGCCGGAGATCTCCAAATCTCACTTGTTTCCCGTCTTCAGAGACGATGAGGTTGGGATGTGCTGTGTCAGGGTCCAGAGTCACATTCACTGCACACTTCTTGATCCTTCCCAACTCAGCAGCAGACAGCCTGTTCTCTTCACCATCGAGTGCTTCTCTCAGCTTGTTCACAGCTCTCCTAATAGCTCCAACACTGGGATCACTGTGAACGCTGACCTCGGACCAGTCGATGGTAGCCGGTGGGGTACAAAGGGATGGGAACATCTGGAGAAGGTGGAGGTGGTCTTCAGTGTGTGAGAGCTGCTCCAGCTCATTGCTTCTCTTCTGTAGCTGAGAGATTTCCTGTGATAGCTTTAGAATATGCTCTACAGCCCAGGTTGCTGCTGCTTCCTGGTTCTTCTCAATCTCCTCAATTACTTTTATGTAGGTCTTCTCAACGATCCTTGCCATTTCAGTCAGTAACAGCACTGTGTCCGCTTTCTCCCTCTCCACATTTTTCTCACTGTGTTTTGCAGCGTGTGCGATCTCCTTTATCTTCTCACTTCGGTCATGGATCATCAGCTGCATTTCCACCCTCACTTTTTTTACGGCTATCTCTCCACACTCATCCGTTATGTGGACGTAGTGGTTCTTGTCCTTGCAGAATGGATACTGACCAGTTTGGCCGCTTCCACAGGTGTGTCTGTCTTGTTTCATGCTGTACTCATACTCCAGGTCTTCCTCCTCATCATCGATCTCAATATCTTCTTCGAATTCCTCCAGAGCAGCGGTGCATGTCAGGCACACAGATAACAGCAAGTACAACAGGCTGGCATTCAGGGCCCTCCCTATCCTATTGTTGTTTGGTGACATTTCTGGGAACAAGAAAACACAGTCATGTTTTAGTCTAGTTTAGCTTAGTTTGTGTTCAGTCCATCTAGAATATGAATGCAAAGCCCGATTTAAGAACTGAAACTTTAATGACTGGTATATATCCATGTAGAGATAAAAGGCAGCATTGGTTACATGTATTCTCTGGGGGAAAAAACTTTGCTTGGCCCATGTTGGCTCAGTCTGCCAGTCAATGACTTATGCATCATTAGCCTGGTTAAACTGAAAACATAACAGAGAGGCTAAAATCTCAAAACGAACAAATCCTCTAGAACAAAATGGAGACCAACTCTATATTAATGCCAATAATTTTGGAATGAGATTCGACGAGCAGATGTCCACATACTTTGGTCATATAGTGTAGGTAACATGACTTGCATGGGATTTGTGCCACAGAAAACAGTGCCAGGCCAAGCATGGATTGCTGTCATACCTTGTATCAACAACAAACACATACAAACCCTTTCACTCAGGACGCAAATAATAATTGGGATGCCAGTGATCAAAAAATTGAATGTATCCTGGGGCATATTATTAGGATACTACCATGAAATAACATTTGAACTGTATAATGTATTGTAGAAAATCCACAATTTATCTACAAAAGTTTGCGATGTCCAATCTATACATTGCATTTCTATTAAATCTACAATATGTAACTTTTTAGGCGACACACCAAATTCATATTGAAATGTGAGATATACATCTTAAATTCTCACTGAAAGCAAGTCTAAGAAGCAGTAGATATGTTCTATGCTTGCTATTTCTATGCGTCTCGTTCTTAAGTTTTATTTTTGCGTCTTACGGTTTAGATGGTACAATGATTCTCTACATAATGAATGCTTTTTTTGTCACAAACTGAAATTAGGCGAACTATTACAATTTTTGCAACCAGGAAATAGAGTGATTTCTGCATAGTGCACCTTTAAAGCGTTAAGAAATGTCCCCATGGTAAATAAACTTGTACACTCACCTGATTATGTGTTTGCCTCTAGTAGTGTCTCAGTTGGCTCTCTTCTTTCACTTCACTTGAAAGAGGATTACTTTATATCCAGTACCTGGCCAGGATAGTTTCACTTTTACTATAATACCCTGACGTCAGTCATACCAGCATAAAATATGTATTTCCTCCTCCTCCCCCTTCTTCTAAAGAACTATTGCATAAAATCAACTTAAAGGAACGCAAGTTAAATATTAACTTAAGTCGGTGAACATAGCAATGCACATTATATAATTTGGACTTAATACAACACCCTAAATCATCAAACCACTAGTTCAGTGAACTAAACCACTGACTCCATGGCAGCCCAGTATATAGGACATGAGGCCCTAATGAATCATTAGCTTTATGGAGAGCTGAAGACAGAGGACGAGGACACATCTCTTTCCTTGCAGACACACACACCCTTATTTACCACATGGCTGCCTGGAGTTTGACAGGTCCTATGTGGTTCTTAACAGTTTTATGCATGGATGGAGGCTGAGAGGCTGTCACAGCCTCAGGGGATATCAAGACTCAGGATAAGACCCAGATGCAGACACCGGAGGCGGATAGTTTGGTTCTCAGAATATTTATTATAGCAAAGGGCAGGTCGAGGGCAGGCAGAGGTTCCTAATCCGAGTCAATAAGGGACCGAACAGCAGGCAGGCTCAGTACAGGCAGAAAGGTTAGAACCAGGGAAGACTAGAAAACAAGAACTTGCAAAATGGGAAACACGCTGGTAAGACCTGGCAAAACAAGACAAACTGGCAAGAGACAAGCAGAAAACGCAGGTATAAGTACACAGGGGATAATGCGGAAAAATAGGAGACACCAGGTGGGGGGTGGAGACAAGCACAAGACAGGTGAAATAGATCAGGGTGTGACAGGGTAAGAGACATACTGTGCAGATTTTTTGGTTCTGAAATCTACAGAAGAGACAGAAAGGACAATAACAATATTCAGAGTCATATTTCTGTCAAGCTTAGAGGATCTCATGTCAAAAGCTGTTGAAGTAATATGGCTACAGGTTCACCTGCCTCACCTAATGCCTATTATTGTGGGAAGTTGCTATAGACCACCGAGTGCTAACAGACAGTATCTGGATAATACACTGATTGTACAAAACAATAGGAACATGGCATATAGACTGACCAGGTGAAATCTATGATCCCTTATTGATGTCACCTGATAAATCCACTACAGTCCGTGTAGATGAATGGGAAGGGACAGGTTACTCAAGGTGGGTGATAGGCCGTGGTCAACTTCTGTCTCAGGTTCCATCTTTGGCAGATCTCCTCAAAGAGATCAGAGACAAATTGGGAACCTCGATCAGACAGGATGTAATCAGGCACTCCCCAGCGAGTCAGGATTTATTTCGTAAGGATGTTAGAGACGGTCCTCGCTGTGGCCTGATGCAGGGCAAAGAGCTCCACCCACTTTGAATAGTAATCAACAAAAACAAGCATGTACACATTCTGATTGGAGCTTCTAGGAAATGGACCCATCAAATCCACTCCTAACATTTCCCAAGGTCGGGTAACAACCTTTTTACTGCAACTTTCCAGCAGGCTTTCTACCTTCCGGTTTGTACATTTGACAAACCTGACAGTTTCGGATGTGTGCTTGCAACTGCTTGTAGACTTTGAACCTGCCCAAATTACCAGCTAATGGGTCTTCATGGATATGTTGAAGCAGTTGAAGGCGTAGAGTTTCAGGTATGTACATTTGGTAGAGTGTTCTGTGAGGTAGTTGTACTACTCGGTAGACTTTGTCTTCATTGATGGTCAGCTTTGTGGTAGGATTGACCATATTTTCTCCATCTTCCAGGATAGTACAAAGCCTGTACTTCTGGATCATCCTGTTGGGCTTTCCAAATGGCCTCATCAGAGATGGGAAAGTCAGTTTTGGGTGAGTCTCGACTGCTTGACAGGATAGTAGCACATGTAAGATGAGGGCCACCGTTACCACAAGCAGGAGCTCTGGATAAGGCATCTGGAACAGTGTTGTATTTTCCTTTCCTGTATTCTACTGCAAAGGTGAACTCTTGCAACCGTAGAGCCCATCTGTTGAGTCTGGTGCTTGGTTTGTTGGTCTTGAACCCCCACACTAGGGAGGAATGGTCCGTGACCACAGTGAAATGTCTTCCCTCCAGGTAGTACCTCCACTTTTCCAAAGCCCAGACAACTGCAAGGTACTCTTGCTCGGTTGTGGAGTAGTTCCGTTCTGCTCCATTCAATGTCCGACTGGCGAACACTAGCACTTCTTTGGTGCCAAGTCCAGTCTGTTGGACTAGGACAGCACCAAGTCCAACATCACTTGCATCAGTGTAAACAACAAAAGGGCAATCAAAGTTGGGATGACCTCAAATGGGAGGTGTGACGAGGTGTTGTTTCAGAGTTTCCTTTTCACTTCAACGCGTTGAGGGGTTCTGCCACCTGGGAGACGTTTGACACAAACCGTAGGTACCATCCAGCCATCCCAAGGTACCGTTGAAGGGCCTTGAGTGTGGTTGGCACAGGGAAGTCTTGTACAGCCTTTGTCTTTTCAGGATCCACATGAATGCCGTCAAAAGACACAATATGGCCAAGGAACTTCAGGGAGGTTTGGCAGAAGTTGCTCTTCTTCATATTCAAGGTCAGACCAGCTTCTCTTAGCTTGTCCAAAACTGCTTGAAGATCTTGAAATTGTTGTTCTCTGTTCTGGGAGTAGATAATTACATCGTCCAGGTAGACGAAACAGATCTTCCCTTTGAGCTCACCTAACGCAATCTCCATGAGTCTTTGGAAAGTGGCAGGCGCGTTCTTTAATCCAAAAGGCATCACCTTTAAGGAAAACAAGCCCTCAGCACAGACAAAAGCAGTCTTGTCCTTGCTTTCCTGGTCCATCTCAACCTGCCAATAACCACTATTGAGGTCAAGGGTAGTGAACACAACAGCGCCAGACAATGACTCCAGGATCTCGTGGATGGTGGGAAGAGGATAGGCATCAGTCTGGGAAACATTGTTGGTCTTCCTATAGTCCACAAAAAGAAGACCACCCGTCTTCTTTGGGATGAGGACAACAGGAGCAGCCCAGGGAGAGGAGGAACGTTCTATTATATCTTGTGTTAACATATCATTAATGAGTCCCTTTTGGGTGATTAGCTTCGCTGGGGACAAACGATATGGCTTTTGCTTGATCGGCATTTCCTGTGTCAGGAATATTTTGTGCTTCAGGAGCCCGGTGTGTCCTAGCTTTGAAGTACATACATCAACATTATTCTGCAGCTGTTCCAACAGCCTTAACTCCTCTGGCTGTTCCAGCTGAGCTCTTTTCACAGCCTGTAAAAGGAGATCATCAGAAGGATTAGCAAGGGTTAGTGGTACCGGAGCAACGGCAGAGAAGACTGCCACATTTGAACCCCAATCATGTAACTTTGTAGCTTCTGATTGGAAGAAATGCTTCTTGCTCGGATTGTATGGAAACCAGTAGCAATTGTGTGCGATATCAATCTGGACACCACTGAAGTACATGAAATCAATTCCCGACACGACAGGAAAAGCAAGTTTCTTGGTTTGTAGGATAACAGAAGGAATCATATAGGAGCGATTACACAGGCGGAACTCTACCTCACTCCATCCAAGTGGTCGTTTAGCCTCACCATCAGCCAGATAGAGTGGACCTTCTGTCCACGGCTTCAAGTTGTATTGTGGACCTTTATCCTCCTTCCACAGTTTCTCATTGAGCAGTGTGTAGGATGACCCGGTGTCCATGGGCCTATGGACAGGGGTAACACCAGTTGGTGCAGTATTAACTGAAAAGGGGATGTCGATGGGGGGGCGTAGGCAGTGGGGTTGGGGTTTCAGCTCTGGTTAAAGCACCCAGAGTAGGATTGTCATTCCTGCGAAGAGAGTTAGGTGTGTTGGCCTGTTGTGATTTGTGGTTTCTGGAAGGGTTTACTTGATACGGTCTTAGACATGTAGCTGAAGAATGTCCCTTTTGGCTACATCTCCAACAGAACATGGGATGGTTCTGGGCTGGAGACTCTGGCTGTTGTTGATGGTCTGTGTTGGGTAACTGTTTGGGTGTCTGTTTCTTTCTCTGTTCATATTGCTGTTGGCATTCTCTGTCCTTCTCAAACTGCTGTCCCAGGCGAACCAGTCCATCGACAGTGGTGACTCTTTCTCTGAGTTGACTGGCTAGTAGAGGGCTGATGCTCTTCAAGATCAATTTAATGACCTGTTCCTCCTCAATGCCAGGTTTCCACCTTCTGCACAGGGAGTGGTAACCGCATGCAAAGTCACAGATATGCTCTTTCTCTCTTTGCACTCGATTTCTGACACTGTCTGCCAACTCATCTGTGTAGTCCTCAGACAGAAATGCAGAGGAAAACCTGGCCTCAAAGTCAGCCCAGGAGGTAGTGGTGAGACGTGTCACATCCCAACAGTCTCGAGCTGTCCCACGCAACACAATCCTCAATGTGGCAAGGAGTTCTTCATCAGCCAGGGGATTGAGGGCAAGAAAGTCACGACATCTTTCCAGATACATTAGCGGATCAGGACTGTCATCTTTTTCCCCAAGGTGGGAAATTGCAATTTAATGGGCATCGCCCCCACATGACATCTACTCATATCACCATGAACAAAAGAGCTAGGAGGGATTGAGGAGGTACAGGGGGAGGGAGTTATCGGACCATGAAAATGAACACCAGGATGCATGGTGGACTGCATCCTGCAAGGGGGGTCTGCAGCATGGCCTTGTCTTGGGCTGTTCGGAGGTGCCATCTTGGCCCACAGTGATCTGAACAGAAGTGGACACCAGAGAAACTCTGTGCAAGGAGTTGCGCCTAATGGAGGCCATGTCCACAGACATGTCATCCAACATTTTAACACAATTAGAGAGTTCTGTCTGCAAGTGGTCTACAGTGTTAACCATGGGATAAAACAGAATTAACGTCCTTGAAAACCTCAGTGTGGTGATGTTGCAGGCGCCATTGGAGAGTGGCAGTGAGTTGGTTTCATTGGTAGTCAAACTGCCTGTCCATGACACCAGTAATTTCCCGTCTTCCACTCTTACTGAGCTCTGTCAGCGTGTGGGTTAGAGTGCTCAGTGAGTTTCTGAATTCCATGGCACTCTGTTGTTGCTCTTCACTCAGACATTTGAATTTATGGTGGATTAGAGTTTGGAGATGTTGAGTCCGACGAATATCAAGGATGTCACCTTGAAGTTGTAAGACTACAACCTCTGGAGATAAACCAGACAATGGAAGAAGGTTGGGCGTCAGAGGGAGGGCTAGCTCAGTACTTCCATACAGATCCATGTCAATAAGTGAGTAACTGGTTAGACCTCCTTTGGCCTGTGGTCCAGACCGAGCATTCAGGTTCCCAGGGCTCTGGCCCAAATCAACTCCATTATTTCCATCACAATATGATTTGTATTGTCAGCTTGATGGTCAGAAGGGCCCTGTGTATTCCCATTGACAGGTATGATATGGATGAGCACATTTTCTTGGGGTGAATCCATTGTTTTAATTCCACACAAAATATTTGCTTTGGTTAGTTTTCAATGTTGAGCTGTCCCATCTGGGGTGCCATTTTTTATGTAACGGTTTTGACTTTTGTGAAGCTTTTGAACTTTTGAACTTTGTGAAGACCAATTAATTTGCCAGAATTTTATATAATTATGACATAACATTGAAGGTTGTGCAATGTAACAGCAATATTTAGACTTAGGGTTGCTGCCCGTTCGATAAAATACGGAACGGTTCTGTATTACACTGAAATAATAAACGTTTTGTTTTCGAAATGATAGTTTTCGGATTTGACACAGACATATGGAAATGTCTGCTCTACCCAAAATTACAACCAAGTCATTGCAGTATTACCACAAAATGGAAGAGGCAAGTAGAAGGGGAAAAAAGTAAGGAACTTGTATGTCGGCCCTCCATTAAAGAACATAAATGGTTAAAGAAAAGTGTGATAAATAAAAACATATACCAATTTAATTTCAGGACCAAAAAACTGAAAGCTGTGCCATATAAATTGCTAAATAGTTGGGAAGAGATTTTCGATTACCCATTCCATGGCACATGATTTATTAATTGATATGCAAAACAACGCTGGAGTCAAAACATCACATTTTTCAATTTAAATTACTACACAAAATTCTTGCAACCAATAGAATGTTATATATATATATGGGGGATGCAATCTCCCCAGCTCTGCAGATTCTGCTGTGAGGAGGCAGTCATTAGATAATTTATTTTGGTATTGTCCATATGTAGCTCGTTTTTGGTCACAGGTCCAGGAATGATTGAAGAATTGCAACATTTGCCTGGAACTAACACTGCAGATCGGAATACTGGGTGATTTGAAAAACCATAGTCAATCAATCAATAATATAATAATTATTTTACCAGAATTTTTTATTTTTATTTTACAATCTGTAGAAGCTATGAGAATAGAAAGGTTCAATACCTTTGTGAAGCATCACAGCACAGTCGAAAATATACAAATAGAAATCCAAAATGGATGATGTTGAGAGATAGATGGGAGGGGTTGAATGGAGCTGAAGGGTGGGACTAATAACAAGATAACCAATGTAAAACATACGGGATCTTTCAAATGTATATATGTTCAGAAATTTTGTGAAATAGCACAGTTACAAATAGAACTGGTTGGACATCAGAAATAGAGGAAGATCTAAAAACAAACAACATATAACTCTTAACTATTGTAAAATAGATTGTGTCTGTAAAATGTGTATAAGATACATAAACTAAAGGTAGAAGCCTAAGTGTTATTGTATATTAGTTTACTCTAATTTGGGGAAGTGTGGTAGGGTTTGCGGGGAATAATAAAGGTATATATTTTTAAAGTGTGTTTTTCTATATAGGTATGTGTATGTATATATGTGTATATGTATGCATATGTGTATGGATATATATATATTTACCCCAAAAAGATATGGGGGATTGGAAATGATTTATTATTTATTTATTTCACCTTTATTTAACCAGGTAGTTGAGAACAAGTTCTCATTTGCAACTGCGACCTGGCCAAGATAAAGCATAGCAATTCGACACATACAACAACACAGAGTTACACATGGAATAAACAAAACATACAGTCAATAATACAGTAGAGAAAAATAAAACAAAAAATCTATATACAGTGAGTGCAACTGAGGTAAGTTAAGGCAATAAATAGGCCATGGTAGCGAAGTAATTACAATATAGCAATTAAACACTGGAATGGTAGATGTGCAGAAGATTAATGTGCAAGTAGAGATACTGGGGTGCAAAGGAGCAAGATAAATAAATAAATATAGTATGGGGATGAGGTAGGTAATAGATGGGCTGTTTACAGATGGGCTATGTACAGGTGCAGTGATCTGTGAGCTGCTCTGACAGCTGGTGCTTAAAGCTATTGAGGGACATATGAGTCTCCAGCTTCAGAGATTTTTGCAGTTCGTTCCAGTCATTGGCAGCAGAAAACTGGAAGGAAAGACGACCAAAGGAGGAATTGGCTTTGGGGGTGACCGGTGAGATATACCAGCTGGAGCGCGTGCTACAAATGGGTGCTGCTATGGTGACCAGTGAGCTGAGATAAGGCGGGGCTTTACCTAGCAGAGACTTGTAGATAACCTGTAGCCAGTGGGTTTGGCGACGAGTATGAAGTGAGGGCCAACCAACGAGAGCGTACAGGATAGATAACATCACCGAAGTCGAGGATCGGTAGGATGGTCAGTTTTACGAGGGTATGTTTGGCAGCATGAGTGAAGGATGCTTTGTTGCGATACAGGAAGCCGATTCTAGATTTAATTTTGGATTGGAGATGCTTAATATGAGTCTGGAAGGAGAGTTTACAGTCTAACCAGACACCCAGGTATTTGTAGTTGTCCACGTATTCTAAGTCAGAGCCGTCCAGAGTAGTGATGCTGGACAGGTACGGGCAGTGATCGATTGAATAGCATGCATTTAGTTTTACTTGCATTTAAGAGCAGTTGGAGGCCATGGAAGGAGAGTTGTATGGCATTGAAGCTCGTCTGGAGGTTAGTTAACACAGTGTCCAAAGAGGGGCAAGAAGTATACAGAATGGTGTCGTCTGCATAGAGGTGGATCAGAGAATCACCAGCAGCAAGAGCAACATCATTGATGTATACAGAGAAGAGAGTCGGCCCGAGAATTGAAACCTGTGGCACACCCATAGAGACTGCCAGGGGTCCGGACAACAGGCCCTCCGATTTGACACACTGAACTCTATCAGAGTAGTTGGTAAACCAGGCGAGGCAATCATTTGAGAAACCAAGGCTGTCGAGTCTGCCAATAAGAATGTGGTGATTGAGAGTCGAAAGCCTTGGCCAGGTCGATGAAGACGTTAGAAAGACAGGGTAGGATAGATATAGGTCTGTAGCAGTTTGGGTCTAGAGTGTCACCCCCTTTGAAGAGGGGGATGACCGCGGCAGCTTTCCAATCATTGGGAATCTCAGATGATACGAAAGCGATGTTGAACAGGCTAGTAATAGGGGTGGCAACAATTTCAGCAGATCATTTTAGAAAGAGAGGAGGGTCCAGATTGTCTAGCCCGGCTGATTTGTATGGGTCCAGATTTTGCAGCTCTTTCAGAACATCAGCTATCTGGTTTTGGGTGAAGGAGAAATGGTGGGGGCATTGGCGGGTTGCTGTGGAGGGTTGCTGTGAAGAAAATTACATTGTTGCTTCCATCAATCTTTCCACAATATTAAGCTGATCCACCCCTTAAAAAAAGTAGCTATATCCACAGTAAAACGAGTTCTATATCGACATAACCTGAAATGCCGCTCAGCAAGGAAGAAGCCACTGCTCCAAAACTGCCATAAAAAGCCAGACTATGGGGACATGGGGACAAAGGTCGTATTTTTTGGAGAAATGTCCTCTGGTCTGATGAAACAAATATAGAACTGCTTGGCCATAATGACCATCATTATGTTTGGAGGAAAAAGGGGGAGTCTTGCAAGCCGAAGAACACCATCCCAACCGTGAAGCACGGGGGTGGCAGCATCATGTTGTGGAGGTGCTTTGCTGCAGGAGGGACTGGTGCACTTCACAAAATAGATGGCATCATGAGGGAGAAAAACTATGTGGATATATTGAAGCAACATCTCAAGACATCCGTCAGGAAGTTAAAGCTTGGTCGCAAATGGGTCTCCCAAATAGACAATGACCCCAAGCATACTTCCAAAGTGTTGGCAAAATGGCTTAAGGACAACAAAGTCAAGGTATTGGAGTGGCCATCACAAAGCCCTAACCTCAATCCTATAGAAAATGTGTGGGCAGAACTGAAAGGCATGTGCGAGCAAGGAGGCCTACAAACTTGACTCAGTTACACCAGCTCTATCAGGAGGAATGGGCCAAAATTCTCCCAACTTATTGTGCGAAGCTTGTGGAAGGCTCCCCGAAACGTTTGACCCAAGTTAAACAATTTAAAGGCAATGCTACCAAATACTAATTGATTGTATGTTAACCTACTGGGAATGTGATGAAAGAAATAAAAGCTGAAATAAATCATACTCGCTACTATTGTTCTGACATTTCACATTCTTAAAATAAAGTGGTGATCCTAACTGACCTAAAACAGGGAATTCTTACTAGGATTAAATGTCAGGAATTATGAAAAACTGAGTTTAAATGTATTTGGCTAAGGTGTATGTAAACGTCTGACTTCAACTGTACCTTAATAGAAGATGACTCAAATGAAAGTCACACAGTAAAATACTACTTGAGTAAAAGTCTAAAAGTATTTGGTTTTAAGTATACTTAAGTATCAAAAGTAAATGTAATTGCAAAAATATATTTAAGTATCAAAAGTAAAAGTAGAAATAATTTTAAGTGACTTCTATTAGGCAATCCAAACAGCACAATTTTATTTTATTTTTTAATATATATATGGATAGTCGAGGGCACAGAGACACAATTTACATATGAAGCATGTGTGTTTAGTGAGTCTGCCGCATCAGAGGCAGTAGGGATGACCAGGGATGTTCTCTTGAAAAGTGTGTGAATTGAACCATTTTCCAGTCCTGTTAAGCATTCCGAATGTAACAAGTACTTTTGTGTGCCAGGGAAAATGTATGAAGTAAAAAGTATAATATTTTCTTTAGAAATGTAGTGAAGTAAAAGTAGTCAAATATATAAATAGTAAGACAAATAGTAAAATGCGAAACTTTGGTACACATCTGCTGGATAGGGAGCCATTTATTATGTTCAACATAGGAGGGCAAAGCACAGGAAGTAGCTCTCTCAGTAGTTTAGTTGGAATAGGGTCCAGTATGCAGCTTGACGGTTTAGAGACCATTACTATTTTCATGAATGTGTCAAGAGATACAGGATTAAAAAACTTGAGTGTCTCCATTGATCCTAGGTCTTGGCAGTTCTGTGCAGACTCAGGACAACTGAGCTTTGGAGAAATGCTCAGATTTAAAGAGGAGTCGCAATTTGCTTTCTAATGATCATGATCTTTTCATCGAAGAAGTTCATGAATTTATCAATGCTGAAGTGAAAGCTATCCTGTCTTGTTGATTGCTGCTCTTTAGTTAGCCTTGCAAACAGTATAAAAAATACATTTGGGATTGTTCTTATTCTCCTCCATTAGCTTGGAAAAATAGGATGATCGAGCAGCAGTGAGGGCTCTTCGATATTGCAATGTACTGTCTTTCCAAGCTAGATGGAAGACTTCCAGTTTGGTGGAGCTTGGGTATTTTTTGTATACCAGGGAGCTAATTTATTGTGACAAATATGTTTTGTTTTTACGGGTGCGACTGCATCTAGGTTATTACGCAAGGTTACATTTAGAACCTCAGTTAGGTGGTTAACTGATTTTTGTACTCCGACCTCCTTGGGTAGGTGGAGGGAGTCTGGAAGGGCATCTAAGAATCTTTGGTTTGCCTTTGGATCTTGGTTGGGGTCTGAGCAGATTATTTGTTGCGATTGCAAACATAATAAAATGGTGGTCCTGCATAGATTGCATGACTAGAAGCTCACAAAAACATAGTAATTTGTTTTTGTAAATTGAAATTTGTCAGATCTGTCATTATTGTTAGCAACACCTCTGCATTTCTGAGATGTGTGGGGGATATGGTCACTAGTGTAACCAGGAGGAGAGGCTTGAGCCATGTTTCAGTCAGACCAATCACATCAAGATTATGATCAGTGATTAGTTCATTGACTATGACTGCCTTGGAAGTGAGGGATCTAACATTAAGTAACACTATTTTGAGATGTGAGATATCACAATCTCTTTCAATAATGACAGGAATGGAGGAGGTC
Organism: Oncorhynchus kisutch; assembly: GCF_002021735.2. NCBI lineage: Eukaryota > Metazoa > Chordata > Actinopteri > Salmoniformes > Salmonidae > Oncorhynchus > Oncorhynchus kisutch. The sequence goes on from NC_034177.2 coordinate 43,180,410, forward strand.
TTTATTCAAGTGAGATTGCTAAGGCGAACACCTCCATGTTTTGTTTTGCTCAACCTAGATCGAGTCACAGACACGGTCTCAATGGGGATAGCTGAGCTGACTACACTGACTGTGCTAGGGGCAGACCCCACTAAGCTGGCAGGCTGGCTAACAGCCTGCTGCCTGGCCTGCACCCGATCTCATTGTGGAGCTAGAGAAGTTAGAGCCCTGTCTATGTTCATAGATAAGATGAGAGCACCCCTCCAGCTAGGATGGAATACGTTACTGCTCAGCAGGCCAGGCTTGGTCCTGTATTGTTGGTGAGTCCCAGAAAGAGGGCCAATTATTTCCAAATTCTATCTTTTGGGAGGGGCAGAAAACTGTTTCAACCATCGATTGAGTTGTGAGACAATTACTCAATGCTGACACATCTTTCTAGCTGATTTACATGCTGAAGCTATGTTGCGCTTGCTGACTTCTGACTGTTTCATCCTAACATCGTTGGTGCCGATGTCGATAACAATATCCTTATACTCTCTACACTCGCTAGTTTTATCCTTAGCCAGCACCATCTTCAGATTAGCCTTTACGTCGGTAGCCCTGCCCACTGGTAAATAGTGTATATTCTTTTTAAGTCTATTACGTGTAATGGAGTCGCCAATGACAAGGGTTTTCAATTTGTCACAGCAAATGATGGGAGGCTTTGGCGGCTCAGACCCCGTAACGGGTGGAAGGGAGACCTGAGAAGGCTCGGCCTCTGACTCTGCCTTAATGGGGAGAATTGGTTGAAAGTTTGTCGGCTGAATGAGCGACACCGGTTGAACATGCCGACATCATTTCTTTCGAGAAGCCTTGAAAAAAATTGTCCGGCTGCGGGGACTGTGCAAGGGGATTTATACTACGATCTGTACCTGCTGGTGGCACAGATGCTGTTGCATCCTTTCCTACACTTAAATTGCCCTTGCCTAATGATTGCATCTGAAGCTGTACATGCAACATGGCTATCCTTACTGTAGTAACCTGGTATATTTATGTTTACCAATAGGTGGCAGTATTGGTTTGCTTTCTGCTAGCCGTAGCCGTTTCCTATGTCTGCCTATATAACCGTGATTTAAGAAGGCTTCAGGTAGCTTAAGCCAGGTGCATTAGAGAATGTTATTCTAAGTTACAATTAAGTAATCAACCACACTTATGTGTCATAAGTCATCAATCTAAGAAACCTCTAAGGATACTACATATTTGGCGACGAGGATAACTATGGAGGACTGCGTTGGAGAGTGTTTGGCATGCGACGCTGGATGTGAGACTCAAGTGAGCAGTGGAAGGTTCTGAAGGAATGATTCCCTGGATACGGGTAGGACAAATGATTGACTGTGTGAGGGGATAGAGAATCGGAAAAGATGGCTTTGGCAACAATAGGCTCGCTACCACCATTTGATCCTAAAAATCAGGAATGGGAGGAGTACTGTGAAATAATGGAACATTTCTTTGCTGCTAATGAAATAACGGATGCCACTATACAGAAATCCACACTCATAAGCGTTGTCGGTGCACAGACGTACAGCTTAATGAGAAACCTGTTGAGCCCAGATAAACCAGGAGAAAAGTCATTCATAGTGTAACGACAGATTTCCTCTTTGTCTGAAAAGGTGTAGCAAGGATCGGACCAATACGCAGCGTGGTAACTGTCCATGACGATTTTAATAAGAAAAGCCTGAATACTATGAAATACAAAACAATAAACGATAACGTGAAATAAACCAACCAACCAACCAACCAAACCAGTTTCGTTGCTTACTAGGCTTACTGAATAATTATAATCACTTCCTCCCAAACCTCTCTACACTCTTAGCTCCTTTGCATAAAGTGTTAAGGAAGGATGTCGCCTGTAAATGGTCAGAAAGACAGGAAGAAGCTTTTGCAAAGTTAAAGGTGTTACTGCAATCAGCTGAAGTGCTAGTGCACTACTCAGCAGACAGAGATCTCGTCTTATCGTGTGATGCCTCATCGTATGGTGTGGGGGCGGTGCTATCACACCGGATGGAGAATGGTGCAGAGAAACCTATCGGGTTCATGTCAAGAACTTTGTCGCCAGCGGAGATAAAGTACTCTCAGCTGGACAAGGAAGGACTGGCTGTCATATTCGGAATACAGAGATTCCACAAGTACTTATACGGGAGAACATTCACTATTGTGACCGACCATAAGCCTCTGATCTCTGTTCCATGAACAAAAGCCAGTACCACAAATGGTCTCTCCAAGAGTTCAACGATGGGCTGTGTGGCTCAGGGCCTATGAGTACAGAATAATTTACAAACCAGGTAGATATCTTGGGAATGCTGATGCTCTGAGTAGGCTGCCCATTCCAGGAATCATCATTCAGGAAGAAGAAAATTACCAGGTTTTGATGATCGATGTGTTGGATGATGCACCGGTGAACACAGCACAAATCAGGCAATGGACTTCAAAGGATGTGACGCTATCACAAGTGCATGAATTTATCCTGAAAGGATGACCTACAGTGACAGAGCCTCAGGTCATGCCTTACTACACTCGCCGTTTGGACTTGAGTGTTCAAGATGGATGTGTTCTGTGGGGTTCAAGAGTAGTTATCCCACCACAAGGGCGGGGTATGCTACTGAAGTTGTTGCACCAGTTGAATCCAGGTATGTCGAGAATGAAAGGCCTAGCGAGGTCATACATCTGGTGGCCAAAGATGGACCACGATGTGGAAAAGGAGGTTAGCCGGTGAGCAGATTGTCATAGTAACAGGAAGTCACCCCCCACTCCGCCATTCCATCCATGGGAATGGCCGGAAAAACCATGGACACGACTACATGTGGACTACGCTGGACCTTTCCTAGGAAAATGTTCCTTGTGCTGATTAATTCTCATTCAAATTGGATGGATGTTTACCCCATGAACATGTCGACATCGTACGCTACGATTGAGAAGTTGAGACAAAGCTTCAGTGTGATTGGATTGCCTCAAATGTTGGTTAGCGACAATGCTACTTGTTTTACAAGCACTGAATTCACAAGTTTCTTGAAACAAAATGGAATTCAGCATGTAACGTCGGCCCCTTTTCACCCATCTTCAAACGGATTAGCAGAACGTGCGGTTCAGACCTTGAAGGAGGAAATGAGGAAGATGCAAGGACCCAGGATTGAAACAAAGGTGTCAAGATTCTTGTTTAGCTACAGGATTACTCCTCAAGCTATAACTGGGTTGTCACCTGCAGAAATGTTGATGTCAAGGAGGTTAAGGTCAACCTTGGATCTCATCATACCAGACCTGAAAGTGAAAATACAACAAGGCAGTGGAATCAAAAATGTAATCATGACAACCGAGCCAAACTCAGTTTCTCACCTGGAGATGATGTCTATACAATAAACTATGGGTTTGGTCCTAAATGGATTCCAGCTACCATTGAGGATGGCTCAGGACCAGTATCCTAAACTGTGATCATCAGAAGTGGACCAAGACTAAGGAGACACGTGGATCAGATCCGAGCTAGAATTCCAGTTCCATCCGGGGATCTGGATCAATGCTTAAACAAGCAGGACATTGGAACATTCCCCAAAGTTGCAGCTGGACAAACCACCTGAGACCAACAATGCTCAACTTCCTAAGATCACCAGTCCGGGACAACCTCCTCCTGTGAAGTCTCCACAAAAGGACTTTGTTTCACCATCAAGGGGTGAAGAGCTGGTGGAGTCAGCTACACCACCTCTGAGACGCTCTATTAGAGAGAGACGTCCGACAGACTTTTTCAGATCCTAATGGAAATCATGTTTGAAAAAATTAAATATGAAAACAGCATAGCTCAGAAAGGAATTAAGTTGGGTTATTAGCTTTTAAGGGGGGTAATGTAGTAACCTGGCCTATTTATGTTTACCAATAGATGGCAGTATTGACTCAAGACAGGGGTTTGCTTTCCGCTAGCTGTAGCCATTTCCCATGTCTGCCTATATAACTGTGATTTATGAAGGCTTCAGGTAGCTGCCAGGTGCATTCGAGAATGAAGTTACAATAAAATACTTAACCGTACTTACGTGTCATGAGTCATCAATCTAATACTCCTCTAAGGATACTACACTCACCATAAGGCGATAGTTCTCCTGTATATAATGAGTACAGCGACTGCAATATTACTACTTTTTCGGCTGGTGGAGGTCCTGTAGAACCATGTCCAGATAAAGCGTCTGGGGTGAAAAAGTTGAATGAAAAAGTAGAGCGGGAAAAAAAAAACTAAGACATTGGTAAATTTAAAACGAAAAGTTTGGCACATAGCCAAGTAGTGTTTTGGAATATTCGGTCAATCATATTTCACAAATACAGGAGCACGTGTATTCAAATAGACTTGTATTACAGTATAACAAAAGCCGAGCTGGTTCATGAAACTCCCTTTCCAATCTTGGTAGACTTCTTATACATTTTTCCTCCTTACTCATAGTAACTTCATGTTTATGCTGATGATACTGTTATTTACTGTTGTGCCTCGTCTCCTACAAAAGCTTTCCAGAACTTGCAAACGGCTTTTTATACTATTCAACATACCTTGTTGTCAATTGAAGCTTATCCTCAACACTGACAAAGCTAAACTAATGGTGTTTTCTAAAGCAAGAAATAGACCTCTGAACCTTTCACCTATTACTACCCATCAGGGCAAGGAGATTGAGGTTGTAACCTCAAATAAATATATTGGAATTTTAATTGATGACGGCCTCTCTTTTAAATTGCATATTCAACAACTTACAAAAAAATTGAGGCTGAAATTGGGATTTTATTTTATGCCTTTACTAGATTATGGGGATATTTTATGTATGAATGCTCCCGCTCAGTGTTTGAGATCAATTGACACCCTTTACCATGGCACATTGAGATTTATTTTAAACTGTAAAACCCTTACTCACCACTGCACTTTGTATACCAGGGTTGGCTGGCCTTCTCCAGTCAATCGTAGGCTCAGGCACTGTTATACATTTATTTCCAAAGCCATTTTGGGTTTACTACCTTTTTATTTGTGCATTTTTATTGTTCAGAAATGTGGTGGGTACTCTCTTCGTTCACTGGACTTTATCCTGCTAACTGTTCCAAATGTCAGAACTGAATTTGGTAAAGGCCTTTTATGTACTTCTGCGCCATCGTCTTGGAACGCCTCACAAAATACTTTTAAACTGGAAGAACTTGTCCCGATTGGTATTTTTAAATCACAGATGAATGATCTTGAGACTGATTCCCTGACCTGTCAATGTTTTTAATTAGCTGTTTTTGATTTTGTGATACTCTTGTGAACTCTATAGTTTTGACTAGATTACTTGTAGTTTTTCATGTTGTTTGTCTGTCATTTTTGTAATGACTTGGTGCTGCCTATCTTGGCCAGGACGCTCTTGAAAAAGAGATTTTAAATCTCAATGAGCCCTTCCTGATTAAATAAAGGTAAAAAAAATACAAATAAAACTCCTCTTAAAGCATCATACCCTCTGACATTTAGCCATCGTTATCTTATTGCCTTGCACTAAGTTTAATTTGGTTTCATATTAGGGCATGGATAGAGCCACAGCAATAGTTAAAAAAATGTACTCACCTTAAGCCAGGTTCATGCATGTAGGACCATAGTAACAGTCCTTGGCACTTTACAGAAATAACCAAACATGTCGTCCTGCTAACTCCACTGAAAGGGACACCCATGTTCTGGAAAAGACCCCAAGAGGTGTAACCATAGCAACAGTACATAGTTGGCCATAACACAGTTACAGGAATAACCAGCCGTGTCCACACCCCAGACAGGTGCATGTCTAATGACCCAGGGCACATATAGAGTGCACTAGTTTTGCTGACTAACCTGAAATCATACAAACAGCACAACAGCATGGAGACAAGTCCGGAGGTTGAGGGCAGAGCAATAATTCATTATTATTGAGCAAAATGGGTAAATATATCCTGATATTACTTTTTGTCCATATCGCCCAGCTCTAGTGAAATGTCCAAAATATTATATCACAACAATTTTCTAATTTTGGATAGTATGGCAGTATTTGCCAGTATGATAAGTTTCTAGTTCTAATATGTTTTATGAGTAGTGCATGGATGGCAATACATTCTAAATGTTTTATACTTATTAACCAAACTAGGACAAAACTGACAGTAATGCAACGTGAGACCAGTTGTAGTTAAGAGTATCTTAGCCGTTATGCCTTACTTTCATATTTTACTTTGTTCTATTGTGCTTTTACCAATGGCAAAAGTACTTTATCTGAAACCTTCTAAGAGCAGCCCATAGGCAACAGCATGCAGGAGGAGATGAGGAGGAGGCTTTCTACTGACACAGGCTGACTTTGCTGAAGGGCACAGTAGGACAGCAGAGCCATGGCCTTCTTTAGCGCTTGACATGTCGCCTCTCTCGCTCTCTCGCTTGGGGTAATTTAAGCTAGGGTGATGGAAAGTGTCCAGGAGTTGCTGCCATTGCATCATGCTGATGAGTCAGGGCAGTGGCGGAGTGGCCTTACAGGGCATCTTGTATTAAAGCCTCCTTCCCTCTCCTCCTTCCATGCCCACTTCATCTCTGTGTTCTGGCCCTTTTGCACTGTTACCACTGCCGCGCTCAAATGAACCAATGGCAGGGATGAACATCGGAAGTGTGTGTGTGTGTGTGTATGTGTGTGTGTGTGTGTGTGTGTGTGGCAGGGTCAGCATTCCTCCCCTCTAGGGCACATTTCCCAGCTGAGAGAGATATACACATGACACAGTTAGAAAAAGCTGGTACAATCTGTTACAAAAGGATGTGTTAGTGAATGAACTAAAGCAATCTAGCCCTTTCTCTTGCCTCTGAATGAATAAAGATTTAACTGTGATAATATCACTCCCATCCATTACGATTCTGCCTCCATTTTGAACCAGTTCTTGTAAAAGAGATCTTATCTCGATAAGCTAAATAAAGGTTAGATAAGATACAATCCTACCTTCTGACCTGTTTGTCACAGATGTGATGTGTGTTGGAGTTAATGCTGTGGTGCTCTAGTTAGGAGTGGAGAGGAGGAATGCTCTCCTACTTGGCTTAGGTGAGAGTATCATTACATCCCTGTGCCTAACCTCATGCCCACCCTCTCTGTGCCCATGCTGGACCACACAGAATGAGCATCAATAAGTGATGGCCATTCTGGGCTCTGGTCCAGGCGTCCCTCTTATCAGTGGTGGGATGATGAGCAGACTGGGGCCAAATGTAATTGCTTCAACGAGAGGAGCTAAACACTGGCTTTCTCCTGGCTGACCTTTAAAATGAACACAGTGTGTACACAGACTACAGACAACACAAGGTGGGAGGGAAAACACGGAATATGAGATTGTTGTTGTGTCTGCCATGGATTTGGTACCATGAGTGTAGGTATTACTATTTTCTGTAAAGCTTTTCCTGTTGATGACAAAAGCACAAGAGACATTGTACAGTACATTGAGTATGGTTTATGGGAAGGATTTTGATGTCTGTAAATGCAGACACATTCACGCCACACACACACACACACACACACACACACACACACACACACACACACACACACACACACACACACACAGTCAGTTATGCTTTGTTTTGTTAAGTTTCAATTTAGTAGAACGTCAATGGAAATTCCCATTCAAGAACTGAGTCTCGACAGATAAAGGCAGCATTGGTCACAGGTATTCTCGGGGTAAACCATATGACTTGTTAAAATGAAACCAAAACCGAGATAGAGATCTATATATTTGCATTTTAAAATGTATTTGTAAGTTAAGTCTAGATTGTAATCCTGGATGTGAAGCTAACAGTGGTGTGTATTCATACAGTAGATGCCAGCTTTTAAATGTTTAAAGTTCAAATGAGAACAATCTACTGTGTTAGAGAATAATAAAAAGCATATAAAATAATTGTATCTTTCATCTCTCTTGGTTTCATAACTGAACAAAAATATAAACGCAACATGTAAAGTGTTGGTCCCATGTTTTATGAGCTGAAATAAAGATCCCAGAAATGTTCCATACACACAAAAAGCTTATTTCTCTCAATATGTTTACATCCCTGTTAGTGAGCATTTCTCCTTTGCCAAGATAATCAATCCAGCTGACAGGTGTGGCATGTCAAGAAGCTAATTAAATGGCATGATAATTACACAGGTGCACATTGTGCTGGAGACAATAAAAGGCCACTCTAAAATATGCAGTTTTGTAACACAACACAATGCCACAGATGTCAATAGGTTTTGAGGGAGTGTGCAATTGGCATGCTGACTGCAGGAATTTCCACCAGAGTTGATGCCAGAGAACTGGATGTTAGTTTCTCTACCATAAGCCATCACCAACGTCATTGTAGAGAAATCGGCAGTATGTTCAACTGGCATCACAACCGAAGACCACGTGTAACTAGGGCTGTGGCGGTCATGACATTTTGTGAGCCGGTGATTGTCAAGCAATTAACTGCCAGTCTCAGGGTAATTGACCTTTAATTAACATAAACATGTTTAGCATCTCCTTGCTTCCACACCTTTGGAACGTCTACATTTGAACAATTCTAATAAATCCATGTAATATAGCCTAGACCATCACAATAAAGCCGTTAGTTATTTTTGACAGGTCTAAAGAAACATGATATGAAGAAAATGTCATCTATTTCAGGAAGAACAGAATAGCACACTCTGAGTTGTCCTTATGTTAGGTCCTCTTCTGGCTATTCCATATGGCTGTGGGCTACACAGGTTCATTTAGAAGACAAGATTTGCTTAGACTATTGTAACATTATTTTATAGTATGAAAAAAACTATTGAACATACATTAATTAAATAGAAAGGATATTTTATCCAAATGATTTCAGAGGGAATGTGCACATGCGGCTATTCTGTGTTGAGTGGTTAACAATGCTTAATTTAAAAGTTATTTATGCAACTTTAGTTGTGATACAAACATTACGCTATATGTTTTGATTTCTACAACATTCTAAGGCTGCATGATGCGACTCTAATAATGATTTTTTTAACGTTGCATGAAAGGCATGAGCTCTATTTCTTGCGCAGGCTGCACACCCTTAATCAGTCTCTTATTATCAAGCACTTGATAATATTCTCAACCATCAGATTATTCTTTATTTAATCTGATCTTTACATATAGCCTACTAATATACAGTACCAGTCAAACGTTTGGACACACCTACTCATTCAAGGTTTTTTTTTTTATTTGTACTATTTTCTACATTTACAATAATAGCGAAGACATCAAAACTATGAAACAACTCATATGGAATCATGTAGTAACCAAACAAGCTTCACCTGGAATGCTCTTCCGACAGTCTTGTTAGAGTTCCCGCATATGCTGAGCACTTGTTTGCTGCTTTTCCTTCACGCTGCAGTCCAACTCATCCCAAACCATCTCAATTGAGTTGAGGTTGGGTGATTGTGAAGCCAGCTCATCTGATGCAGCACTCCATCACTCTCCTTCTTGGTCAAATAGCCCTTACACAGCCTGGAGGTGTGTTGGGTCATTGTCCTGTTGAAAAAGAAATTATAGTCCCACTAAGCGCAAACCAGATTTGATGGCGTATTGCTGCAGAATGCTCTGGTAGCCATGCTGGTTACATGTGCCTTGAATTATAGATAAATCACTGACAGTATCACCAGCAAAGCACCCCAACATCATCACACCTCCTCCTCCGTGCTTCATGGTGGGAACCACACATGTGGAGCTCATCTGTTCACCTACTCTGCGTCTCACAAGACATGGCAGTTGGAACCAAAAATCTCAAATTGGGACTAAGGACAGATTTCCATTGGTCTAATGTCCATTGCTTGTGTTTCTTGGCCCAAGCAAGTCTCTTCTTATTATTGTCCTTTACTAGTGGTTTCTTTGCAGAAATTCTACCATGAATGCCTGATTCATGCAGTCTCCTCTGAACAGTTGATGTTGAGAAGTGTCTGTTACTTGAACTCTGTGAAGCATTTATTTGGGCTGCAATTTCTGAGGCTGGTAACTCTAATGAACTTACCCTCTGCAGCAGAGGTAACTCTGGGTCTTCCTTTCCTGTGGCGGTCCTCATGAGAGCCAGTTTCATCATAGCGTTTGATGGTTTTTGCGACTGCACTTTAAGAAACTTTCAAAGTTCTTCAAATTTTCAGGATTGACTGACCTTCATGTCTTAATGTAATGATGGATTGTTGTTTCTCTTTGCTTATTTGTGCTGTTCTTGCCATAATATGTACTTGGTCTTTTACCAAATAGGGTTATCTTCTGTATACCACCCCTACCTTGTCACAACACAACTGATTGGCTCAAATGCATTAAGAAGGAAAGAAATTCCACAAATTAACTTTTAATAAGGCACACCTGTTAATTGAAATGCAATCCAGGTGACTACCTCATGAAGCTGGTCGAGATAATACCAAGAGTGTGCAAAGCTGTCATCAAGGCAAAGGGTGGCTACTTTGAAGAATCGCAAATATAAAATATATTTTGATTTGTTTGACATTTTTTGGGTTACTACATGATTCCATATGTGTTATTTCATAGTTTTGATGTCTTCACTATTATCCTACAATGTAGAAAATAGTAAGAATAAAGAAAAACCCTGGAATGAGTAGGTGTGTCCAAGCTTTTGACTGGTACTGTGTGGAATTCGTTTTTTTTATTAGAATGGCCTACAAAAACAAAACGTCATCTGTAGTCTGCACTGGAATAGCAAATGGAGATTATGCGCAGTTACGTCTTTAATATGCAAGCATAGGCAGCTCGTCTACAAGACATTACCAAAATGATATAGCCTATTTATCCTACTCCTGTCTGTCATTCAAAATAGGCTACTAGAGCAAGATTTGGCCACAGAGGATATTTAAGTGAATTTAAAAAAATCGCATTTCAGGTAGTCGGAAGGAATTGTGTGCAATTTGGGCAGATTATTGTTGAGTTGCGGCTGTCTGTAAAAAGTAGGCCAAGGCAGGCATATCATTATTTCAAAATACAATTGCGGGAAAACATCGTTTGGAAAGCTTATGTTTATTGCTGTGAAGAGAAGACAAGAAAAGGACAAATCTGTCTTTTAGTTATCAAAATTCTCAACTTAATTGAGAGACCAACAGTATAGCCTGTCTTATTAGCACCAGCGGAGAGCATCAGAAATACCCCCAGTGAGTATATAGTCATAATTTATCCTTGTTGACACAGTGCTACTTACAAGTTCGTTTTTGGACAATAATTTCCTCCTTCAGTTTAGATGGACGTCCTATTCTATTTGTGTCTCCCCTCTAGTAGGCCTATTATATGGACAGCAATGTTTGTATTGATATGTTTGTCACTGTCAGCGGAGTAGGCTACCTTTTGTCCTAATAGAAAGGAGTCTGCTAATGTCTCCAGTCATATATAAAGTGTAGTGGAATTGCATGAAATGTGTTTATAGCAGGCCACATGCAAAGATATAACATATCTGTTATAGACTCGGCCTACTCTATATGCTGTACAGGCTCAGCCATGCGTTGTCTTTTCTTGCAAACATGGTCTGAGTTACATTATTATTTTAAATGATGACTGTCCAATCTACTCATCACATTATGAATAGTAGGCTATCTTACATAAGTCTGCAAATTTAGATTATGCATACAATGCTTTATTATAGAGTTGCTTCCCCAAAGATTGAAACTCACGTGCCGCCTATGTATGCCAGTTAGGCTACACCAGATGTAATGTTTCATATTAAGAATTGAGCAATAAATATGGCATCACCAGAAAGCTGTGATCCTCTTTTAAATAGTGGCCAGTCAAAACTCTGGGTTTATAAGAACACATGTTTCACTAGGCTCTGAAGGCTATGATAACGGAGCAAAGTACAAAGAGATCATTGATGAAAACCTGCTCCAGAGCAGTCAGGACCTCAGACTGTGGCGAAGATTCACCTTCCAACAGGAAGCCAGAGCCCAGACTTGAACCCAATCAAACTTCTCTGGAGAGTCTTAGCTGTCCAGGGATGCTCCCCATCCAACCTGACAGAGCTTGAGAGGATCTGCAGAGAAGAATGGGAGAAACTCCACAAATACAGGTGTGCCAAGCTTGCAGCGTCATACCCAAGAAGAAGCAATGCTGTAATCGCTGCCAATGGTGCTACGACAAATTACTGAGTAAAGGGTCTGAATAGTTATGTAAATATGATATTTCATTATTTTTGTAAGTTAGCAAACATTTCTGAAAAACTGTTTTTGTTTTGTCATTATGTCGTATTGTGTGTAGATTGATGAGGGGGAAACAACTATTTAATCCATTTTAGAATAAGGCTGTGAAGTAACAAAATGTGGAAAAAATCAAGGGGCCTGAATACTTTATGAATGCACTGTAACTGTTTGTTACATGCAATATGCTTTGTGGACTCCCACGGACAGATGTAGGCGCTCAGGTTTTGTGATGAAACAAATGTGTGGTTGACTTTATTCTGCTGTGTGCTTTTATTGTCTCAGCCTTTAGGCCTATATATCACGGTGGCAAGGCAAATGAACTAACAGGTTATAGAGCAAACAATGCTATTATCACAACACATAGGTTGTAATATGGCTTTTTTTCTGGTTTGGCCTGCCCAAGGATTGCACCCACCGCTACTGGTAGCAGAAACTATTAATAGATGTATAGATGTACAGGTAACTACTGTACTAAAATAATGGAAACACTTGAGTAAATGAGGGATACAAAGTATATTGAAAGGAGGTGTGTCTACACAGGTGTGGTTCCAGAGTTAACCACTTCTGGGAAAATTGAAAAACACTAAACAAACAACAACACGAAGAATTATCTATCCAAAATGGAGATGTATGGGTAAACCACTTCTCCAATCTTTTTGGCTCTATAACAAAGAATAAAGAGCAAAAACATATACATGATCAAATACAGATCTTAGAATCAACTATTAAAGACTACCAGAACCCACTGAATTCTCCAATTACATTGAATGAGTTACAGGACAAAATAAAAACCCTCCAACCCAAAAAGGCCTGTGGTGTTGATGGTATCCTCAATGAAATGATCAAATATACAGACAACAAATTCCAATTGGCTATACTAAAACTCTTTAACATCATCCTTAGCTCTGGCATCTTCCCCAATATTTGGAACCAAGGACTGATCACCCCAATCCACAAAAGTGGAGACAAATTTGACCCCAATAACTACCGTGGAATATGCGTCAACATTAACCTTGGGAAAATCCTCTGCATTATCATTAACAGCAGACTCGTACACTTCCTCAATGAAAACAATGTACTGAGCAAATGTCAAATTGGCTTTTTACCAAATTACCGTACAACAGACCATGTATTCACCCTGCACACCCTAATTGACAACCAAACAAACCAAAATAAAGGCAAAGTCTTCTCATGCTTTGTTGATTTCAAAAAAGCCTTCGACTCAATTTGGCATGAGGGTCTGCTATACAAACTGATGGAAAGTGGTGTTGGGGGTAAAACATACGACATTATAAAATCCATGTACACAAACAACAAGTGTGCGGTTAAAATTGGCAAAAAACACACACAATTTCTTCACACAGGGTCGTAGGGTTAGACAGGGATGTAGCTTAAGCCCCACCCTCTTCAACATATATATCAACGAATTGGCGCGGGCACTAGAAAAGTCTGCAGCACCTGGCCTCACCCTACTAGAATCCGAAGTCAAATGTCTGCTGTTTGCTGATGATCTGGTGCTTCTGTCACCAACCAAGGAGATCTTATCACCTAGATCTTATGCACAGATTCTGTCAGACCTGGGCCCTGACAGTAAATCTCAGTAAGACCAAAATAATGGTGTTCCAAAAAAGGTCCAGTCACCAGGACCACAAATACAAATTCCATCTAGACACTGTTGCCCTAGAGCACACAAAAAACTATATATACCTTGGCCTAAACATCAGCGCCACAGGTAACTTCCACAAAGCTGTGAACGATCTGAGAGACAAGGCAAGAAGGGCATTCTATGCCATCAAAAGGAACATAAATTTCAACATACCAATTAGGATTTGGCTAAAAATACTTGAATCAGTCATAGAGCCCATTGCCCTTTATGGTTGTGAGGTCTGGGGTCCGCTCACCAACCAAGACTTCACAAAATGTGACAAACACAAAATTGAGACTCTGCAGAGCAGAATTAGGCCGATACCCACTAATTATCAAAATGCAGAAAAGAGCCGTTAAATTCTATAACCACCTAAAAGGAACCGATTCCCAAACCTTCCACAACAAAGCCATCACCTACAGAGAGATGAACCTGGAGAAGAGTCCCCTAAGCAAGCTGGTCCTGGGGCTCTGTTCACAAACACAAACACACCCTACAAAGCCCCAGGACAGCAGCACAATTAGACCCAACCAAATCATGAGAAATCAAAAAGATCATTACTTGACACATTGGAAAGAATTAACAAAAAAACAGAGCAAACTATAATGCTATTTGGCCCTACACAGAGAGTACACAGGGGCAGAATACCTGACCACTGTGACTGACCCAAAATTGAGGAAAGCTTTGACTATGTACAGACTCAGTGAGCATAGCCTTGCTATTGAGAAAGGCCGCCGTAGGCAGACATGGCTCTCAAGAGAAGACAGGCTATGTGCTCACTGCCCACAAAATGAGGTGGAAACTGAGCTGCACTTCCTAACCTCCTGCCCAATGTATGACCATATTAGAGAGACATATTTCCCTCAGATTACACAGATCCACAAAGAATTCGAAAACAAATCCAATTTTGAAAAACTCCCATATCTACTGGGTGAAATTCCACAGTGTGCCATCACAGCAGCAAGATGTGTGACCTGTTGCCACGAGAAAAGGGCAACCAGTGAAGAACACACACCATTGTAAATACAACCCATATCTAGGCTTATTTATTTTATCTTGTGTCCTTTACCATTTGTACATTGTTAAAGCACTGTATATATATATAATATGACATTTGTAATGTCTTTATTGTTTTGAAACTTCTGTATGTGTGATGTTTACTGTAAATTTTTATTGTTTATTTCACTTTATATATTCACTTTATATATTATCTACCTCACTTGCTTTGGCAATGTTAACACATGTTTCCCATGCCAATAAAGCCCTTGAATTGAATTGAATTGAAATTGACTCACAAGTATCCGGTCTCTCGTCATTGTGTGCTTGTAAACAAACACCACATGACACTTGACTGGGGACTACTGTAATCTACATAATAATGTGTCAGGTGAAATGAAGAACGCAATGTTCTAATGTGTTGCACAAGACGACCTCAGGTATTTACTTACCAAATAACTACAAATATTCCAATAAATAGTTTCAACGGTATTGACGGTATTGGAAAAACATCCCGTGGCTTTTTCCAAATACCCCGGTATACGGTATATACGGTACACGCCCAAGCCTATTAACATCTCATCATGCTAAGGGTCATGTATAAAAATGCCCAGTTGTCCAATATTTTGGCTAACATGGCCAGAAGAAGAGATCTCAGTGACTTTGAAAGAGGGGTCTCAAAAGAGCATAGGGCCTTTAACCCTTTGTCGTGTACGATCACATATGTGTGATCATTGTTGAGTTGTCTCTGCAGCGTACAAATATGTGATTCCAACAGTACCAACAGAATGTATGATGCATCAAACGCATCTGAACAGCATTCTTGTCTGAAAAGCATCTAAATAATGTTTTGTACTGATGGGAAGTAAATGTCTTCACAAATGTATTCCTCAATTTCACCTTTTATTGTAAAAGATAAATGCGACCTTCATCATCTAAGCATCACACGGAACAAATCCGCAGCCAAACTCACTCCATCAACCAGTGTTACGTTCCCCAGTTTCTGTGTTGTTGTGGGTTTGTATGTGTGTGTATTTCAGGAAATGGCTTCCTGGAATCCTAAAGCAGCTGATTGGTCGGCCCCATTACTGATTGGAGCTCTGACCCCTCCCTCTCGTCAGGGGAAACAGCTGTCTCTTCAATTACCAACTCCTTCTCCAGTTTGATAAAAGCCCGTGTTCCTTTGTTTTTTTTATGTCTTGTGTTGGTTAGTGAAAGTTTTGTTCATATTATTTTGTAGCCGCTTCTTCAGAGGTATGTGTTTGACAACAGGACTTAGTGTTTTTGGTTATTGAAATTGTTCACTTAAATGATTCTGTTTCATTTGTTCATTTGTTTAGGCAAGAGGCCTGCGGGCATACATAACCTTTTTTTCCAAATCAAATCAAATCATCAAACCTGTAGAATTTAGTCTGTCTATGCACACTAGGTAAGACCTGGGCGGACCACCCCCTGTATTTTGGTTAGCGTGCCAGGTGGTGCTAAAGGTTAGGTAAAAAATGGGAAGGCAGGAGAGGGGATTCCTTAAATTTAACTTTCTTTGCTTAGGTTCCGTCCAGCCCCTTTTCTCCACATTACCGGGTTAAGGAATAATATTTTCCATGTAAACTGTATTTTTCTCTGCCTCTGTCGTCCATCCCCGCACCTACGATCACATACTTTTTTCACTCCACGGGGAGATGATGTCGCAGGGTGTTGTCTTCCATCCTCCACGAGGTGTACGTAACACCAGTCTAAATAACAGGTTGCGCTGACAAAAAAACAAAACATAAGTTAGCGGCATAACAGCTAGACTTGTTTACAATGTACCACGTCTCCGGTGAGCACAAGGGGGAAATGTAATATTGTTTAGAAAGAGATGCGTGTCAGCTAAGCATGTTTGGTTATGTTTGACAAACGAAAACTCCCT
The DNA here is from genome assembly GCF_002021735.2 of Oncorhynchus kisutch. Classification (NCBI taxonomy): domain Eukaryota; kingdom Metazoa; phylum Chordata; class Actinopteri; order Salmoniformes; family Salmonidae; genus Oncorhynchus; species Oncorhynchus kisutch. The sequence continues at coordinate 43,197,121 of NC_034177.2, forward strand.
AATCCTAGAATGCCATTCACTTCAAAAGGCATATATGGCTGTGCCCATTTCCTGAAAAATAGTTTTCAGCATGTTACAAATCTTTGATGTACTTATTACAGTGTATACAATAACCGGAGCACACAACTTAACAAGTTGTTTATAGTTTTTGACAAATCACAAAGCAAATAACAAGTCATCACCCCAAATATAAGCCTACTGCCTAGCCTAACTATAGTGCAAAAGCTAAACAGGGTTGCCAGAGATGGTTGAAACCATTTTAGAGGGGTTTGTGAGGGGGGTTATTCTCATTTGTGGGGGATTTCAAGTCCATGGGGGATATAAATGGAGTAAGGTATCATGGGGGGATATGATTCAGGAAATATTACTACTTATCATTAAATGGGGGCAAACACAGGAGAAGTTTATAAGCTAAATAAAAATAAAACCCCTTGAAAGGGGCAGGTCTGATCTGGCAACCCTGGGTAAGGAGTCAGTCGAGTGAACCATATAACATCTTTGGTCTGACAGACGTTTACTTGACAACCAGAATCTATTGTATGACGTCAACAACTATGGCGCCACACACAGCTGGCATTTAGCTTAGCATTAGCTTAGCATTAGCTTATCATAATCAGTACAACCTTCCAGAAAGTATTTTGCACCATGTGTGTCCATTACGATCTATGCAAGATCCGAAATGTATGATTTGTCACCAGTACGTGAAATACGTGAATAAAACAGTAAATACATTATGCTCTATACATACAGTACATACGGTGTGTTACAGTATAAACAACAAACTATAACGATAATGTAATAATGCACTTTGATAGAAATGCACACATGTCCAAGGTTATTATTAGTAAGAAAAACAACAATGAAGGAAATGTGGGGGCCAATCGGAAACTGTACCATGGGAAAAAGAACAAGCCCTTATCCCCGTCATTCGCAGGAGGAAGAGACAGAGGTTTCGCGGAAAGAGGATTCGGCGACGAGGATCCGGCGACGAGTGGCTAATCTGCCTTTGCCATTGGTACTATTGGCCAACATACAATCGCTCGATAACAAAGTGGATGAACTACAAGCATGTATAGCCTTCCAACGGGACATTAAAAACTGTAATATCTTATGTGTCACCAAGTTGTGGCTGAACAACAAAATGAATAACATACAGCTGGCGGGTTATACGCTGTATCAGCAGGATAGAACAGCAGCCTCTGGTAAGACAAGGACTGGCGGTCTATGTATATTTCTAAACAACAGCTGATGCACGACATCTAAGGAAGTCTCTGGATTTTCCTCGCCTGGGAAGAGGATCTCATGGTAAGCTGTGGACCACACTATTTACCACACTATTTACCTATCTTCTTTGTAGCTGTCTATTTACCACCACAAACCATTGCTGCCACTAAGAACGCACTCAATGAGCTGTATACGGCCCTAAGCAAACAGGAAAACGCTCATCCAGAGGCGACACTCCTAGTGGCCGGGGACTTTAATGCAGGGAAACTTAAATCCATTTGACCTCATTTCTGCCAGCATTTTAAATGTGCAACCAGAGGGAATAAAACTCTAGACCACCTTATCTCCACACACAGAGACGGGTACAAAGCTTTCCCTCGCCCTCCATTTAGCAAATCTGACCATAATTATATCCTCCCGATTCCTGCTTACAAGCAAAAATTAAAGCAGGAAGCACCAGTGACTAGATCAATAAAAAAGTGGTCAGAAGAAGCAGATGCTAAGCTACAGGACTGTTTTGCTAGCACAAATTAGAATATGTTCTGGGATTCTTCCGATGGCATTGAGGAGTACACTAGCTTCAACAATAAGTGCATCGATGACACCCATTCTCATCGACGGGGCTGTGGTGGAGCAGGTTGAGAGCTTCAATTTCCTTGGTGTCCACATCACCAACAAACTAACATGGTCCAAGCACACCAAGACAGCCGTGAATAGGGCACGACAAAACCTATTCTACAGCTGCACCATCGAGAGCATCCTGGCGGGTTGCATCATTGCCTGGTATGGCAATTGCTTAGCCTCTGACCGCAAGGCACTACAGAGGGTAGTGCGTACGGCCCAGTACTTCACTGGGGCCAAGCTTCCTGCCATCCAGGACCTCTATACCAGGTGGTGTCAGAGGAAGGCTTTAAAAATGGTTAAAGACCCCAGCCACCCTATTCATGGACTGTTCTCTCTGCTACCGCACGGAAAGCTGTACTGGAGCGCCAAGTCTAGGTCCAAGAGGCTTCTAAACAACTTCTACCCCCAAGACTCCTGAACATCTAATCAAATGGCTACCCAGACTATTTGCATTAACCCCCCTTTTACACTGCTGCTACTCTCTGTTTATTATCTATACATAGTCACTTTAATAACTACCTACATGTACATATTACCTCGACTAACCGATGCCCCCACACATTGACTCTGTTTCGGTACCCCATGTATATAGCCTCGCTATTGTTTTTTCTTCTTCTTTTTTTCTTAAAACTGCATTGTTGGTTAAGGGCTTGTAAGTAAGCATTTCACTGTAAGGTCTACATTGCGCCCCCCTCTTTTACACTGCTGTTGTATTTCTTGCATGTGACAGTTTACATATGATTTGATCTATAGATAATTAGCAGGCAACCATGCCTTGGTTTGAGGGCAGCATGGGTTCACTGTCCTGTTGCATAACAATCACATTTTGGAACAGTGAGTGCATTCTGACATCACGCATAAAAAACTCAGGTTAGTGCGACCGTTAGAGATATTAGGAACTCACACGTGAAAGGGTTAAAGTGTGTGTGTGTGTGTGTGTGAATCAGTAACAGCTTTCAGTGTGCCTGGCAAATCGGACAAAGGCGTGTAAGTGTTGCAGCAGTAACATGCCTCTGCTCTCAGCCCTGTAATAAACATCCTTGCTGATTGGAGATGGAGATTTTGGTCAATTATACACACACCAGGTAGGCTAGTTGAGAACAAGTTCTCATTTGCAACTGCGACCTGGCCAAGATAAAGCATAGCAGTGTGAGCATACAACAAAGAGTTACACATGGAGTAAACAATTAACAAGTCAATGACACAGTAGAAAACGAAGGGGGGGTCTATATACAATGTGTGCAAAAGGCATGAGGAGGTAGGCAAATAATTACAATTTTGCAGATTAACACTGGAGTGATAAAAGATCAGATGGTCATGTACAGGTAGAGATATTGGTGTGCAGAAGAGCAGAAAAGTAAATAAATAAAAACAGTATGGGGATGAGGTAGGTGAAAAGGGTGGGCTATTTACCAATAGACTATGTACAGCTGCAGCGATCGGTTAGCTGCTCAGATAGCTGATGTTTGAAGTTGGTGAGGGAGATAAAAGTCTCCAACTTCAGCGATTTTTGCAATTCGTTCCAGTCACAGGCAGCAGAGTACTGGAACGAAAGGCGGCCAAATGAGGTGTTGGCTTTAGGGATGATCAGTGAGATACACCTGCTGGAGCGCGTGCTACGGATGGGTGTTGCCATCGTGACCAGTGAGCTGAGATAAGGCGGAGCTTTACCTAGCATAGACTTGTAGATGACCTGGAGCCAGTGGGTCTGGCGACGAATATGTAGCGAGGGCCAGCCGACTAGAGCATACAAGTCGCAGTGGTGGGTAGTATAAGGTGCTTTAGTGACAAAACGGATGGCAAAACAGTACAGCAGCTGTAGAGTTGGTTGGGCAGAGCAGAGGAGAGCCTAATCATGCGTTATGTGTTCTGCTGTTTTAGGAGGCAGAATGCTGAAAGCTCATCACTTGTTGGGCACAAGGGGACATATAATGCCCTTGTCTATAGGCATAAATATATGTTGTTGGTCTGGAAAGTCTGCTGTTGGTTGCGTAATGATGCATGTGTATATGTTAAACACCTAGAAAGCCTAGACAGTGTTTTCTATAGCTGAATTCAAACACCTCAGAACTCAATGGATCAAGTACTATGCCTCTTCCCAAGGCTTTTGTTTGTACAAATTTTGGTCCAATAGTATGAGTGAGAAATTGCGACATCCTGCATGTTAATTTATTTCCTGTTTGTGACTGACTGGAGGTTAATGTATCCCACGCTGCCCGCTGACTAACGCTGCCTGAGTACACGTTCGTTGTTTATTTATGGGATTTATTCAGCCTGGCAGCCTGGCAGAGCACTAAAGTCTGAGGGAACAAATATTTTATATTAATATAAGAAATAGAATTTATAATATTGTTGGTTAAACCTAATAGACAATATACAGCATACTGTCTTACTTTATCTTGGATGATTAATACTACTGCATAATTAATTGGCCCTCTTTCCACTGAGTGATGCGATCACTTACAAGAGCTTTTCAGGTACTTGAATGCTAATATACTGCAATGGAACAAATCAAATTGTATTTGTCACATGCGCCGAATACAACAGGTGAAATGCTATTACAAGCCCTTAACCAACAAGTTAAGAAGATACTTACTAAATACACTCAAGTAAAAAATATATGCAAATAATGCAAATAATCCGGGTGGCCATTTTATTAATTGTTTAACAGTCTTATGGCTTTGGGGGTAGAAGCTGTTAATGAGCCTTTTGGTCCTAGACTTGGCGCTCCGGTACCACTTGCCATGTGGTAGCAGAGAGAACAGTCTATAGCTTAGGTGACTGGAGTCTTTGACAAACAGCCCTGTCGATGTGAATGGGGGCGTGCTTGGCCCTCCTTTTCCTGTAGTCCACAATCAGCTCCTTTGTCTTGCTCACATTGAGGGAGAGGTTCTTGTCCTGGCATCACACTGCCAGGTCTCTGACCTCCTCCCTATAGGCTGTCTCATCGTTGTCTGTGATCAGGCCTGCCACCGTTGTGTCGTCAGCAAACTTAATGATGATGTTGGATTCGTGTTTGGCCATGCAGTCGTGGGTGAACAGGGAGTACAGGGAAGACTAAGCACACACCCCTGAGGGGTCCTGTGTTGAGGATCAGCACGACAGATGTGTTGCCTACCCTTACTACATGGGGCGGCCCGTCAGGAAGTCCAGGATCCAGTTGCAGAGGGAGGTGTTTAATCCCAGGGTCCTTATCTTAGTGATGAGCTTTGTAGGCACTATGGTGTTGAATGCTGAGCTGTAGTCAATGAATAGCATTCCCCATAGGTGTTCCATTTGTCCAGGTGAGAAAAGGGCGGTATGGGGGCGGTATGTGAATTGGAGCGGGTCTAGGGTTTCCGGGATGATGGTGTTGATGTGAGCCATGATGATGAATGAAAATAGATGAAAGCCTGATATATAAATGCATCATGTAATTAATGAGTTGGAGGTGGACGGTACATTGGAGATAATATAAGACAGGTACTGGAAACAATAGAACACTATGAAAAATCTGAGAAACCTGCCCTTGGTATTCACTATGTCTCTCCTCTCTCTCTCTCTCTCTCTCCTTCCTTCACCTCACCCGTTCTCTCTCCCCTCTATCCCCCTCCCTCTCTTTATCTCTCTATCTATTCTCTAATCCCCCTCTCCATCTCCCTCTTCTCTCTCTTCCATTCTCCCCTTCTTCTCATAACAGTCCCCCGTTCACAAATATGTGCAATTTGGTACATAAAGCTTTTTTAACTATTAATTTTTTATATATATATTTTATTGTCACATACACCAGATAGGTTCAGTGAAATGTCTTGTTTTACAGAAACAGGCATAGTAGTACAGCCCTTATGATCCACAATTAAGTCCCTCCCTGTTATCACATGATGCTGAAATTCAATCTACGGCCTCCTGGGGACACTCTTTAACAATGCCATGAGTTTCAAGTCGTTATATTAAGAATTTGACATGTATGTGTAACTGCAGGGAGAGCCCATGTTGAGGATGAATTAAGCCACTACATGTTGCCCCAGGAAGCTGAACCAAAACACAGGGCATCCCTATAAAAAAAAAAACACCATATCTCTATTTCAGGCTTCAAGTGAGGCCTAACTTTTTACCATGCAGTGGCAAGGGGGGAAAGTTAATGAATTGTTAGTTAGATTATGGATAGGGCAACTGTGTTACAAATGTTACATGCCGTGAGAAATACTCCCTGCCCTCTCCCAAATCTCTCAGTGGCCCCCAGCCAAGGTCGACACCGAATTTTGCTCAGACAGTCTGTGTTTAAGATACTATAAAGATATATTGTTTTACCCTAATTCTGACTAAAACTACACACATCATTTATTATAATGTTACTGACTAAAACTACACACATTAATAATAATTTTATGATCCTAATCAATTTCATACAATTATATGGTTTCATGGTGGAATATTCTAATCATTAATTTAAAAATACAAATTCAATTAACAGAGAGAGAGAGAGAGAGAGAGAGAGAGAGAGATAGGGGTGGATGGGTGACAGAAGGGGGGACAGAGAAGAGAAGGAGGGGGGTAAAGAGGAGGTAGTTAGACAGATGGAGGCTAAGAAGGGAAAGAGAGAGGGGGATTAGAACATAGAGATAATTCATAATTATCAACCAATCTCAAATCTTTCATGTTTAGCAGAAATATTAGAGCTCTTGGTAAATTCTCAGCTGCGGTCCTTTTTTAGATAGAAATTGTATTCTCAATGCTCACCAGGCAGGCTTTAGGCCAGGTCACAGCACCATCTTGGCTGCTTCTCTAGTCAAAAATGACATAGGTAGACTAGACAGGAAACAGCACTGTGCTGCCATTTTATATTTATCTGTCGGAAGCATTCGATACGGTTGATCATGCACTCCTGCTACGGATGCAAAATTGGTCTAGACCAATCGGCCTGCATGACAGAAGTCAATGTATAGCTGCTGATGGAGTTCTGTCTAAAGGAGTGCCACAAGGCTCAATACTAGGCCCTTTACTGTTCACTAATAATGTTGGTTTGTCTCAGAATAACAGTAACTGAGGCCTACATATCTATGCGGATGACACATTATTATTTATTCTGTGCCCCCTCAGTGCAGCAGGCCATTAACACTAGAACCGCTAAAGCAGTCATTTTGACTGCTCATGAATGTATTCATTTATTATTTTGCCCTATTTAAAGTCATACCCCCCTCTGTCCTAAATAAGTCTATATAACACACTGCTGTTGTTAAAATCTTGATATCACAAACAGAACTGGAGTTATAACCAGTTTTATGAGGGCATGTCATTTATTGTATGGTTTTCCCCCTTCTCCTGACAGTAGGGCCTGCTCCTCTCCTTCTCCTGACAGTAGGGCCTGCTCCGCTCCTTCTCCTGACAGTAGGGCCTGCTCCGCTCCTTCTCCTGACAGTAGGACCTGCTCCGCTCCTTCTCCTGACAGTAGGGCCTGCTCCGCTCCTTCTCCGGACAGTAGGGCCTGCTCCGCTCCTTCTCCTGACAGTAGGGCCTGCTCCGCTCCTTCTCCTGACAGTAGGGCCTGCTCCGCTCCTTCTCCTGACAGTAGGGCCTGCTCCGCTCCTTCTCCTGACAGTAGGGCCTGCTTCGCTCCTTCTCCTGACAGTAGGGCCTGCTCCGCTCCTTCTCCTGACAGTAGGGCCTGCTCCGCTCCTTCTCCTGACAGTAGGGCCTGCTCCGCTCCTTCTCCTGACAGTAGGGCCTGCTCCGCTCCTTCTCCTGACAGTAGGGCCTGCTCCGCTCCTTCTCCTGACAGTAGGGCCTGCTCCGCTCCTTCTCCTGACAGTAGGGCCTGCTTCGCTCCTTCTCCTGACAGTAGGGCCTGCTCCGCTCCTTCTCCTGACAGTAGGGCCTGCTCCGCTCCTTCTCCTGACAGTAGGGCCTGCTTCACTCCTTCTCCTGACAATAGGGCCTGCTCCGCTCCTTCTCCTGACAGTAGGGCCTGCTCCGCTCCTTCTCCTGACAGTAGGGCCTGCTTCGCTCCTTCTCCTGACAGTAGGGCCTGCTCCGCTCCTTCAGTGGAATGTGTGGTGCCTAGTTGATAATCACCCCAATAATTGCCTCAACTGAACCTGAATTTCACCAAAACTAATTTCACAAGTATAACAGATTAAATAAAGGAAGTAAAGTATGGTGGGGAGAAAGAGGGAGAATGGGTGGGTTGATGAGCGAGGGGAAGTGAACAATGCATAATTATGTAATCAATCATTGTGAATGAAGAACAGGGCGGGCCATTTTAGTGTATTGGTATATTCTAATTCTAATCTCAAAATGGTATGTACCCTATATCAGTCCACCAAATCCAATCAGTTTTATCAGTCTACTTTCGCCTACTAGGAATACACAGTGAGAGCGTGTATAATTTACCATGGCAAGAAGACCAAGACGAATGGATGCACATGCTGCGTTAGCACTCTGCTACGAGATCTGAATGACAATGTCTCAGATGGTGGGGGAAGAAAATATTCATGACATCTCTGATGATGATTCTTCTCAGCCTGAATACGCTACATCTCCGAAGCCTAATCACAAAAAAGCCAGAACGGTGCGCACCGAGCAGGTGCCCGGCCACTACCGAATGAAGCAGAGACAGGAGAGAGGAAGGGACGGCACCATTTAGATAGAACAAGCCGGTGACAATGCTACGGGCCGATTTATCTGCACAAAAAAATGGCATCACTGAAAGAGCAGGCCCTACATCTCAAGCTAAAAATGACAACATTAATGCACTCGACAGCTTTCGTTGCTTCTGTGACATGGACATGCCACAGCATTCAGGGACTATACATGGTCATGGTCAATCTGACATCTGAAGTGGCCAGACAGCATTTACTGCAATGCAGCCTCCGCATATGTCAGGGCTTTCATACTTGCGCTTAAGCGCAGCAGAGCCGAGCTATTGTGAAGGAAGTTGTCAATGAAGTGAGGTTGTGTTTATACAGGATGTACCGCCCCCACCTACCGTCGACCAGTCATGTCAATGCGGAGCCAGGGAGCCCTCTGCATTGTTACGAAATTTGAGAGGTGCACGGCGATGCAGTACGGAGCTTGATTTGACCTCTGCATGCCTCTGGAGGCTCCGCAATTGCGTCACACATTTTGGGATCAAGCATAAATTGGCTTTAAGGCGCCCACGGAACATGGAGACACTACCTGGGATCTGTCTGTTGATGAGCGGGAAGCGTTTTAATCCTGTATGTCCATGGAGCATTTGGTGGAAATAACATGTACAGTATATTGTGGTTAGAGCGTTGGACTAGTAACCGGAAGGTTGCAAGTTCAAACCCCCGAGCTGACATGGTACAAATCTGTCGTTCTGCCCCTGAACAGGTAGTTAACCCACTGTTCCTAGGCCGTCATTGAAAATAAGAATTTGTTCTTTAACTGACTTGCCTAGTTAAATAAAGGTAAAATAAAAATAAAAAATATGGAGAGCTTCTGGTCAGACATGTAATGGAAACCATGTCACGGAATCGCTTCAGAGAAGTCATGCGTTTCCTCCATTTTGATGCGTTACCTCCATTCTGTCACATCAACACTTATGTTCATTATAATGCCATTATTGCTTTTGTGCTAATATTCACTAGTTATCAAGCACACTTGGTGCTTATAATGATGTTTAGGCTTCTGATGTTTTCATAATTTGACCGCGCGTCTTCCTGACCATGCTTGTTGGTGGATGGAGTATTTTGGGGTATTTTTTTGTATTTCGTCATTATAAATGTTCCGTCACATACACTTTCTGTTTCATAGTTGTAACAAAGGCACTCCACAAATAAAATTGATTGAACACTTGTATTTTTACATATAGCCTACAGTAACATAAACTAATGAAAATGCTATTGTGTTATTTGAAATAATGTTAGCTTAGACCATCATAAATCATTGCGATAGCATATATTAATTACACTGTTAGAATGTTGCAGTCAAAAGGACCGCTCATAAGCCTGAAGGGGGGGTCCCTTGAGGCCCAGCGTTTTTTGTGTTAACGACCTTCAGCTTGGCTTTGATTCAATTCAAGAATCGTTCTTAAATCGATCTTAAATTAGTGGTAAATGTTGATAAAACCACGTTTGTGTTCTCCAGGTTTCGTAAAATTGACCCTAAAGATCTGCGTATCTGCACCTTGAAGGGAGCCCAAATTGAGCAAGTCCCTCATTATAAATATTTAGGAATTTGGATTGATGATAAGCTGTCTTTTAAAACACACATTGATAAATGAACAAAGAGGCTGAGAATTAAGATCGGTTCCTTTATAGGAACAAAATCCTGTCTTACTTTTTAAAACAGGAGGAAGATTGTTCAAGCATCGCTCCTCCCAGTACTTGAAATAATCTATATGCACACAGCAGCCTCTGTTTTAAAACCACTCAGCACTGCGTTTTATCACCTCACCTGACCCACCATCAGACACGGTTGGTTCTGGCTGGTTCTAGAGGTTCCACAAGTCTCCACAGAGTCCGGGAAGAATGCTTTTAGTTATTGTGCCCCTATCGGATGGAATGACCTGCAGGCCACTTTGAGGCTTGACTCTCTGGGCTCGAACGGCCAGTTGGGGACTTGATGAGGAATGTTGTGAAGGAGAATTGCACTTGTTTTGATTGATGTTTTCATTGAATTTGATTTGTTGTAATGTGTCATTGTAAATTGATAGTGTTGTATTGAGACTGATCATGTTGATTTATTGTTCCCAGGGAACCCTTGTAAACTCAATGTGTTTTCCCCGGATAAATAAAAGTTAAATTAAAAAAATTAAAGAGAGAGAGCTTGAGGGAGGGAGGGAGGGAGAACTGACAGACATGAATACAATTGATATACTGTATGTGTCAACTAGTTGAATCATATCTATACGTCAATCTCATATTCACTTATGCATCATATCTCTGATGCTTATCTCTAGGCATCAATATTGTGAAACTAATTCCCCCCTCCCCCCATTGAATGCAATGTATTCACATCAGCTTCATTTAATTTGGAGAATATATATTTTTGCTAAAACGTGCCTGATTGACGCTTTACAATGATATCATGTTGGCCAGGAGAGTGCCTCACTGTCTGTCTCTACTCTATAGACTGGCTTCAATCTAACGTACCGTAAAGCACAGCATCCCTGCTCATCGATATGGTCAGGGTTACATGACTAATTACTGTTAATGTATCGGGAATCATCACTAACCATTTTTTATTTCCCCCAGTCTCCATGGTTCAGGGATTCCAAGGCAGATAGGCGAGGGAAAGAGTGGAGGATGGGAAATGTGATTTGATGAAGGATATTTTAGGTGTCATTTGTGAAATAAATTCTCCAGGTTTTAAAATCAGTTAAAACCAGATTCATTGAATAGAAGTCCAAACAGGCAAGTCCAAAATAAATCTGGATGAAATCATCTACATAGTCTGCTGATCTATCCACTATCAATCGACCTACCTTTGACCTTATTCTACCAAGTTCTCTCTCTGACACTGGAAAAGTAGTTACGTTTATAAGTTGCTTTTCCAGTCAAGGCAATGAGGTGGTTGTTGACAGGCCTTGGTTTTTATAGTGTGTGTTGCATCCTATCACAGCGGAAGGGAAGTCACAGAGGGCTCTACCATGGAGGTTAGGTTGGAAATGAATCACTGTTATATAGAAGTCGTTCAGTCTCCTCCCTGCGGAGCTCCCTGGGTCTAAAAATGTCCCATAGCTGTCCCACCCCTCCCAATCGGGATCTGTCGCAGGGGGGAAGGATTTCAGGGTCGCACAGCAGCCACAACGCACCTTACACCAGTGCACCAGCCTATGTCGCCTGGAGATCTGTCTGCTCCTCATCCTTTGCCCGAGGGATGAATATCTATACAAAGGCCTTTGTGGATTCTATCGCAGACGGGCCAGACCTAAAGGCCTCAGGGTAGGAATCCGTAATGCAGTATACCGTACTGGACCCAGCTCGTTAACCCCTTATTATTCTCACCCCAGGATATGACATTAAACTTGAAACCTCCTCACATCCACCACATTTGATGTGACAGAGCAAGAAGATGTCGCTATGCCGACGTCACATACAGTTACAGTATAGACATGTTGTGCGTCACAACCGGGCGTCAAAGAGGGTGCCTCTTGACAGGGAGCCGGAACATGTTTTCGTCCCATGCGTTTGTGCTGCGTTACAGTGTGATGATCTCGACAGAAAATAACAGGAAGCAGATGGAAAGAGCAGGCTTTGAGAATGACTAGCTTCCCTCTGAAGGGGGATGTTTGAAAACCATCTGCCTCTCCTATTATGCATCCAGGATCCCCGGTCTCTATGGATGAGCAGCACTGATTCTGAATCACAGGCAGCCTCCGTTCTGTCTGTCCTCCCTCTGTCCTCCAGGGACAAAAGAGGGGGAGAGGGGCCAGGGGGAGAGGGGTCTGGGGGAGAGGGGCCTCGGAGTGGGGGCCAGCCAGGCTCCTGCTCCAGGGACCCAGCTGGACTTTGGAGGGGCCTGTAGAACCTAGCCCTCCTGCCTGAATATTGACAGGCCCTCCTCTAAAAGCAACAATGCCAGCTTGCAGTTTTTTTTCTAGGAGCTAGGGGGCCTACGACCTAATCACTTACAGAATCACTCTGTGGTGTTGCACTGGGAGGAGAAGGGACACAAAGGACCACTGAAACAAGAGAGAGAGAGAGAGAGACCTTCACATCAATTCATGTTTTGTGGTGGCCAGATAGAAGTGTGTGGGATTATGGGTTGATTATGCTCTGCGTGTGTACAAATGTGATCCGCTGGAAAAATAGAAGGAAATATTTAGAACCTGTGCAGAGTTGGGTTTTGTTCACATGCTGTTGGTACAGGTGTCAACCAATTATGTATATAAACCCTGGATTGCTGATGCTATGTATTGGCCATTGAATACTAATGGAATTCTTCAGTATTTCAATTAAATGTTTCAAGGACAAAATTACATGCATTGAAGTATTTATTGTTGTACTGGTGACATTAACATTATTAATCTCTAAAAATGATACTTTAGGGGCATTTTCTTATTTGTATGTTTACCTCACATAAAAGTATGTCATCAATATATTAAACGTGGCAAAAACGAATGTAGACATTAATAAATGCATTTCTATAGCTTCCAAATGATTTTTTACAATGGTGGGAGAGTGCCAAGATGGAGGTGCGATGGCTTCAACACAGCACCCCCTATCAGTCATCTAGTGTATATAAGCATTGGTGTGAACAGATGGGAAAACAACGCTGACTTATACTGTAATCAGTGTCAATGGCAACAAATTGACAACACATTCTAAATGTCACGTAGGGATCCTCTCCTGTCCCACGAGCCAGTTGATCAGTGTCGTCGTGATGCTGACGGTAAAGGTTGATTGGGTGACACTGTGTCATATGGGGCAGTTTGTGATTGATTGACCATGATGACCGTGACCGAGGCTTTTCAATCCAGTTATTCAGTAGTCATGAATGGTTGAGCTCTCTGTCTATGAAAGAGTCCTCTCGTCTCTGAGCAGGTTCATTGTGTGTGGGCACACGTGCATGTCCAGCCTGTACCGCCACCCACCGTGACGTGCTGTTGTGTTTCCGTGGAGACGGGATGGGGATCAGCTGTCGGTGTGTGTGTATGACACAGAAGGTGGTCAACGGTCAATGGAAGGATGAATGTTGAATACATCTTCTGCTGCTAAACCTCCTTATCTCACACACACACACACACACACAGTACTGAGCAGAAAAGTACTGATATACAGTGCCTTCAGAAAGTATTCAGACCCCTTGACTTTTCCCACATTTTGTTACGTTACAGCCTTATTCTAAAATTGATTAAATATATATATTTTTCTTCATCAATCAACACACAATACCTCATAGTGACAAAGCAAAAAAAGTTTTTCAGAAATGTGCATGATGCTCATGCCCACAGCATGATGCTGCCACCATGCTACACGTAGGAAAGGTGCCAGGTTTCCTCCAGATGTGAAGCTTGGCATTCAGGCCAAAGAGTTCAATCTTGGTTTCATCATCATGACAGAGAATATTGTTTCTCATGGTCTGAGAGTATTTAGGTGCCTTTTGGCAAACTCCAAGTGGGCCGTCATGTGCCTTTTACTGAGGAGTGGCTTCCGTCTGGCTACTCATAAAGGCCTGATTGGTGGAGTGCTGCAGAGATGGTTGTCCTTCTGGAAGGTTCTCACATCTACATGAAGAGTCTTGGTGGTTCCAAACTTCTTCCATTTAAGAATGATGGAGGCCACTGTGTTCTTGGGGACCTTCAATGCTGCAGACATTTTTTGGTGCCCTTCCCCAGATCTGTGCCTCGACACAATCCTGTCTCAGAGCTCTACGGACAATTCCTTCGACCTCATGACTTGGTTTTTGCTCTGACATGCACTGGTAACTGTGGGACCTTATATAGACAGGTTCGTGCCTTTCCTGTCCAATCAATTGAATTTATCACAGGTGGACTCCAATTAAGTTGTAGAAACATCTCAAGGATGATCATTGGAAACAGGATGCACTAGAGCTCAATGCCTAGTCTCATAGCAAAGGGTCTGAATACTTACGTAAATAAGGTATTTCTGTTTTTTATTTTTAATACATTTACAGAAATGTCAAAAAAACCTGTATTCACTTTTTTTTCTTTCTTTTAAATCAATTTAAGAACAAGGCAGTAAAGTAACAAAATGTGGACAAAGTCAAGGTATCTGAATACTTTCCGAAGGCACTGTACAGTATATGCAGAGACACAATTCCCCTCCACACACACATGAATAGCCAAACTCAACAAACCATGACAGTGTAACGGCGTTCTTCGTTTGTCGAAAGAGAGTCGGACCGAAATGCAGCGTGGTGGTTAATCATGATCTTTAATGAAGAAAACGGCGATACATGAAATAACTTATAAATACAAAAACAACAAACGGAACGTGAAACTTATTACAGCCTATCTGGTGAACACTACACAGAGACAGGAACAATCACCCACGAAATACAAAGCGAAACTCAGGCTACCTAAATACGGTTCCCAATCAGAGGCAACGAGAATCACCTGACTCCAGATTGAGAACCGCCTCAGGCAGCCAAGCCTAACTAGACACACCCCTAATCATAGCAATCCCAAATCCTATAAAACCCCAATACGAAACACAACACGTAAACCCATGTCACACCCTGGCCTGACCAAAATATATAACGAAAACACAAAACACTAAGACCAAGGCGTGACAGAACCCCCCCCCCCCCAAGGTGCGGACTCCCGGACGCACCTCAAAACCATAGGGAGGGTCCGGGTGGGCGTCTGTCCATGGTGGCGGCTCCGGCTCGGGACGTGGACCCCGCTCCATAAATGTCATAGTTCCTCCCCTTCGCGTCCTGGGATAATCCACCCTCGCCGCCGACCATGGCCTAATAGTCCTCACCCAGAACCCCACAGAACTGAGGAGCAGCTCGTGACTGAGGGGCATCTCAGGACTGAGGGACAGCTCGGGACTGAGGGGCAGCTCGGGACTGAGGGGCAGCTCGGGACTGAGGGGCAGCCCGGAACTGAGGGGAAGCCCGGAACTGAGGGGAAGCCCAGTACTGAGAGGAAGCCCAGTACTGAGAGGAAGCCCAGTACTGAGAGGAAGCCCAGTACTGAGATGAAGCTCAGGTAGGTAGTAGGCTCCGGTAGATCCTGGCTGGCTGGCGGATCTGGAAGATTCAGGTTGACTAGCAGATCTGGAAGATTCTGGTTGACTAGCAGATCTGGAAGATTCTGGTTGACTAGCAGATCTGGAAGATTCTGGTTGACTAGCAGATCTGGAAGATTCTGGTTGACTAGCAGATCTGGAAGATTCTGGTTGACAGGCTGATCTGGAAGAATCTGGTTGACTGGCAGATCTAGAAGATCATGGCTGACTGGCGGATCTAGCTACTCTATGCAGACTGACAGCTCTGACTGCTCCATGCAGGCTGACAGCTCCTTGCAGACTGGCAGCTCTTTGCAGACTGGCAGCTCTGGCTGCTTCATGCAGACTGACAGCTCTGACTGCTCCATGCAGGCTGACAGCACCCTGCAGACTGGCAGCTCCTTGCAGACTGGCAGCTCCTTGCAGACTGGCAGCTCTGACTGCTCCATGCAGGCTGACAGCTCCTTGCAGACTGACAGCTCCTTGCAGACTGGCAGCTCTTTGCAGACTGGCAGCTCTGACTGCTCCATGCAGGCTGACAGCTCCTTGCAGACTGGCAGCTCTTTGCAGACTGGCAGTTCTGGCTGCTTCATGCAGACTGACAGCTCTGACTGCTCCATGCAGGCTGACAGCACCCTGCAGACTGACAGCTCCTTGCAGACTGACAGCTCCCTGCAGACTGGCAGCTCCTTGCAGACTGACAGCTCCCTGCAGACTGACAGCTCCCTGCAGACTGACAGCTCCTTGCAGACTGACAGCTCCTTGCAGACTGGCAGCTCTTTGCAGACTGGCAGCTCTGACTGCTCCATGCAGGCTGACAGCACCCTGCAGACTGGCAGCTCCTTGCAGACTGACAGCTCCCTGCAGACTGACAGCTCAGGCTGCTCCGAACAGGCAGGAGGCTCCGGCAGCGCTGTAGAGGAGTAAGGCTCTGATAGCGCTGAACAGGCGGGAGACTCCGACAGCGCAGGAGGGAAGGAAGGCTCTGATAGCGCTGAACAGACAGGAGACTCCGGTAGCGCAGGAGAGGAGAAAGGCTCCAACAGCGCTGGAGAGGCGGGAGACTCCGACAGCGCAGGAGAGGCGAGGCGCACTGTAGGCCTGATGCGTGGTGCTGGCACTGGTGATACTGGAGCGAGGACACGCACAGGAAGCCTGGTGCGGGGAGCTGCTACCGGAGGACTGGAGTGTGGAGGTGGCACAGGATGTGCCAGGCTAGGGATGTGCACAGGAGGCCTGGTGCGTGAGGCTGGCACCAACTTCACCAGCCGACTAACACGCACCTCAGGACGAGTATGGAGCGCTAACTCAGGTGCCATCAAATCCCTGACACGATCCGTCGGACGAATATGGTATCTATAGCACCAAGCTAGCAACTCCCTCATTACTCTCCACTCCACTTTCCCCATTAACTCCTTCACAGTCTCTGCTTCGCTCACCTCTAACACCGGCTCTGGTTCTGGTCTCCTCCTTGGCTCCTCACGATAAACAAGGAGAGTTGGCTCAGGTCCATCTCCTGACTCAGCCACTCTCCCTCTGAGCCCCCCCCCCCCCCCCCCCCCAATAAATGTTTTGGGGTGACTCTCGGGTTTCGCTCTGCGCCGCCGTGTCTGTTTCTCCAACTCCATTCGCCTATAGCCTTCTTCGCACTGATCTAGCGAATCCCAGGCGGGCTCCTGCACTCTCTCTGGGTCGGCCGCCCACCTGTCGATTTCTTCCCACGTCGTATACTCCATGCCATTGCTGTCCATAACGTCCTCCTTTCGCTGCTCCTGCTGTCGCTGCCTGTAACCACGCCGCTCGGTCCGTGTGTGGTGGGTGATTCTGTAACGGTGTTCTTCGTTTGTCAAAAGAGAGTCGGACCGAAATGCAGCGTGGTGGTTAATCATGATCTTTAATGAAGAAAACGGCGATACATGAAATAACTTATAAATACAAAAACAACAAACGGAACGTGAAACTTATTACAGCCTATCTGGTGAACACTACACAGAGACAGGAACAATCACCCACAAAATACAAAGCGAAACTCAGGCTACCTAAATACGGTTCCCAATCAGAGGCAACGAGAATCACCTGACTCCAGATTGAGAACCGCCTCAGGCAGCCAAGCCTAACTAGACACACCCCTAATCATAGCAATCCCAAATCCTATAAAACCCCAATACGAAACACAACACGTAAACCCATGTCACACCCTGGCCTGACCAAAATATATAACGAAAACACAAAACACTAAGACCAAGGCGTGACAGACAGCTGGTCAAACCTGGTAACTTAATTGCTAAATCATCAGCTTGTAGTTACACACAACTTTTTCTGGGGAGCTTTAACTTCATCCACATGAAGCTCTATTGCGCTCACCCTGCATTAAGATCTGCACTGGAGCACAAGGGATTTAACCATAATAAATTACCCCTGTCTACAAATACATCTCCAAATGCTGCACGCTGCTTATTCAACACTTTGAGTTGTGATGTTGACTCAAAAATCAATTAGTAATTAAGTGTGGTAGAAAAATGGTGCATTGAGAAATAAGTTAATTTAAGGTAGTATGACTACAAGTAATAAAGGCTTATATCTTATGAATTATTCATTCCTCTTCTGGGATGTTGGAGAGATGATGACGATGAGGTGGAAACAGTGTTCCTGAATTATTAATTGACCAATCAGAGAGAGTATCTCAAGCTCTCTGGGGGAATCGTCCATCTGGGTATGGTTTTGAGGGAGTGTGGTACTGAGACTGTTACATCTGAGAGGAGCCAACTCTCTGTCCAGACCTCTGTCGCTCAGACATGCACAACTAGTCACCTAGCAATACAACTAAATGTTATATTTTTATGTACAATACACAAATGTTTGAAAAAATACATATTCATTTCGCATGAAGAAATCTCAATTAAAAAAAAGAGTAATCACAATTTTACAGTTAAATTGAAATGTATTAAAATACTGTAATAATGATCTTATCCTTTGATTTAATTATGGGCACAGTCTATTCACAGTATCAATCGGGCCGACACAGGAGAGCCACGGCTGCCGTCAGAGGACCAGGAGGTGGCTGAGTTGACGGCAGCCGTGGCTCTCCTGTGTCGGCCCGATTGATACTGTGAATAGACTGTGCCCATAATTAAATCAAAGGATAAGATCATTATTACAGTATTTTAATACATTTCAATTTAACTGTAAAATTGTGATTACTCTTTTTTTTTATTGAGATTTCTTCATGCGAAATGAATATGTATTTTTTCAAACATTTGTGTATTGTACATAAAAATATAACATTTAGTTGTCAGACCCTGCACTGCCCCGTGGGGGTACCATCTCATGTTTAGATTCAGCCTTCCTCTTCCATAGAAGTCGTAGATTTTCTACTGGGCTGTCTGGCCACCGAGGCTTCTGCTTCTCTGACAGTTTGGTGAAAATCAGAGCTCTGTGCCTTCACGACGCTCTGCATACCGACCAGAGAGCATTTTTCTTGGTCTGGCAGGTGCTGAATGTACTGGGAGATTAACAGCCCTATTTGGCATGGCCAGCGCTCCCAGTACAACATACAGACGCCGAAGTATCCTGTTAAACTGTAGAGAGAAAGAAAAAACGCAAGTCAAAAAAGCCATAAGCCACGAACCTTGGGAATAAATGATAAGAATACACACAAAGTTTGATTCTCACCCTTGTTTTTTGTATTTTGAAATTCAACTTCAATGTCCTCTGAAATAGGTTCGGAAATGTTATCCACCATTTTGGAAAACAATCTCATTGAAGAAAAAAAAACACACACAAATTGTTGTCACCAAAACAGTTCCAAAACAACACTGGTGCCTATCAATATTCTACATTCAAACATGCTGCTGGAGTTCCTGTATTCAATTGTGGTATTATCACATTCAAATGTTCTAACTTGCTTCTTTATTGTGATGTTATAATTGTCTTCAAATGAATTGAACACACACACACACACACACACACACAGGGCATAGTCTACTACAATACAGTATCTACTACGTTACCTGATTTTTTGTTTGTTTGTTGCTTTTCATGATATACTCAGGCCTCATTTAGTCATATTAATATGATCCCCTGAATAAATAAAAATGATACATGAATGTATAACCAAGTCTTTCCAAGAACCATAACATATATTCGTTCTTACCACAATTTAAACGTTCCTCTACACCTCCTAAACGATGGTGTCTTGTCTCGGAGTAAGCGCTTCATTGAGGCCTCTTCAGGTACTAACTCCCATCGTAGACATCGTTCTGGCTAAGACCTGCTGGGGGATATGGTGTTGCGTGCTATTCAGTGAGCCTGTAGGAGTGTCGCAGAAGCTGTGCGTGTGCACGCGTGCCTGTAGGAGCCTGCAAAGCAACATTTCTGTGCAAGTAGTCAAAAAGAAAAATCTAATCTCATTTCATACTCTAATCTTCTACACTTGACCTTACATTACATGGATTCTGTGGGAAGATAAGCCATAATGTAAATAGGTAGAACGTGTTCATTCGCATCTCATGGGACCTACAGGTAACTGCTTAGAATAAAGGAAACACCAACATAAAGTGTCTTAATAGGGTGTTGGACCACCACGAGCCAGAACAGCTTCAATGCACCTTGGCATAGATTCTTCAAGTGTCTGGAACTCTATTGGAGGGATGCGACACCGTTCATCCACAAGAAGATTCCGTCATTTGGTGTTATGTTGGTGGTGGTGGAAAACGCTGTCTCAGGCGACACTCCAGAAGTGATCAATTGGGTTGAGATCTGATGACAGACGTCCATGGCATATGGTTTACACCGTTTTCATGCTCATCAAACCATTCAGTGACCTCTCGTGCCCTTTGGATGGGGGCATTGTCATCCTTGGCATAGCCAAGGTAGCCAAAATAATGGCCTGCCCAGCATTTCTATACATTATCCTAAGCATGCTGGGATGTTAATTGCTTAATTAACTCAGAAAGGTGTGGAAGCACCTGCTTTCAATATAATTTGTATCCCTCATTTACTCAAGTGTTTCCATTATTTTGGCAGTTACCTGTAGATCGTAGTCTATGCAACATAAATAAAAATGAGCATTTCTTAGTGGACAAGGCCATGTAATCACTCTCTATTTCAGTCTGTTTCCTTCTGTTTGGTTCCTAATGAATGCAACCCTGGTGCTGTAGAGGTAGCCTTTACAGGTGTGAACAGGATCCACCTTTCGAACATGGCCGGTATCCAGGGGTCATTGGCTGAGTGGTTTCTGCTGTTGTTGATCACTGCTGTGATCACCTCAATCAAGCATAAAGCCAGGATTCCTTTGTCATGACAAGTCAGCTCGGAGCGCTGTGTGAAAACCTGTGTCAGGAGAATGGGGACACTGTGTCTATTGATCTGAGACAGGGGCTGAAATATCATCGCACAATACCCTTGATGCCAAGAGGGACAACCCTGGAGCTTTGTAGGTGATAAGAATGGCCCTGGTGGGACATAGTCTTCTCCATAACCATATCCAAAGTGTATAAGATGTTTTGCCATTAAAGGTGTGGACTGAACTGGCTACTTGAGTGCTGCTGGTTTCAGATCATTACTACCACTACCATTGTGCCCTTGAGCAAGGCACTTAACCGCGGCTAACCCTCTGCCTCTCCAGGACCAGTTTACGTTCTAACCAAGTACTGTATCTATTCTTTATTCTAATCTATTCCCTCTCTGTCTCCCCAGGCGTTTGGCCAGGCCTACTCCAACCAGCGTAAAGTGGCGGAGGACGGCGAGAGCAACGAGGAGTCACTGCTGCAGGAGTCAGCGTCTAAGGAGGCCTACTACATGGGCCGGCTGCTGGAGTTGCAGACTGAGCTGAAGCTGAGCCGCTCGGTGGCGTCCAACGCGTCCAACGAGAGCGAGAGGCTCAACGCCGTGCTGCAGGAGAACAGCGAAGTAGTGGCCTTTGACCGCTGATGTCACTTACTCACACCTCAGACTAGTATCAGGCTGTAGTACAGTTTGAGCTGGGACATGGTTTCACTTTTCCACTGTGGGCTACTGTGAATCCACAGTGTGATGTTGTGTACACAATGTAGCCTGTAGTCGGTACTGTAGTGTCCCACATTTAGATTTGTAGATTAACATGAGGTGCATCTTGCTTGTCTTCATTTCTTCCCTGCTGATCTGTTTTGGTGGTGGTGGTGTTTGTGTTAGATACAGTAGCGGTCACAGGGCCACTCTGAAGAGTGGATAGGGGTCATGCAGAGTGTTTGTGTGTGTGTGTGTGTGTGTGTGTGTGTGTGAGGGAGGGAGGGGGGGTTACGTGCGTGTCTGCAGTCGCAGAGGGGTTCTGGCCGGGGTCAGACGCTGCTGCGGCCACGACCCCATTGTGGAAGGCAAATCCTGTGCTAAGCTAGGGAATAAGAGAAATGCCCTGAGCTCGGCACATGTGCGTCCCCGAGTGAGCCGGGCTGCTCTCCCATCACACAGCGCAGGGCAGACTGTACCCTCCCAGCCTGGGAGCCGCAGCAGTTCATTCACTAGTTAGATTAGCTGCTCCACACGCTGTTGGCAGGGACCTCTGGGGTCGCACAGTTAATGTTTATTTCCGCTTCACTTGTCATACCAAGCTTTCCAAAAAATGTCAGTCCAGTTAATGTGATTCAAATCTTTGTAAAAGACCAATATAATTTGTCTCGGATGTATAAGATTATAAATCATTTAACCAATCAACCAAAGTCTAAAACATATTGAAAGATTACATAGGCTACACATGTAATTGGGCCAGAAACCATTGGTACTGCCCTATGAAAAGCCTCCTAATGAATGAAAGGATATTCTGGCTGTTGCTCTTTAAAACGACCAGCCCCTCAGCCTCCCATTTTTACTGTGCCTAATTTAATCAAGCCAATACACTGTCTCTGCCTCCTCTGACCAGGGCAGCCCTTGGCTCTTTGATGATCTGTTGGTTAGCCTGTTGCCTTGCTGTGTAGACCTCATTTGCCTGTGCGGCGCATATCAATTAGAAGCCCGCCTTTTTTTTTTTTATGCGGGAGACAGATGCTGCAGCTACACAAGGGACTTCATTTGTCTCTGACTGCGTCTAATCAGCTGCTTTCATGTGGATTCCAAACAGCTTCTGTCTCAGCAGTATTTGCATCTAGGAAAACCAATGGAATGCAGTGAAGAAAGTGTTTTTCTAGGCTCGGAGGCCAAAGGATAGAGACTAGGTTAATAGTAGGCTCTGTGTATTATACTGTTTGTAAATGAAATAAGCTCTGGCCTGTCGCTAGTTGTTAACCTGCATTGTTGAAATGAATCCTGGTCCTGATGTAGAATGGGCCTCAGTGTAGTCCTTTACCATTGTGGCTGTGTTGTGCCGGTGTTTGACGGTGCACTGGCCTTGACCTGACCCTATGGGGGTGTGGAGGAGACTCTGATAGACCCCAGCCTCTATAGACCCTCGCTGGCAGATCATTGGCCAGTAATCCCCCTGGAATTAGTCTTTATGCCCTGCGTTGTGACGAATATGTCATGAGAAAACACTGTCCATTAGCAACCCTCAGGGGTCATATACAATAAACAGTAATGTCACAGAGTTTGTTTGTTAGCTGTTTTTCCCAAATGTATTTTTGCCATTCTATTGTCTTCGTGGTAAGTTGCCTCGAGGTAGCAACAGGGGGAAGTGCTGCATCGCGATGAGTAGCAACGCTGTGCTACAATGCTGTATAGTGTGTCTCGAGGTGGGTGGGTGTCTTCTGGAAGGGATAACAAGAGGAGATAGAGTGCTCTGATATCTAAGTGGTCTTCTTTTCTTCTTTTTGTGTGTATCTTGGCGTTGACATCCACATGAAAACGCGGAGCTTTCGCTGCTGAGGCTCATCTTCCCGACTTGTAACCGATTCTCCAGATTTATGACATTTTCGGGTCACTACTAGAATTTCTCCCACCTAATATATCATCTGATCCACCACAGCATGTTCAGATCTCTATGGCTACTGCCTCTGTTCTCTGCGATTGCCCCCCCCCCCCCCTGATCTTGCTGCAAAGGAGAGTGCTGAGTCTTCGCTTTTAACTCAAGGGGGGGCAATTTGTTTGACAGAGTCTCAGTCTGATTATCATCAACACATCAGAGGAGATACTGTGTGCGTGTGCGTGGCCTATTTAGATTTGGTGCATTAAAGAGAGACAAGAGGCCAGGTATCTGGACTGGACTTATAGATCCAGCAGAACAAAGGCATCTGTTATTACTGCATCCAGGAGTTTCAGAACATGCAGCAATATGCCACTGATTCACGTACTATGGTGCCAACAGAGAGACAAAGTAGTGCTGACACATGCCAGACTGTTTTAGTTTGTGTTTCGCCACATAGATGTTCATACTGTAGTTAATATACAGTAATTACGTCATGTTGTAACTACCCAGTAAAGATGCGGTAGTTTGGCGGCCAGCAGTGGATCTACACACAGTCAAACGATTCTATGTGATTTAAACATGTTTTGTGAATGATTATACAGTATGTACTTGATGTGTTGAACTGTTTGCAGATTAGGACCTGACTTTGCCCTCACTTTCCTTCCCTCGCTCCTCTCTACTCCCAGAGTAATGAGGTGCTGGAGTTGCAGCGGAGCCGGATGAGGGAGGAGATCAGGGAGTGTAAATTCAGAGAGGCCCGTCTCCTACAGGACTACACCGAGCTGGAGGAGGAGAACATCACCCTCCAGAAACTAGTGTCCACACTCAAACAGAACCAGGTCAGCATCAACACCATTGCTGTTATGGTTTAGCGCACACACAGTACAGACAGCCACGCCTGTCTCTCAGCCATTACCGTTATTGTTTACCTTGCACAGTCATCAATACATCTTAAAAATGACTCATACACAGTCATAGCAAATGATGTTACTCAAATGTTGAATCAGCTCATCCAAGTTCCTTATTGTCTGACCTTAAAAGAGGCAATCTGCAGTTGCTACATCTTTTGGACATATATATTAATGATATGTACCCATTGATTCTTGAAGAATATAACTTAGAAATGCCCCATGAGCTTAGTTCAACTCTCGTACCCCATCAGAACACTAAATATAAACTTGTTTTACCACAATGTTTGTTAACAAAGTAAATAAAAACAAACACTATATAGCCTCAAAACATAGATACAACTGTATGTTGATATCATGGATGGTCAGTCATTGCATCCATAGCTCTGGCTATGAATTTGAGAGTGGCTACATATCCCTCAGCTTTTTACTGAAATGGGGGTGGGGATAACAATTGGTTAGTGTTTGATCTGCTGATTGTGACTTTAAAACTACTAACAATGTATATGACTTATTATCCTTGTCATCCATCTGTGTCATTTGTCTGTGTGTCATCTATCTGTGTCCTTTCTCTCTGTGTGTCATCTATCTGTCTTTTCTCTCTGTGTGTCATCTACCTGTGTCCTTTCTGTCTGTGTGTCATCCATCTGTGTCCTGTCTGTCTGTATGTCATCCATCTGTGTCCTTTCTGTCTGTGTGTTTTCTATCTGTGTCCTTTCTGTCTGTGTGTTCTCTATCTGTGTCCTTTCTGTCTGTGTGTTCTCTATCTGTGTGTCCCTTTTCCTCCTGTCCTCTGTCTGTCCCCTGCTCCCCCTCTCCCCCAGGTGGAGTATGAGGGTCTGAAGCATGAGATCAAGGTTCTGGAGGAGGAGACTGTGCTGCTGAACAGCCAGCTGGAAGATGCTCTGCGTCTGAAGGACATCTCTCAGTCCCAGCTAGAGGAGGCCCTGGATGCCCTGAAGATAGAGAGGGAGCAGAAGAACAGCCTGAGGAAGGAGCTGGCCCACCACATCACCCTCAGCGACAGTGTATATGGGGCCGGAGCCCACCTGGCACTCACCGCCACGGTCGACGGGCTCAAGTTCGCCACAGAAGAGGTTGGGAGTAATGGTACAGCCATGCCCAATGGCACCAATGGGAATGAGGATAGCAACAGCGACTGTAACGGCCACCTGGGACTGGTTAAGGTGAACGGCGACTACCGGCTGCCCAGGAAGGGGGAAGGGCTGCACGGTCCTGTGTCAGACCTCTTCAGTGAGCTCAACCTGTCTGAGATACAGAAACTCAAACAGCAGCTCCTTCAGGTGGGTCTCTACTCTAGCTGAAACATAGTGGGTTCTTCTCACTACTATGTCTGAGTGATTGTTAGCCTGGTCCCAGATCTGTTTGTGCTGTCTTGCCACCTCTTATGGTCATTGTCAGGTAAAAATGACCATAGGAGTTGGCCAGACAGCCCAAGCAGATCTTGTACCAGGCTGAGTGATTGTTGTGACACTATGTGAATGTCCTTGGGAGGTTGTACCTAGGTCTTTGTTGTTACCAGGGAGTCTTTTAATCCCTTCCATCCGACCACCTTCCTCATTTGCTCTGAGCAAATCATTGTGGTTTACTTAGAGAGACAAAACCAGCGATTTGGCCTGCACACCTAATGCGTTAGGGCATGGTTATCGACCCCCTCTGTCCACAGCACATTTCATTAGGGAATGGGAGTGTCAGCCTTCAGATTAGACAACCGAACAACCTGCCTCTTTCATCACACTACTGCAGGCAGCAGCCAACCAATCACAAGGTTGGGAACAAGACAACAACAAAAAGCCTGTCAGATGTCGTCCATCTTTTATTATCTAGCAGACCATAAGTCTGTGACCACGCTCCGTATGATTTACCAATGACTAGTTTCGGAGCTGTTTTGGTCTTTCTGAAGACTTCCATCTCAAGAGGGCCATTGGGTCTCATTTGGAAGATTTTGGGGACATCTGTGGATGTTGGCAGACAGGGGAGAGTAGAACGGCAGAGCGGTGGCGTGGAGGAGTGTACGGCATCTGCCATGGGGAGGCCTGTCAGGGCAGCGGATCCAGAGGAGAGTGGAAGGCAGAGGGAGAGAGACGGGCTGCTGGGACAGAGCAGTGCTACTACGCTCCGTACAGAATCCCTCACAGGGAAAGGAGAGAACACAGAGGGACAACACGCATATGCACAGGGAGGATACACAGGACAACACACACATACTGTACATACAGTACATACAGGTAACTGCCAAAATAAAGGAAACACTTGAGTAAATGAGAGATACAAGGTAGATTGAAAGCAGGTGCTTCCACACAGGTGTGGTTAATAAAGCAATTAACATCCCACCGTGCCTAGGGTCATGTGGAAAAATTCCCAGTTGCCCATTATTTAGGCAACCATGGCTAGAAGAAGAGATCTTGGTGACTTTGAAAGAGGGGTCTCAAAGGAACATAGGTGTGTGTGTGCGTGTGTGCGCGTGCGTGCTCGTGTGCCTCTCAGTTAACAGATCTCAACCCAATTGAACACTTATGGGAGATTCTGGAGCGGTGCCTCAGACAGCGTTTTCCACCACCATCAACAAAACACCAAATGATGGAATTTCTCATGGAAGAATGGTGTTGCATCCCTGCTACAGAGTTCCAGACACTATGAATCTATGCCAAGGTCCACACTTGTTTCTCTTGCTGAGGTCAGTGGGGAAATGAATGATTTGTGGATGCAAAATGTATCACTAGAGGTTTGAATTTGTCTTCAAATGGATGTCCCCTCTTGGATTAATCAAGGTTCCATTAAGTCGCTGAAGTAAACAACACCAGGCTCTTAATTGCTTTCAGGAGGGGGCGGTTTTAATTTGTCATCCTCACTGTGTTGTAATTTAGATCTGTTTCCACCAAGCATTACATTAGATTTACTATATTTATCTCAGATAGCAGACATATAAAATACAATATAAACATTTGTCGTAAAAGTATGGCATAAAAGTGGTTTGTAATGATTCCTTACGATATCCACTGAGATGCATGTGTTTTAGTCTACTGTACAGTCTATGGGTGAAAACTGAGAGATCTGATGGCTGATGCCATGAATGCTTACAGATCAATGGATACATTCTATGAATCGACTCACAGGTTGTGCTTTGCCTGTGTTGTGATGTCTCTTTATCTCTGTCTGTAGAGTGTACATCCTACACACACAATAGTCCGACGGGGTTATTTATTGGACTAGCTAGCAGGTACTGTACTGCTGAACCCATTGACATTTTATTTTCCTGGGCCTCCTCCCGTTGGGGATCAATAAGGTTTCAAAGCCTCAGCACTGGGTGGACCGGATGACTGACACACTCCTCTGACCAAAAAGACATTAAACAGAGCTTGAGTTCAATTACTGGAATCTCGTGCAGGGGGGGGGGGTTATGCTTAATTTGTGACTAGCAAGCCGTGATACATTGTACTTCCCTGCCATATGCCTCAACAGCCTTGTACTTTACCTAGGAAGTGCAATGACATCAGTATTTCCGCGACGCTCTTTCAGTATACTGGACCTGACCGTTTATACACTATCATTCAGTGTTTTTAGTTGACCGTACTGTTCCTGAACTTAGCGAAGCGCACTGTTAAGTGAACCTCAGAACTTTGTGTCTGTGGTAATGCTGGTATGGTCTGAGTGGTCCTCACCCTGCAGTATGTCCTTCCTGTCCTCTAGGTGGAGCGTGAGAAGTCCAGCCTCCTGATGAACCTGCAGGAGGCCCAGACCCAGCTGCAGCACACGCAGGGGGCCCTGACCGAGCAGCACGAGTGTGTCCACCGCCTCACCGAGCGCGTCAACGCTATGAAGCGCCTCCACAGTGACAAGGAGATGGCCGACGCCCAGGAGTCCGAGACGCACGACGGGTTGCCCGCGCCCGGTCGCCGCGACTACGTGGTGAACATCCACGGGATGGAGATTCTGGAGTGTAAGTACAAGGTGGCGGTAACCGAGGTGATCGACCTAAAGGTGGAGCTAAAAGCTCTGAAGGAGAAATCTAACCAATGTGTGGAGGGCCAGGGGAAGGAGTGGAGCAGCAGCGATGGGAAGGTCCAAGCTCTGGACGAGCAGGTCAAACGGCTGGAGAAGAGCTGCCGCGAGGCCCGCGATAAGGTGGCCCGTTTGGAGGCGGAACTACAGGCGGCGACGGGCGTGGCCACGGAGAGCCACGACATGCTGAACAGGGCGCAGGACGAGCTGGTGACATTCAGCGAGGAACTGGCCCAGCTCTACCACCACGTGTGTCTCTGCAACAATGAGACGCCCAACCGCGTCATGCTGGACTACTACCGTCAGAGCCGTAACACTCGCAGCGGCAGCCTCAAGGGCTCTGAGGACCCCCGGGCACTTCTATCCCCCCGCCTGGCTAGACGCCTCGCCGCCGTGAACGCTGGGCTCTCAGAGGCCCCCCGGAGCCCCATGGACTCGCCCTCCAAAGACCCCCCCAGTGGGGACAACGGGACAACAGGGAGGGAGTCCCCAGCACCAGGCAGTCAGGGGAACCCCATCCGCACCCCCATTGCCTCCCCGGTCATCAACAGCTCCAACGGCTCTCCCTCCTCCTCTTCCGTCCCTCCCGAGGCGGGCGGAGACCTGCGTAAGGAGCCCATGAACATCTACAACCTGAACGCCATCATCAGGGATCAGATCAAACACCTGCAGAGAGCCGTGGACCGCTCCCTCCAGCTGTCTCGACAGAGGGCAGCCGCCCGAGAGCTGGCCCCCTTGTTCGACAAGGACAAGGAGGCCTGCATGGAGGAAATCCTCAAGCTCAAGTCCCTCCTCAGCACCAAGAGGGAGCAGATTGCCACGCTCAGGCTGGTGCTCAAAGCCAACAAACAGGTGAGAAGAGCAGAGAACTGAGTACCTAGCCTAGTTCCAGATGTGTTTGTGCTGTCTCGCCAATGACCGTAGGAGTTTGGCGACAGCACAAGCAGATCTGGGACTAGGCTAGGGCTGAGTACCTGGGAAAGTCATCACACTGTTCTCAGCATTATCCAACAGGTTTGATCAGTTTTCCTTTGCATAGTGCATTAAATTTGACAAATTTTTTGTTGGAGATATAAAGTGGCTAATATACACTGTTTATAATCTGATAACATGAAAGTAACTACACAATTAACCCTAACCCCACTCTCTATTCCAGACTGCAGAGGGGGCGCTGGCTAATCTAAAGAGCAAGTATGAGAATGAGAAGTGCATGGTGACAGAGACCATGATGAAGCTGAGGAACGAGCTGAAGGCTCTGAAGGAGGACGCCGCCACCTTCTCCTCTCTCAGGGCCATGTTTGCCACCAGGTGAGTGGCATTCTGGGATCTCATGCAGTCAATTACAACACCGATGTGTAAGACTGTGCAAAGACGATGAGTTGGGCCTCTGGTAAATCTCACTGTTTGAGAGTGTATTCAATCTCACTGTTTGAGAGTGTATTCAATCTCACTGTTTGAGAGTGTATTCAATCTCACTGTTTGAGTGTGTATTCAATCTCACTGTTTGAGTGTGTATTCAATCTCACTGTTTGAGAGTGTATTCAATCTCACTGTTTGAGAGTGTATTCAATCTCACTGTTTGAGAGTGTATTCAATCTCACTGTTTGAGAGTGTATTCAATCTCACTGTTTGAGTGTGTATTCAATCTCACTGTTTGAGTGTGTATTCCCCGGCTTACACAAGGGTGTTTCTTAGTTTATTGACCTAGTGTTGTGTCCCCCTCTCTCTCTCTCTCTCTCTCTCTCTCTCCTAGGTGTGATGAGTATGTGACTCAGCTGGATGAGATGCAGAGACAGCTGGCTGCGGCGGAGGATGAGAAGAAGACCCTGAACTCCCTGCTCCGTATGGCCATCCAACAGAAGCTGGCCCTGACCCAACGCCTGGAGGACCTGGAGTTTGACACCGAGCAGACCCGGGACCGCGGCCGCGGCGCCAAGGTGCCCAAGATCAAGAGCAGCCCGCCCAAAGTAAGTCGACGAGCCGCCCTCACAGCTCCCCCCAGCCCCACCATGATACACAGCCCTTCTTCCACCTGCTCCCACACCTTCAACACCTCCCTGACCCTCTGCAGCCCTCCCTCCCTGGAGCTGCCCCTCTCCTCCAACCCCTGGTCGGCCTCAGACGGAGGCACTTCCCAGACCTCATCCCTGGTCTCCTCTCTGCCTCCCCTGGGTCACCCACAGTGGTCCCTGGGCACTCAGACCTTCATCATTGACCCAGAGTCGCTGAGTTTAGAGTGCTGTCGACTCGTTAACAGTCGAGACTCCAGTCCGCACTCTCCTAGCTCCGCCCCCGTGTCTCCTTACCGCTCACCCATTCCTAAGACTTGGCAACACTTGTCACCGGGGTCGGTCAGAACTCGTACCCAAAAAGACGCACCTCGCCCCTCTGCTCTGGTCACATCTCCCAGCAACCCAGTCCCTCACGCCTACAGTTCCAAGATGCCCTAGCCCTAGTCCAAGTGGGTGGGTGGGACACAGGGAGGAGGACAGACTGGTTTCCTGTTTCCAGTGTCTGGCTTGACCTATGACTATGCAGTACTGTGACATTCTTCTCAGGAATTGGCTATGAGAAGGAGCCCAACACAGCTCGTTCCATCTGCAGACAATAATCAAGTCTGTTTATAGTTTGGGGCTCATTTCTGTAAATGAAGGGATTTAGGGAAGAAATGAAATATATGTTAGAAATATACCAGTAAATGTGACATTTCTATGACAAATAAAGTTGAGTTTTAGTAATTTTTCTGAGGATTTGTTATGCATAATGAGCTAAGATGGAGTGAAGGATACTTCTACATTTTGGAGATATTTGATTCCGTATAACATAGGTTTTTACTTCCTCTCTTGGCACATAAACTGTTAGCTTTTAGAGTAGAAGTGAAGTGCTGTAGCCAAGTCCTCATATCATACAACCTAATTATTGTCCACTATATTCCATTGTTAGGCCATTGAATTCCCCTGTTGTTGTCATTGCCTATGTTAATTATTCACTTTGTATAATCAAAGTCTGTTTGTAATCAATATACACATTGCTTTTTCCGACCATCCATAAACTGTGCACAGAGCTACACTGTTACTCTGTTCTGTGTGTCTCATTGGGCGCCACCCAGTGGATGATTTACACAGTTGAAACACAGACACTAATAGCCATTGGAATTCCTCAGTCTATCCCAGGGATGGGCAATGCAGACCCACAAGCAACTCGGGGCCCCCGCCCCCATCAAAGTTGCTCATCTCTGGTCTATCTATCCCTATGAATGTTTGACACAGAAAATATAAAGCCTGGTTGAAATCTCAGGGAATCTTTGTTTGTAAAGCAGAGAAAGGCACCGTATCTATTTCTCTATGGTAGGCTTCTTTACTATGTAGGCTACCTTACAGTACCTCTCTGACACAGTCTAGAAATGAAACCGTTTTGATGACTCTGCAAATCATATTATAATTCAGGTCATCAAAATAGACGCGGTAAAGGGGTCAATGGAACTTGACCAAACCAATGGAATTGCCATGGAAACGCGTGGGGAAAGATCCAGGGGTTCTCCTCGTTGTATTTCACACTATGTTGAGGTAAAAATCGGAGTATAATGTTTGTATGAATGTCAACCCCAACACATGTCATCGTTACCAATCAACTGCGTTCCAGTTAAAAACAGCGTTGACTGCCATCAACGATTTCTGTATGATAGCTACATGTATGCTACTAGCTCATACAAACGGGAGTTAGCATTTAGCAGTCACTTCCTCTTAACCTGAAGAGGGACAACTTCTACATGTTATGCAGCAAAAACAGCCAAATATATCCAAATTGGACTTAAGTAACCACATTGTGGGCTGTTACAATACATAAATCATGACGGATTTGACGAATATCCACTTTGTTAAATCAGATTTGTTGAATGTGGGCCAATCTGGTCAACGTTGACTCCTTTGCCACGTCTTATGATTTTAAGGAATCGTTCTAGTTTGATTAACATGTTCAAGCCATGATAATAACATGACTCTTGAATTGTCATCGAATCTGGAGCAAAAAGCATTTGACAGAAGTCCCTTCCACAAGTCTACAGCCCTATTCAGTGCCACAATCAATTGCCCCTTCTCTACACTATACTACGTACAGCATACTATAGCATGACATCATTGTGTCCTTAGAGTCTATTATTAATATAGAAAACTGTGTGTGTGTGTGTGTGTGTGTGTGTGTGTGTGTGTGTGTGTGTGTGTGTGTGTGTGTGTGTGTGTGTGTGTGTGTGTGTGTGAGTGAGAGAGAGAGAGAGAGAGAGAGAGAGAAGGAAACTGAGTGATTGATCTATGATGCTTTTTCTGTCAATGTTGATAGCTTTTTGTTGTGGCATGCATGTGACTTTGATCAGTCAGATCCAGGAGGAAGAATATACATGGTTTATATGCAGATATACCATTCAGAGCAGCATGGAAACCAGTGTGACCTCCTCTCTGTGACACTCTAACCACCTACCCAGACCTACTACACTGATAACACACCCTGAAAAGAACACCCAAGCAGTTCAAAGCAACCCTATGCACATGCCATGTAGTGCCTGCAGATGGCAGTGTCTTAACAATTCCCAATGAGTCGTTCCTGTCAAATGCTGTTTGGCCCTCATGTCCCTACCATGGATAACAAGTTAAATTACACTCACCTCTCTGTGGTTATTAGCTTTTGGCTCCTACAGTGGTCAAATGTTTTTATAGACACAATCTGAGGTGAAGAATGTCCATGTACATTCAAGTCCAATCCCTATAGGATAACATGGGTTGCACTTTGACTCTATAAAATAAAAACCCAAGACTGCAGGGTCATTCATTCATTAATGTGTTACAATTGTGTATGATATTATCACTTATCTGATCTAAAAATGCTGCTTCGTTTTTAGCCCATAGGCTTACATGAGCAGCAGTTAATTGCTCCGTGTGACAGTCGCCATTAGGTTTTTGTTTGTTTGTATGTCTCTCTTTTGGTGCAGCACAGAAAAATACAGTACTGGATTTGAAACTGTGCGTAAATGTTCTATGTGTGTCTGTGTTTTTCCCCTTAGCAGTGCTGTCCGTCCTCCTCGAAGGATGGACAGAGGAATGCCTTGTCAGTTGGGTCAGACGAGGCTGGTTTTGAATAACGAGCAGTCTTTCAGTGATACACAAGTACTTTATTGGCCTTGGAAAATGAACAGAGAGCTCCCTTTCTCCTGCTATCTCTCTCTGGCTCTTTCTCTCTCTCTCTCTCTCTCTCTCTCTCTCTCTCTCTCTCTCTCATAGAAACATAAACAACTTCTCTCACACAATATTAACTACTGTGGTATGTCAGGCGGTAGAAAGCACGAATCATTTACTTTCTAGGCAAATAAATCAGAAGAAAAAACTTAAGAGTGCGCAGATTGTATTAACTCAAATGAACTGTATTACAGTAAGATATTAACTTGCAGAATGTGATATTCCAGTCAAATGAAAGTGATTACAAGCATGACTACTAAAAGCATAATCACCACAATGCCATTATGCTCTAATGTTATACTCTGAAAGAGCAAAAGGTTCCACAACCGACGTCCTCTCCTCGGACATGTTGAGTTATTACGTGACGAGTCCCCTGTGTCTCTTTGTCCCTGACAAGTCTTTCCTCCCGTCTTGTCCACCCATGTCTTT
This sequence comes from Oncorhynchus kisutch, assembly GCF_002021735.2. Taxonomy (NCBI): domain Eukaryota; kingdom Metazoa; phylum Chordata; class Actinopteri; order Salmoniformes; family Salmonidae; genus Oncorhynchus; species Oncorhynchus kisutch. The sequence continues at coordinate 43,231,070 of NC_034177.2, forward strand.
GTCTGTCCCACTAACCCTGACTGTCACCACTCTGTATATCTGTCTAATGTATCAGTTTCTTGTAGATTGTCAGCAGCCTGCTTCCTCTGCCTCAGTATCGCCACTCTCCCCACCACTAAGGAGAGTCTCCCTAGTCCACAGGTAACGTCCTAGAGGCCTGAGCTCTACATCCCCTCCTGTCTCTTTCCGCTTCTCTCACTCGCTCTCCTTGTGACTTGGGCCTGCAGGATACACGCACAGCATGCCCCGCACGGCTGGTTCTTAAGCCACTGATATTAGTTCATATTCGCACTACTATACCGTACTTGATGGATCAAACACATTTACATAACAGGCATCTAGTCACACACACACACAGAAGCCTGAGCTTAAGAAACTCATTAAGGCGTGAAGACTTGTGTATTTTTCTGACTCACAGCACGAGGCGTTGGTATTTATGACACAGCTACACTGAAACTGTATTGCTTAGTATAAGGGCTGTAATTAGTGTTAGCACATGCATTGGTTTTGCATGAAGCTTTTGTCACCAGTAACACTCTGCTTCATCTACTTAATGCAGATCATCTACTTCTACTTAGATCAATTTCCTACAGAGCTAACTCAGTTCATCTCACTACAATCCCCAACCAGCCCCCTACAACCCACCCATACAGTAGATCTCATTGCCTCTGAATCATCCCTACAGGCAAATAAGTAACTGATGTCCTGTCTACTATTCCTTCTCTTGGTCATAGTGTTGTTTAAGCAAGTCAACTCTCCTCCCAAAATATTTGAATGTTCTTCCCCTCCTGAAATTTGAACAATTTCCATCTCTGTTGTTTTTAGGAACACTTTTGTCCCTCCCATTTGTTTGTTTGTTAATTTCTGAGCACTTTATAGCACCAGTGGCATACATGTCCTTTTGACTTTTTCCCCTGTTCTCCACTCCTCTCTTGCTCTTTTCTCTTCTCCCTCCCGTCTTCCTTGCAGTCCGAGTCCTAACATTGTGACGGCCCTCCAGGAGGACCAGACACCAACCTTCTCCAGAAGGTCCCCCTCAATGGCCCAGCAGCCTCGCCCCCAAGGCCCCTAGGACTCGAGCACCCACACCCATGGACCCGGCCCTCACGGAGGCACACAGCACTAAGGACACCTGTCTCCCATCTCCCTCAACCTGGCACCCCATCCTGGTGCCTAGTCTTTGTGTCCCCTCAGCAAGCCCCTCCTCCACATACCACACTTTCTCCCGGTTGGTGAGGTTACAGAGCAAGTTCGGGATACTCCTCATTGGTTGGGCTGGAATAACATCACATCCTGTCCACGAGAGAGAGACTGGCGGACCGGACAGCAGTGCAAACACCAGAGTGACAAATTGACTTAAACAATGTCCTGTATCTATATGATTATTTATGATCTATTTAGCTGACCAATCTATTTAACTGGTTATTTATTGATTTGTGTTTGTTCATCAATTTATTTATTTGATTTTGCATGTGATATCATCTGATTGTTTCTTGGTCATTCTTTGAAAATGGAATTCAAGATGTGTATTATTGCTGTGGTACTCGGACTTAAATAATGAGGATTGATTTAGCTCAGATTCATTCAACTATGGCTGTTATGTCCTTATTGCAATCTTTAAAAAAAATAAAAAATCGATAGAACAAAAACCTCTTTCCCAATTGAATATAACAAGGTTTTGGATGGTCTATATCCTACAAGTGTGGCCAGAAATGTTCCGTCAATAACAACGTTTCTTTTTGGTGACGTGAAAGGCTTTACAAACTTTCCTAACAGACTAGACAGAATATTAGACGTAAAAGCATCTGTTTGTAAGCATAATCTCTACATGTGTAAGTGGTTCTGTCTTTTCTACCATGGTCATGTTTAAGAATACATTGAATTTGACATCAATGCGGAAAGACTAATTGAATGGATGTGATATTGCATTACAAGGATAATGTTTGATGAGATGGGCGTTCTTGATTTCAATGACCAATCTAACGTAACTACACTTGAGATGCTTGTTTTTATATAACTTTTTTGCATGGCATAAAGATTATATTTTTTACTTCCGTTCTTTTTTTTTTTACTGCTGATGCGATTGGTTATGTTTGTCATGGAGTTGAGATCGTACTTCACATAGTCTCGAGTCTCTAAGGTAGGAGATGAGGAAGTGAGGTCTAGGTCTGTAGGCCTGGATGTGGCCTTTTGAATTGCACAGGTTTGACTTGACTTGATCATGACATGTGTGACATGACACCCCTTGGTTTAGTTTTTACACAGTTCAGATAACACATTGCCCCAGTAGTACCATGTTTCTGTCGAAGGACATTGGAATTGGCTCGTCTTAAGCTTCATGTTGTTTATGTATAAGGGATCGCTTGTTTCACTCTGTCTAACCCAAAAGAGATGACAGTAATCAGGCATTTTAACGGGGTATGAACTAAATAGGTTCAAACTAAAGGTAAGCTACTCTCTCCTCCAAACATCCTTCTTTACAAGCACAATTAGGACTATCCACTGAAGCAACAGCACTGGACATGACTTTGTTTATATTTGGTTGGATGCTCTGTCAGGTTCAATGACTGTGGTGAGATCTCTGTCCAGGCATCTCTCTTCCCGGTTAACAGAGCCATAAATATCTCTACTCTGCCGGATGTAATAACATCACACTAACCAGCTAAATGAAAACAGCGATAAATCCCAAAGGCTTCCAGGATACCGGGTGTATTTTGTGAGTCATCCCTACACCTTCAGATCAATTTGCATTGAGGTTTGGTGATCTGGTCGAAACAGACTTTTTTCTTTTTCTAGGTTGAAACATTAATTCAAGGTGAGCCTAGAACCAAACTGTCTGATCATGTTGATGATGTAATCTACCTAATGTTGCATGAATCATTTACCTGATTCACATTTTCTCTCTCTCTCTCTCTCTCTCTCTCTCTCTCTCTCTCTCTCTCTCTCTCTCTCTCTCTCAAATCAAATCAAATCAAATCAAATAATGATTGTGTCTTATGTTTGACCAACCAGGTTTATTGAGGGGCAATCTGAACATCTAGTTTCTTATGGATATGAGCCAGAGGCATTGAGACAGATTTTTCTTACAGTTCTACATGAATTGAATCACACCATAAAGGTGGATTCTGATATTCTGGTAAGATGTGTATAGTAGCCATAAAGAACAATCACCCTTGGAATCCACACAATAAGCACAGGTGAAAGCATGTTAATTTGCAGTGGAGAATGGGTATGCAACTTCTGTACTGTATACATGTTTACATTGATTTGATTTCTGTCTATGTTTGTGGAATCACTTGTTTTTATTCTAAAACCTCTGGTGGAACAGTAGAGTATGAAAAATATGTGTGAGGTCCAAAGTTAGTCTAGTGTACGACTGGTGTCTATCTATGGAGAATCATTTACCCTACTGCCTTGGTTCTCTGCACAGGTTAACTTTATCAGTGGAAGATTGTGATACAGAGGGCAGTGTTAGAAGCCGGTAACATGCCCCACCCCCCCCGCCCAACAAAGTTGAGGAACTTTTATTTTTAACAGGCATCCGCTGCTTGGAACGTGAAGCCAAGAATACTTGCTAGCTACAGAATGACTTACACAATCACTGTCTTAGTCTTCATGATATGGTCAGCAAGTTAGCAATGTGCCAGCAATCAATAAGTGAAAAAAAAGAGGACTTAGGAGTTTTGTTCAAAGGAGAGCAAAGGACTGTAAAGTAAAGTTCTTGGCAACTGCACACACACCACCCCTGGAAAACTAGCTGGCAAATGTGAGTTGTTTCAGCTTAGTTGTCTTTAACTTCATCACAGTGATCATAGGTCATAAAGGAGTGTTCCATATGTTAAGACATTGTATGGTGCTATTCTGATCAAGGTAGGAGCGTGACAGCCATGAACAGACAGACAGGCAGAGAGGGAAAGGGAACGAGAGGCAACTAACCAACAGGTAAGATGGTGTGAAGTGCCTCTCCAAGCCAGTAGAGCTCCTAGATTGATGATCTGTCATAGTGTGAATGAATCTCAATTATCTTATATGATTGATGAAATGATAGCATCTTAAGTCTAGAGGGTGTATTGCATGTGTTAACTTCATGCAGGTGAGAGGCAGTCGTGATGATGTTTTATTTTGATAATCAATTGGAGATTGACCTTTCACGCCTACCTTTTTTTGTTGTTGTATTATGCTGGTTATTATTACAGTATAATAACTGTATTGTAAGTTGAATATATTACATTAAGTTTCAAAGCATACAGTATGTAGAGCAGCAGTAGTAACAACCTGACATAGAGGAAGTGAGAAAAAACACTAGGAAATGAATCATACAGTAGCCGAGAAAGAGTACACAATGGTTGTTTAATTTAACAGTCACACTGGTATTCAGTACAGTATGAATGGCTATGGCCCTATGCCTGGTTGGACTGTACCAGAGTAAGTGCCCTCTGCAAGAGTCTTTTTTCTTCTCAATTATGATAATGATAACCTTATGTCATCCTTCTCATAACAGTTTGCATGTCTTTGAAAATGTCACCCTATCATTATGGCTGTTTATTAGGCTACAATCAGTAGCACAACCCTGCCCGTCTTCATTGTACAGTAGATTGTATGCAAAACACCTTCCAGGTTCTGTGCTCTATTTTTTAAATACCCACCCGAAGCTACAATATCTTCATATTGCAATATTGATCCCTTTTAAGTGAAATTATTCTGGTTCCCTTTCTAAAGGGTATGGGGGAGAGATGGTTCCTCCAATGAGAGCAACAGTGAAACAGGGCGGGGTTTGAAACCATCTACTCCAACTCCAAGGTGATTGTACAGAGAGAGATAAGAGATAAGCTGACCGGATGATGATGTTGACCCAGAAAGGCAGAGCAGTGCGCACGCATCGCTCAATAACTTTATTGTGGCACATATCCGGGAAAATAAACCTGCCACGTGATTTTTCAATACGTTTTTTTCTTTCATTTAGCGGTGAATGATAAATAGGATTTAGGAATTCTTTGACATTAAATGGAATTTTTCTGTAATATGTTGACTGTCAGTTGCACATTTGAATGCGTGATTAATGTTACCGATAGAGCTGTTCGCTCTGTGAATCTTTTCGATGTTGGAAAGGTCATCGGAGGATAAGGGTATGGAAGACTTCAGACGGGTCGCGTTCCGGAGGAAGTCCCGAACTTTTGACAAGTCGGACATGGAGCCCAAGAAATGGAGCCCAGTGATTTCAGGTGAGTGACTACCGAACCGGTGGCAGTGCGTAGGTGGTAGGTGGTGTAGGTGGTGTAAAGGCTGTGTCACGCAAGGGGACAAAAACTCAGGTCCTTAGGTTTGGGTGCAGACAGTGTGGATTGTAATATTTTGTGTAACATGTAATAATGTGTATATAACACTATAATATTGCCCTGATACTGTGGTGAGGTCTCCTATAATGGCTTTTCCATGGTGATCACTTTTTACTGTTGTGCATGTGCACATAGCAACTAAAATAGATTGTGTTGCCTGGCTTCACAGTTCAGACTACTGTAACAATCATATCTTGTTAGTTGTATTTAGGGACAGATCGAAATGTACTTTACTTCAAAATAGGGGAGGGTTGTCATTCTTTTTGCTTTTTTTTCTCTCGGTGGGGAGTTTTTTTTTTTTGTTGAGGGGCATAGGGGAGGGTACTGCGTATTTCCCTGCTAGTTTTCCCTATAAACAATGGCTTGAATTACTTTTGATATTACCCTAATAAAGTTTAGAAACGTTTATAAAGGTTTGGTATGGCTATTATTAAGCTTTAGCTGCTGCTGGCCTATGATATGAAGGCAGTGTGCACCGGCGCGCCAACTGACTACAGTTGAACTTGAAGTGAGGAAAACTGTTTCAGGTCTACCAGAGTTACTCCTATAATCTAACAATATAACGCTTATCGTTCTACAAGGTATTTGGACAGAACATGTACGACATCTTCTGTACGTCTCTATCTGTTTAGTAGGACGCAGTAGCCATCTGACATAAAGAGATGAACGTCACAGTGTCATGCCACCTGCATTTCTCTATCTCTCTGGATTCCAAGTTTCTCTTCCTTTGCAAACCACTGTTCCCCGGGCGCGGATGACGTGGATGTTGATTAAGGCAGCCCCTCTCTGATTCAGAGGGGCTGGGTTGAATGCGGAAGGCACATTTCAGTTGAATGCATTCAGTTGTAGATCTAACTAGGTATCCTTTTTTGCCCTATTGATTTTGGGGTTGAAAACACAAACCATGATGTGGAAGTGCCCGACGTTGGTATGCTTTGTGTATTGGTTGTGTGGTGCATTGGCACAGAAACCTGTTGGTGGAAAATTCATTGCATGTGTTTTATATAATTATAAATATGGCATCAAAATGTTGAAAATCTGAATTCCTCCCAGCTGATCATTGTCTGCAGCCAGCTCTGATCGTAGACAGGCAGGGAGAGTGAGTTCGTCTGTGGTGTTCGGCGAAGCCTCAACATTCTGGCCCGTAGCCCTGCGTGGTTTTGACTGTGCCACAAAAGCATGCTGAAGTGACAAAGTCGATATCCATGTTTATAAACACAGGGTCGCTAGAGTTATCTGTGGTCGTAAACATTATTTTGAGTTAATCCTATGAGGGGAGAGGGTGTTACATTTATTTTACTGTAGAAGGGGAGGGACAGTTTGGGGGGGGTCACATTTTTTTGTTATGACACCTTGAGTTGGACCAGCCCCCCCCCCCCCCCCCCCCAGTACATTTTGATCTGTCCCTTACTGCTTCACATACCTATTTTTGTCATTGGGTGAACATGATCTATTGAGCCATTGTGAAAGTATGTAATGGCCAACACCTGCAGTATGTGTTTACATAGTGAAGATTGCATTGCACTAGACTGCCGAACAGTCAGGTAGGAAGTGGAAGGTTGCAGACAAGCCCTAACCTGTTGTGTAATTACCTCAATGCCTCAAGGGACAGAATATTTTTCTACTTCAATACAGAACAAAATGCCCACTTTTCACTTGATATGTCAATTCATAGCACATATACAAAAGTTGGTTGCCTATCTAATACCCTGTCCCCTCTTCCACTTCTTTCTTCATGATCTCTCCCCCTCCTCCTCATTTTCAACTGTTGACTAATGTTCCTTCTTTCTGTTGCTGGGAGTCATGGTCAGGGCAGGTGGAGCTGGGGTCTTACAGCTGTGACTGAGGGGTTCTGGGCTTTGCCTTGAACTGAGGGAATAGAAAGGAATCCCCCAGTGACTGACTGTGAGGAACCATGTTGTAAACACACAATACAGTGTTGTGCCTGGGCATGCTACAGGGAGAGAGAGGTGGAACACTGACATGGCCCAGTCTTATCTCTTCCAACCTGGGGAGATTAACTGTGGTTTTGCAAACGACACAGAGCACAGCAAATATTTTATTAAAAGCAGAGGCAACTGTAACCTTCCCATCAGCGGATTAAGGAAAACGTTGCCTTTGGGCAATGTCACCTCCAGGATAGAGTGGTGAGGTGACCGTTTAAGACGGTGTCTGTACTAACAGAAATAGTCAAATCAGATGTCACTTTATTAAACCAAGTGGGGTGAGCCAGCAGACTCTATAAGAGGTGAGGTAATACTGTAGGGTTCATGAGTCATCCTCAAGTGGCTTCTCCTCTGGCCCACCGTCACCTGCTGCTCTATAGGTATACTCATGTGACTATCTTGGACCAAATGCAGACCAACAGGATGAAACCTTGACTATACATCTGAGAGAGTCACATTTTCTTTTCATTTTACCTGGCATCTATATCGGTATTGTATATTACTGTATATTTAACCTACTGTATATCACCTTACCTATTTAGATATCTGTACATCAGTGATTTCTCCCTCTATTCTCAAATGGAACGACTGCCCAAACATTAGGCTTATCTCATCATGTTAACCCAGTACAGTACAAATACACAATATATATATATAAATATATATACAAAAGTATGTGGACACCCCTTCAAATTAGTGGATTTGGCTATTTCAGCCACACTTGTTGCTGACAGGTGTATAAAATCGAGCACACAGACATGCAATCTCCATAGGCTATACATAGGTTGCAACACCCACTACTGAGTTCCAAACTGCCTCAGGAAGCAACGTCAGCACAATAACTGTTCGTTGGGAGCTTCATGAAATGGGTTTCCATGGACGAGCAGCCGCACACAAGCCTAAGATCACCATGCACAATGTCAAGTGTTGGCTGGAGTGGTATAAAGTTAGCCGCCATTGGACTCCGGAGCAGTGGAAACGTGTTCTCTGGAGGGATGAATCACGCTTCACAATCTGGCAGTCCGACGGATGAATCTGGGTTTGGCGGATGCCAGGAGAACACTACCTGCCCGAATGCATAGTGCCAATTGTAAAGTTTGGTGGAGGAATAATGGTCTGGGGCTGTTTTTCATGGTTTGGGCTCCTTAGTTCCAGTGAAGGGAAATCTTAACGCTACAGCATACAATGACATTTTAGACGATTCTGTGCTTCCCCAACAGTTTGGGGAAGGCCCTTTCCTGTTTCAGCATGACAATGCCCCCATGCGCAAAGCGAGGTCCATACAGAAATGGATTCTCAAGATCGGTGTGGAAGAACTTGACTGGCCTGCACAGAGCCCTGACCCCTGACCCCATCGTGACTGGCCTGCACAGAGCCCTGAGCCCTGACCCCATCGTACACCTTTGGGATGAATTAAAATGCTGACTGCGAGCCAAGCCTAATCGCCCAACATCAGCTCACTAATGCTCTTGTGGCTGAATGGAATGGAAGTCCCCGCAGCAATGTTCCAACATCTAGTGGAACGCTTTCCCAGATGAGTGGAGGCTGTTGTAGCAGCAAAGGAGGGACCAACTCCATATTAATTACCATGACTTTGGAATGAGATGTTCGACGAGCAGGTGTCCGAATATTTTTGGACATGTATTGTAACCTTATTACTGATAAGACTGACTTATTACACTATTTTATCCCTGTAAAATCTGTCATGCAACTTTTCTAGAAATAAACCTGAGCTTGAGCTGAACCACAGTTGTTTGTCTAAGAGGAGAGCATTTGAATTGACTATACTTCATAATTACACATCCTTAACTAGATATTCCTTCCACTTGACATGATACATTGTTGCTCAGCGATTGAGCATTTTGATTATTGCCTGAATATCTGGCTGCAGATGCGTAGGTTGAGCTTCTCATACTGAGCAAGAGAATATTTTTGGAGCAGTGGAGCCTCTTTAACTGTAACTAAGGCCCACTGTTTCCCTTTTCAGTCGTGAATTTGCTGGGTGCTCGTTAGCTCCACAAGAGACCACGACTCACTAGTGCGGAATGGAAGGTTTCTTTTTGCTGCATTTGAATTATTTTGTCCTCCTTGTAGAAGAAGGTTCTGGAACGTCATTAAATGTTATCATCAGACTGTATAGACCAGTGTTTCCCAAAACTCTCCTCGAGTACCCCCAGACAGTCCACTTGTTTGATGTGTTGCATAACTAACAGCTGGTTCCAGGGGTGAAAGTAAGCCGGTGTGGTCCGGTACAGCGTCCCGGGAAAATAAAATAGTAGGGGTACACCGTACTATTCAAATGTGAGCCAATCACAATAATTAACACTAATTGCAGAGAAAACTATAGACAGGTACACCATTATTTATCATTAGCGCATGTCAGAGGCATGAAAATTAGCCAATTGACTTGAAAACGGGCAGTGTACTGTACACTCAGAATTGCGGTGTGGTTCGAAAACTGTACACACAGTTTTTGCCAAGGCGGAGGTAAGTGGCCAAGACCAAGACACGCGTTTACTGCAGTGAACCTATTCATTCAAGCTACTTCCAGAGTGTTGGGCCTAATGACAGCTGCCCAGCTGGAGAGAATTTATTTAGCACAGAATTTATTTGGCAAACGTAACTGGGAAACGAGTACCGGTAAGCTTCACAATGAAAAATAATCTAAAAGGCAAAATGATGAACGCAATCTGCTTTATCTATTACTTAGTGCAAAAGTTGACTGCAGGTATTTATTTAAACAGTACAAATATTTAAATGTTTTTTTTTTTTAACGGTTTTGACGGTATTGGAAAATCATACCGAGGGTACTTCGAAATACCGCTGGATACAGTATATACGGTATACCGACCAACCCTAGTCTGCACCATATGATGCTGTAGCCCTCTGTGGTTGAAATCACCTTTTACCACTCTGATAGGTGCATTTCCTTAACATGGTCTCTGTAAACACACTCTCCACTGCTCCGCATTCGCTCCAAAGTCTGCTTTTGTTGGTATGTCCATTAAGATATCCCCAGCCTTCACACTATAATATGGGGCGGCAGGGTAGCCTAGTGGTTAGAGCGTTGGACTAGTAACCGGAAGGTTGTGAGTTCAAACCCCCGAGCTGACAAGGTACAAAATCTGTCGTTCTGCCCCTGAACAGGCAGTTAACCCACTGTTCCCAGGCCGTCATTGAAAATAAGAATGTGTTCTTAACTGACTTGCCTGGTTAAATAAAGGTAAAAAAAAAAAAAAAAAAAAAAAAAAATATGTCAGTTTAACTCACATGTAAGTTCAACTCTTGTGTGTTGGCATTTGAGGCATTTTTTTCTGGGGGAAAACATCTTCAACCACACCAAGTAGGCCGGGTCTGAAAGTTTTGCCTGGTGGCCTGGTGTTAGTATGAGCCTTCCTCTGAGGCCATAACAAAGGATCTGTTTATGTTCTCTCTGCCCTGGGAAGGAGCGGGGCACCCTGGGATAGCATAGCGGGGCAAGATGAATCAGTGGCTCTGTGCTGTGTTGTTATTGTGGTGGTTGTACTGAGCTGAGTCCTCTGTCTCTCTCACTGACTAACTGGCTTTAATTCACTCTCAACCCCTTGTGTTGCGCAACTCACGCAGTTCATTATAACTATTGAGAGCTTTATTAGTCTGTTCAATTTGCATGTAATAAACATGGGTTATTACCACCTCGTGAATTGTAAGCCATGAATTACAGTGACAGCATTCCTGCAGCTGCATCTCTCTCATAATGGACTAATGTATGAATGGTGTTTTGTTTCAGAATGAGGAACCCGTCTTTAAGTTTCCCACAGAGGCCCTACTGAACAGGCTACATAATAGGCCCCTCTTCAGTACACGACTCACTGACATCATTTTTGGGTGCAGAAAGACCCCCATCGCCATGATTTATATAGTTATTACATAACAAGATATTATCATATGCTTTCAATGTTGTATTCAATTGTGGTTTAATTTGTTTTATTTTATTATTATTTTTAGAGGTTAGATCAGCTTTAATATTGCAGATAGATTGTAGCTTCAATCAATGTAATTGTCTGCATAATTTCAAATCCCCCCCAAAATAATTTTTGTAAATATATACAGTACCAGTCAAAAGTTTGGACACACCTACTCATTCAAGGGTTTTTCTTAATTTTTACAACTTTTTACATTGTAGAATAACACTGAAGACATCAACATTATGAAATAACACATATGGAATCATGTAGTAACCAAAAAAGTGTTAAATAAATCCAAATATAGTTTATATCAAATCTAATTTTATTTGTCACATACACATGGTTAGCAGATGTTAATGCGAGTGTAGCGAAATGCTTGTGCTTCTAGTTCCGACAATGCAGTAATAACCAACAAGTAATCTAACTAACAAGGGGATAAAGAAGGGGATAAAGAAGGGGATAAAGAATATGTACATAAAGATATATGAATGACTGATGGTACAGAGCGGCATAGGCAAGATACAGTAGATGGTATCGAGTACAGTATATACATATAAGATGAGTATGTAAACAAAGTGGCATAGTTAAAGTGGCTAGTGATACATGTATTACATAAAGATGCAGTAGATGATATAGAGTACAGTATATACGTATACATATGAGATGAATAATGTAGGGTATGTAAACATTATATTAGGTAGCATTGTTTAAAGTGGCTAGTGATATATTTTACATCATTTCCCATCAATTCCCATTATTAAAGTGGCTGGAGTTGAGTCAGTGTGTTGGCAGCAGCCACTCAATGTTAGTGGTGGCTGTTTAACAATCTGATGGCCTTGAGATAGAAGCTGTTTTTCAGTCTCTCGGTCCCAGCTTTGATGCACCTGTACTGACCTCGCCTTCTGGATGATAGTGGGGTGAACAGGCAGTGGCTCGGGTGGTTGTTGTCCTTGATGATCTTTATGGCCTTCCTGTAACATCGTGTGGTGTAGGTGTCCTGGAGGGCAGGTAGTTTGCCCCCGGTGATGCGTTGTGCAGACCTCACTACCCTCTGGAGAGCCTTACGGTTGTGGGCGGAGCAGTTGCCGCACCAGGCGGTGATACAGCCCGCCAGGATGCTCTCGATTGTGCATCTGTAGAAGTTTGTGAGTGCTTTTGGTGACAAGCCGAATTTCTTCAGCCTCCTGAGGTTGAAGAGGCGCTGCTGCGGCTTCTTCACGATGTTGTCTGTGTGGGTGGACCAATTCAGTTTGTCTGTGATGTGTATGCCGAGGAACTTAAAACTTGCTACCCTCTCCACTACTGTTCCATCGATGTGTATAGGGGGGTGTTCCCTCTGCTGTTTCCTGAAGTCCACAATCATCTCCTTAGTTTTGTTGACGTTGAGTGTGAGGTTATTTTCCTGACACCACACTCCGAGGGCCCTCACCTCCTCCCTGTAGGCTGTCTCGTCGTTGTTGGTAATCAAGCCTACCACTGTTGTGTCGTCCGCAAACTTGATGATTGAGTTGGAGGTGTGCGTGACCACGCAGTCGTGGGTGAACAGGGAGTACAGGAGAGGGCTCAGAACGCACCCTTGTGGGGTCCCAGTGTTGAGGATCAGCGGGGTGGAGATGTTGTTGCCTACCCTCACCACCTGGGGGCGGCCCGTCAGGAAGTCCAGTACCCAGTTGCACAGGGCGGGGTCGAGACCCAAGGTCGGTACGCTACGGGGCGGTAGTCGTTTAGCTCAGTTACCTTAGCTTTCTTGGGAACAGGAACAATGGTGGCCCTCTTGAAGCATGTGGGAACAGCAGACTGGGATAGGGATTGATTGAATATGTCCGTAAACACACCAGCCAGCTGGTCTGCGCATGCTCTGCGGGCGCGGCTGGGGATGCCGTCTGGGCCTGCAGCCTTGCGAGGGTTAACACGTTTAAATGTTTTACTCACCTCGGTTGCAGGCCGTGTCAGTGGCACTGTATTGTCCTCAAAGCGGGCAAAAAAGTTATTTAGTCTGCCTGGGAGCAAGACATCCTGGTCTGTGACGGGGCTGGTTTTCTTTTTGTAATCCGTGATTGACTGTAGACCCTGCCACATACCTCTTGTGTCTGAGCCGTTGAATTGAGATTCTACTTTGTCTCTATACTGACGCTTAGCTTGTTTGATTGCCTTGCGGAGGGAATAGCTACACTGTTTGCATTCGGTCATGTTACAGTCACCTTGCCCTGATTAAAAGCAGTGGTTCGCGCTTTCAGTTTCACGCGAATGCTGCCATCAATCCACGGTTTCTGGTTTGGGAATGTTTTAATCGTTGCTATGGGAAAGACATCTTCAACACACGTTCTAATGAACTCGCACACCGAATCAGCGTATTCGTCAACGTTGTTGTCTGACGCAATACAAAACATATCCCAGTCCACGTGATGGAAGCAGTCTTGGAGTGTGGAATCAGATTGGTCGGACCAGCGTTGAACAGACATGTCTGTAGGCAGGAATCAACAAAATGGAGTCGTGGTCAGCTTTTCCGAAAGGAGGGCGGGGCAGGGCCTTATATGCATCGCGGAAGTTAGAATAGCAGTGATCCAAGGTTTTGCCAGCCCTGGTTGCGCAATCGATATGATGATACAATTTAGGGAGTCTTGTTTTCAGATTGGCCTTGTTAAAATTCCCAGCTACAATGAATGCAGCTTCAGATTATTGAGATTATTCAAAGTAGCAACCCTTTGCTTTGATGACAGCTTTGCACACTCTTGGCATTCTCTCAACCAGCTTTAATTCTTTCATATTGAATCATTTATGCCCCCCAAAATTCATATTTAACTTCTTATGGCTTGGGGGCAGTATTTTGACGTCTGGATGACAAGCATGCCTAAAGTAAACTGCCTGTTACTCAGGCCCAGAAGCTATATTATCCATATAATTGGTAGATTTGGATAGAAAACACTCTAATGTTTCCAAAACTGTTATAATAATGTGACTGCAACCATATGAAGATCTTCAAAGGTAAGTGATTAATTTTATTGCTATTTCCTACTTTTGTAATTTCTTTACTTGGTTGTAAAATGTTTGTATGCTTTTGTAAGCGGGGCACTGTCCTCATAATCGCATATGGTATACTTTCGCCATAGAGCCTTTTTGAAATCTGACAAAGCGGCTGGATTAACAAGAAGTTCATCTTTAAGCCGATGTATAACACTCGTATTTTTTATGAATGTTTATTATGACTATTTCTGTATTTTGAATTTTGAATCTCCAAAATTTAAATATTCCAGGCATTTATATACTATAAACTTCAGTCGTACTTTATCAGTGTCTTATAATCTACCATTTATATAGGAGTGGTTAAAACATGCTAATAACGGTCTTCTGAATTATATCAAAAAAGGTTTGGTATACCTCCACTGGTATGTCATCCAGCCCCGGAAATCTTCCCGAACATAAAGGCTTTAATCGCATCAGTAAGTTCCTCCTCTGTAATTTGGTCTTCACATGAGCCTTTCTGTACTGCTGTTTATTTGACATTAATGATAGAAAGAAAATCCACACAACTAACTGAAACGAAAACATGCTTAAAGTACTTTACTTCCTCTTTCAAAATATTGTTTGGTGAATCATGGTTGACTTTCATAAATACTTTTTGGTTTCTATGTTGAATTTATGAAATAATATATTACACTTGATCTTTCTTGAATAAGTTCCTCCATTTCTTTTAGTTTTCCCTCTAATTTATTCTGAGCCTCTATGGTACAGTTTTTATTGCCATCTATCTGTACTGTTAGTCCTTCCATTTTGACCTAAATTGCTTTTGTTTTAGAGATAAGTACTGAATTTCCTGGCCTCTAACGGAACATTTAAACGGTCCCATACAATACGCTTGCAATGTTGCTTGAACATTCGCTAAGATTAGATTTGGTTATGATATGATATAAGAGACTGGGAGAGACTGGGAGCAAAGCTAGCCAAAGGTACATTTTACTGGTTGAAGTTGAAGTGTTTTTTTTAAAGAATAATGCAGTTGATTTGCGACGATGACACAAGCATTATATTAAGCAGGACGGTCCTACGAGCCTTAAAATCCACTCATAATCCAAAAGTAGTGTGAAATGCATTCATAAGCAATGTGAAAAACATTTTTGCTGGTGGTCTATGAGAACTCTTGTGTTCTGCAACCAAATTGTGTGCATCGCCCTCAAGCGGCAATGTTTGCAAAAACAGAAAGGGGTCTATACTAATACACTGTCACTGGTGGCTTATCCATTGAAAGTGTCATCCTATAAATACCTAGGTATTTGGCTGGATGACAAGTTGTCCTTTAAAGTTCATGTGGATAATCTTGTGACAAAGCTTAAATTGAAATTGGGTTTTTATTTTCGTAATAAGGCTTGCTTCCCGCTTATGGCTAGAAAGAAGCTTTTTCAGGACACTTTTCTCTCTGTAAATGATTATGGTGACTTGTCTTATATGCACATGCAACCTCCTCCGTCTTACAGAGACTGGACTCTGTTTATCATGCATCATTGCACTTTATTACAAATGCCAAGTCACTCACCCACCATTGCACATTGTACCAAATGGGGGGTTGGACCTCACTTTATATGCGCAGAAAGATACTTTTGTATGTGTTCATTTACAAAGCCCTTTTTGGGCCCTTCGCTCTTTACCTCTGTAGTCTGGTCTCCTTCACCACCAGCAGTTACCATACCCGGTCTGCTAGGTGGTTGCTACTTAAAGTCCCCAGGACATTCACAGTTTTAGGCAAGACTGCCTTCTGTTAGTGCCACTGAATGAATTTAATATATTGATGGGAGACTCTGTTACGGAGTGTAAATGCTTTTTTTAGGCTGGATCATGTTGTTGTATTGTATTGTTGTATGTTTTAATGATGTCATATATTGATTGTTGCTGCCTTCTTGGCCAGGCCTCCCTTGAAAAAGAGACTCGGTCTCAATTGGCTTTTCCTGGTTAAATAAAGGTTAAATAAAAAAAAACGAATGTACACTCTGTGATCTCTGTGCTTTCTGTTTTGGTGTTATCTCTCTGCACTCCTGCTTTTGTATGAGCATGTGACTGTACATAAACACCTGATAGCCCACATCATGAGCTTAGCGTCAAAGTGAGACTACATTGATCTTCATCGTTTTCTTTGTCAGGCCTTGCAAGCTTGTTCAAAATATTCACCCAAAGGTCAAATGTTTTTACCCTCCACAAAGTCAATTCAAGTTTTATGGGAGTGTTCTCTTATTAATAATATGCAGAAAAGTACCTCATACCAACTGTAAAATATGGTTGTGGGTCTTTGATGTTATGGGGCTATTTGCTACCACTGCTCCTGGGCCCTTGTTAAAGGAAAACACGACTCAAAACTATCTTTTGACATTTTTTTCATTAGTCCACTGTTGATACAGTCCCAACATATGTTGAGTGTCAGCAGTCAAGTTTTCAAGATATTGGACTTTCAGTAAGCAAAGTGTCACTTGCCACATCATCATGATGATGCAAAATGCATCATATGATGAAAAACAGCTTGTTTTGATCTATATATTTTTGAAACAGTAAAATATTCACATTTACAACACTTTATGAGCATTTCAAACATAATCCATGAATTATATTATTGTTACCAATCACATGTGTTTTTTTACCAATCACAAGTGGTCGCTGCCCCTAACGCCCTAATGGGTGGGCGGCCGCTGGCGAAGATGAAGTATATCTAGGATCTGGAAAGATTCTATTTGGAGGAAGGGTCTAAGATCCTCCCAATGTGTTCTCCAATCCCATAAAACATTTTATAAATTGGTTCATTGCTGTTATCTTCACAAGGGTAGGGTGCCGGAGTATTGAAAACAAGGGTAGGGTGCCGGAGTATTGAAAACAAGGGTAGGGTGCCGGAGTATTGAAAACAAGGGTAGGGTGCCGGAGTATTGAAAACAAGGGTGCAAATAATTGTTACCCCTATCTTTCTTTAGATTGTTTTAAATTACTTGTTAAACAAAATCTTTTTATCTGGACAATTGTATTAGTATAAAATGATATACGTAATTATTTTTGCATTTATTTAACTTTTATTAGCCAGGAAGGGCTAGATTTCAAATCTCTTTTTCAAGAGCGTCCTAGCCAAGACAGGCAGCACCAAGTCATTTCACAATTATAGATAGACAACATGAAAAACTACAAGTAATCTAGTAAAAACCATAGAATTCACAAGAATATAAAAAAATCATAAAACTGCAAATTAAAAACATTGACAGGTCAGGGAATCAGCCTCAAAATCCTTCATCAGTGATTTAAAAACACCAATCGGGACAAGTTCTTCCAGTTTAAAAGTATTTTGTAAGGCATTCCAAGCCGATGGCGCAGAGTACATAAAAGCCCTTTTACCAATTTCAATTCGGACATTTGGAACAGTTCGTCCTGTGAACGAAGAGAGTACTCACCACATTTCTGAACAATAAAAATGCCCAAATCAAATGGGAGTAAACCCCAAATGGATATGTAAATAAAAGTATACCAGTGACTGAACCTACGAGTGACTAGAGAAGGCCAGCCAACCCTGGTATACAAAGTGCAGTGGTGCGTAAGGGTTTTGCAGTTTAAAATAAATCTCAATGCTCCATCGTCAATTGATCTCAAACACTGAGCGGAAGCATTCATATATAAAATATCCCCATAGTCTAGTAAAGGCATAAATGTAGCTGATACTTGCCTCCTTCTAGCTTCAAAAGAAAAGCAGAAAAGCCTTATTCCTAAAATAAAATCCCAACTTCAGCTTCAATTGTTTTCTAAGGTGTTGAATTTGCAATTTAAAAGATAGGCCGTCATCAATTAAAATACAGTATAGCATGATCAACTGGATCAAAAGCTTTAGAGAGATCAATAAAAAGTGAGAAACAGTGCTGTTTTTTGACAAGGACTTCAGTGATATCATTTAAAGCCTTCATGGCTGATGTAATTGTGCTATGCTTCTTCCTGGAGCCCGAAATTGATACATTGATAAAATAGAGTTAGTATATACAGTTGAAGTCGGAATTTTACATACACCTTAGCCAACTACATTTAAACTCAGTTTTTCACAATTCCTGACATTTAATCCCAGTAACAATTCCCTGTTTTAGGTCAGTTAGGATCACCACTTTATTTTAAGAATGTGAAATGTCAGAATAATAGTAGAGAGAATGATTTATTTCAGCTTTTATTTATTTCATCAAATTCCCAATGGGTCAGAAGTTTACATACACTCAATTAGTATTTGGTAACATTGCCTTTAAATTGTTTAACTTGGGTCAAATGTTTCGGGTAGCCTTCCACAAGCTTCCCACAATAAGTTGGGTGAATTTTGGCCCATTCCTCCTGACAGAGCTGGTTTAACTGAGTCAGGTTTGTAAGGCTCCTTGCTCGCACACGCTTTTTCAGTTCTATCCACAAATGTTCTATAGGATTGAGGTCAGGGCTTTGTAATGGCCACTCCAATACCTTGACTTTGATGTCCTTAAGCCATTTTGCCACAACTTTGGAAGTATGCTTGGGGTCATTGTCCATTTGGAAGACCCATTTCAAATCAAATCAAATCAAATTTATTTATATAGCCCTTCGTACATCAGCTGATATCTCAAAGTGCTGTACAGAAACCCAGCCTAAAACCCCAAACAGCAAGCAATGAAGGTGTAGAAGCACGGTGGCTAGGAAAAACTCCCTAGAAAGGCCAATACCTAGGAAGAAACCTAGAGAGGAACCAGGCTATGTGGGGTGGCCAGTCCTCTTCTGGCTGTGCCGGGTGGAGATTATAACAGAACATGGCCAAGATGTTCAAATGTTCATAAATGACCAGCATGGTCGAATAATAATAAGGCAGAACAGTTGAAACTGGAGCAGCAGCACAGTCAGGTGGAAGTTGAAACTGGAGCAGCAGCTCCAGCATAAATACTGGAGGCTGAGACAGGAGGGGTCAGGAGACACTGTGGCCCCATCCGAGGACACCCCCGGACAGGGCCAAACAGGAAGGATATAACCCCACCCACTTTGCCAAAGCACAGCCCCCACACCACTAGAGGGATATCTTCAACCACCAACTTACCATCCTGAGACAAGGCTGAGTATAGCCCACAAAGATCTCCGCCACGGCACAACCCAAGGGGGGGGCGCCAACCCAGACAGGATGACCACAACAGTGAATCAACCCACTCAGGTGACGCACCCCCTCCAGGTGAATTTGCGACCAAGCTTTAACTTCCTGACTGATGTCTTGAGACGTTACTTCAATATATCCACATCAATTTCCTTCTCATGATGCCATCAATTTTGTGAAGTGCACCAGTCCCTCCTACAGCAAAGCACCCCCACAACGTGTTGCTGCCACCCCCGTGCTTCACGGTTGGGATGGTGTTCTTCGGCTTGCAAGCCTCCCCCTTTTTCCTCCAAACAGAACTATAGTCATTATGGCCAAACAGTTCTATTTTTGTTTCATCAGATCAGAGGACATTTCTCCAAAAAGTACGATCTTTGTCCCCATGTGCAGTTGCAAACCATAGTCTGGCTTTTTTATGGTGGTTTTGGAGCAGTGGCTTCTTCCTTGCTGAGGGGCCTTTCAGGATATGTCGATATAGGACTTGTTTTACTGTGGATATAGATACTTTTGTACCTGTTTCCTCCAGCATCTTAACAAGGTCCTTTGCTGTTGTTCTTGGATTGATTTGCACTTTTCGCACCAAAGTACATTCATTTATAGGAGACAGAACGCGTCTCCTTCCGGAGCAGTATGACGGCTGCGTGGTCCTATGGTGTTTATACTTGCATACTATTGTTTGTACCGATGAACGTGGTACCTTCAGGGGTTTGGCAATTGCTCCCACGAATTAACCAGACTTGTGGAGGTCTACAATTTATTTTCTGAGGTCTTGGCTGATTTCTTTTGATTTTCCCATGATGTCAAGCAAAGAGGCACTGAGTTTGGAGGTCGGCCTTGAAATACATCCACAGTTACACCTCCGATTGACTCAAATTATGTAAATAAGCCTATCAGAAGCTTCTAAAGCCATGCAATAATTTTCTGGAATTTTCCAAGCTGTTTAAAGGCACAGTCAACTTAGTGTTGTAACGGCTTTCTTCCGTTGAAGGAGAGTCGGACCAAAATGCAGCGTGGTGGTTACTCATGTTCTTTTAATGAAAATATGTACGATACATGAAATAACTTAAATACAAAACAACAAACGAAACGAGAAAACCTATACAGCCTGTTTGGTGCTAACTAACACAAAGACAGGAACAATCACCCACAAAATACACAGTGAAACCCCGGCTACCTAAATATGGTTCCCAATCAGAGACAACGAGAATCACCTGACTCTGATTGAGAACCGCCTCAGGCAGCCAAACCTATGCTACACCCCTACTCAGCCGCAATCCCAATGCCTACAAAACCCCAATACGAAACACAACAAAATAAACCCATGTCACACCCTTGCCTGACCAAATATATAACGAAAACACAAAATACTATGACCAAGGCGTGACAGAACCCCCCCCCCCCCCCCTAAGGTGCGGACTCCCGGACGCACCTCAAAACCATAGGGAGGGTCCGGGTGGGCGTCTGTCCATGGTGGCGGCTCCGGCTCGGGACGTGGACCCCACTCCATTAATGTCATAGTTCCTCCCCTTCGCGTCCTGGGATAATCCACCCTCGCCGCCTACCATGGCCTAATAGTCCTCACCCAGAACCCCACTGGACTGAGGGGCAGCTCGTGACTGAGGGGCAGCTCGGGACTGAGGGGCAGCTCGGGACTGAGGCAGCTCGGAACTGAGGGGAAGCTCGGGACTGAGGGGAAGCTCGGGACTGAGGGGAAGCTCGGGACTGAGGGGCAGCTCGGGACTGAGGGGAAGCCCGGGACTGAGGGGAAGCCCAGTACTGAGGGAAAGCCCAGTACTGAGAGGAAGCCCAGTACTGAGATGAAGCTCAGGCAGGTAGTTGGCTCCGGCAGATCCTGGCTGGCTGGCGGATCTGGAAGAGTCTGGTTGACTGGCAGATCTGGAAGATCATGGCTGACTGGCAGATCTGGAAGAATCTGGTTGACTGGCAGATCTGGAAGAATCTGGTTGACTGGCAGATCTGGAAGATCATGGCTGACTGGCGGATCTAGCTGCTCTGGCTGCTCCATGCAGACTGGCTTCTCTGGCTGCTCCATGCAGACTGGCAGCTTTGGCTGCTCCATGCAGACTGGCAGCTCCATGCAGACTGGCAGCTTTGGCTGCTCCATGCAAACTGGCAGCTCTATGCAGATTGACATCTCAGGCTGCTCCATGCAGACTGACAGCTCAGGCTGCTCCATGCAGACTGACGCTCAGGCTGCTCCATGCAGTCTGGAAGCTCTATGCAGATTGACAGATCAGGCTGCTCCATGCAGACTGACAGCTCAGGCTGCTCCATGCAGACTGACAGCTCAGGCTGCTCCATGCAGACTGACAGCTCAGGCTGCTCCATGCAGTCTGGCAGCTCTGGCTGCTCCATGCAGACTGGCAGCTCTGGCTGCGTTGAACAGGCAGGAGGCTCCGGCAGCGCTGTAGAGGAGGAAGGCTCTGGAAGCGCTGAACAGGCGGGAGACTCCGACAGCGCAGGAGAGGAGGAAAACGCAGACTGCGCTGAACAGGCGGGACGCACTGAAGGCCTGGTGCGTGGTGCTGGAACTGGTGGTACTGGATCGAGGACACGCACAGGAAGCCTGGTGCGGGGAGCTGCCACCGGAGGACTGGTGTGTGGAGGTGGCTCTGGATAGACCGGACCGTGCAGGCGCACTGGAGCTCTTGAGCACCAAGCCTGCCCAACTTTACCTGGCTCGATGCCCACTCTAGCCGGCCAATACGAAGAGCTGGTATGTACCGCACCGGGCTATGCACCCGCACTGGAGACACCGTGCGCTCCATAGCATAACACGGTGCCTGCCCGGTCTCTCTAGCCCCCCGGTAAGCACAGGGAGTTTGTGCAGGTCTCCTACCTGGCATCGCCATACTCCCTGTGAGCCCCCCCCAATACATTTTTGGAGGTGACTCTCAGGCTTCCATCCGCGTCGCCGTGCTGCCTCTTCATACCAGCGCCTCTCAGCTCTCACCGCCTCCAGTTCTTCTTTGGGGCGTCGATATTCACCAGGCTGCGCCCATGGTCCTTTTCCGTCCAATATCTCTTCCCAAGTCCAGAAGTCCTTTGATCGCTGCTACTCACGATTAACAGGGAGAGTTGGCTCAGGTCTGACTCCTGACTCTGCCACTCTCTCCCTGAGCCCCCCCCAAGAATTTTTTGGGGGTGCTTTTCGGGCTTCCTTGCCAACCGTGTTCCCTCATATCGTCGGCTCTTATCTCCGGCTGCCTCTGCTCTCCTAAGTGCCTCCACCTGTTCCCATGGGAGGCGATCTCTTCCGGCCAGTATCTCCTCCCAAGTGTAACAACCTTTGCCATCCAACACGTCTTCCCATGTCCATTCCTCCTTTCGCTTTTCCTGCTGTCGCTGCCTGTTACCACGCTGCTTGGTCCGTGTGTGGTGGGTGATTCTGTAACGGCTTTCTTCCGTTGAAGGAGAGTCGGACCAAAATGCAGCGTGGTGGTTACTCATGTTCTTTTAATGAAAATATGTACGATACATGAAATAACTTAAATACAAAACAACAAACGAAACGAGAAAACCTATACAGCCTGTCTGGTGCTAACTAACACAAAGACAGGAACAATCACCCACAAAATACACAGTGAAACCCCGGCTACCTAAATATGGTTCCCAATCAGAGACAACGAGAATCACCTGACTCTGATTGAGAACCGCCTCAGGCAGCCAAACCTATGCTACACCCCTACTCAGCCGCAATCCCAATGCCTACAAAACCCCAATACGAAACACAACAAAATAAACCCATGTCACACCCTGGCCTGACCAAATATATAACGAAAACACAAAATACTATGACCAAGGCGTGACAAGTGTATGTAAACTTCTGAGCCACTGGAATTGTGATACAGTGAATTATAAATGAAATAATCTGTCTGTTAACAATTGTTGGAAAAATGACTTGTGTCATGCACAAAGTAGATGTCCTAACCGACTTGTCAAAATTATAGTTTGTTAACAAGAAATTTGTGGAGTGGTTGAAAAACAAGTTTTAATGACTTCAACCTAAGTGTATGTAAACTTCCGACTTCAACTGTAAAAAATATTTTAGCTGTTCACTCACAAGGGTCTCAAGTATTTTCACCAGGGGTGACAGCTTTGAGATTGGCCTATAATTATTTAAAATAGTTTAATCTCCCCCTTTTAAAAGGGGTAGGACAAATGCTGATTTCCAGATCTTTGGAATTTCATTACATTCCAGGGTTAGATTGAACAGATATGTAAGTGGCTCAGCTATGAAATCAGCTGCCAGATTTAAAAAACAGGGATCAAGAAGATCAGGACCTGCAGGCTTTCTCTAAGGATTTTTTTATTTTTATGTACCTCCTGTGCTGAGATTATTCTAGCTCTCGGAATGTAACAGTGCATTTCTATGGAAGATACAGGTATGTGACAGCCTTGCTTTTACCTTTGAATATTAACAATTCCAGTTCCCAACAACTCCACTAGATGGCAGTGAAAGCTCACAAAAATGTCTGATATGAAATGCCTTTGATAAAAAGCAGTTGTGGGGAGTCTTTATGGCTCTGTAATAAATCAAATGATATAATACAATGGAATATATTTTGTTTCCCCATGTTTGTTCTAATAGTAGATGTAGAAAAGGAAACGTTCCTATGGTTTCCCTTATTTTCCCATGACATTATCTTAACATTTACAAGACGCTCTTATCCAGTGCAACTTACAGTAGTGCGTGTGCATACATTTTCTGTCCTTGCATTATATCCACTCATCTGACTTCATCTGGCCAATGACTTGTTTTTTACAGATAATGTGGAGTTGGCAGTGCAGCCTCAGCGTTGTTTTCCGTTATCCAGGATGTGAATGGTCAATTTGATATAATAGGTTTTTGTCTCACATTATCAGACGTGTTTGCCTGTAAGTGTTTTTCTCCAGTCTAATGGGTAATACGGTTAGGGGTGGGAAATGTCAAGGCCACTCACTCTTTTGTTATGGTACAGTTATTTTTCCGTCTGTAAGGGAGTGCACCACCACACACACACTGCCGTCCTCATTCTGGGAAGACGGGGCATTCCTTTCTCAGGCCTATGGGGAAAACAATGAGGAGGTGGAGGGAAAGAGCTAATTTTAGTGTGTTTGTACAGAAACGTGTGTATGAGTTTGTCTGGACCGGAGGGAAGGGAAAGGGTTCGATGACACACTTCCTGCAGTATTCCCCCCACCTGCCCAAAGAGCTCTCTGTCTGTTTCAGTCCTCACACCCACGTGAACATTCAAGGCCACTGTGTTTTCCAACTCAATGGGGTTGTTTCTTTCAACCAGAAAGCTTCCAGTCCCCTCATACAATTAAGCCGTCAAATCCACTAAGTTGAGGTAAGGGAAATCTCTGATACGAGAGACTTTACTTTCCAAAAGTCCACTGATCCGAGACCAGCCCAAACCCATGCCTGCCCATGCCTGCCTAGCTGGCTCAGTCACAATGACTGTTTTTTTTTATTTCCGTGCAACGGCCGGTGCTTCCAGAATTTAGTGTGTCGTTTCACACATGGCTGACTGCGTGCTGCCAGACTCTCCAGTCCAGGCCACAGTGGACCTAAAGAAACATAAAGGGAAACGAAGACCACCCCATCCTTCCTGTATAGGCCTACTACTGCTGTCCCCCCAGCTCTCTCTCCAGCTCACCCCAGCACAGAGAGCTCCTTAGGCCCATCCATTGTTCAGCTGGTGGAGAGAGAAGGAGGAGGGGGAAAGCGAGGGAGGAAGGTGTATTTCAGGCCACCGTTCATGTGCAGGAAGTGTGGCCTCAGCCCCAGTGTCAGATGTACTTTTCCTGCCTCTCTGGTTCTCTGGCTCTGCATGCCTCATTCTCTCTTTCTCTGACTGCCTGTTCGCCCACCGAACTGTCCCAGTGGTCAGCCCTACCGACCGGACAGGGAGACAGGATGGACTGTCTGGCCAGCAGCTACCGCAGGTCCCAATCGCTGCGCCGCCGCGTCTCCTCGGGTAGGTGACCGTTAGGAGGGGACCTGGTAGTTACAGGAGTAGAACACACCATGCTGTGACACAGTGACACTCACCAAAAGATACAGGGAACCACCAAGGCCATGCGATGACCTTAGTCTCGAACCTTGCGAGGATGAAATTTAATGATTTTGAATAGTGTTCTCTAAAGATAAGGCGTTGACTTTGGATGTTGAAAATGAACCGACGTCGCAAGTATTGGTTTTGGAGACGGAAAGGTAAAGCTGTTTCTGATGTTAAGATGTGGAGAATTTGACTGTATTACTGTAGGATTGGTGTCGATGGTTGCAGTTAGGCAAATGACCACAGTGGCAGAGCGATGTAGCCTTATCTGTGTATCTGTATAAGCTGGCTCCATACTGTAGAGTAGACTATATACAATCAAACAGAGTACAGGTATGACATAAGTCAATAAGTGAAAGTGTGTGAGAGAACAAGGGAAGGTGTGCAAATTGTGAATTGAATGTAAAAATTTCACCCCTCTTCGTGATCCAGTCGAAACCTCAGCCTCAAGCCCTCTAGTGTCTCTCCTAAGCCTGGGATCCACACAAACCCTGCCACCCACACAGCCGTCTTAGGAGCATGCCAACCCCTCTCCCCCAGCCCCAATGCCCTCTATCCTGCCCCCCATTAACTGAGATGACATGCAGCTAATCTGTATTCTCTACCAGTGAGAGCTCCATTTTCTGAATGTTATCTTTGGCTGTGCTCCCAGACGTCAGCTGCTCGGTTTATATTACAGCTCAATGACCATATATTTTGTTAAAAGTGACATATTGTGTACCATAAACAGGAGCAAATCATATGAGGTTACTGAGGGACAGAGAAAGTGATTAGGAGATGTATGCTGCCGCCGGTGTACTAGACATCTAGCTCTGTGTGATTTCATCTCGTAAGTGAAGGGATGTGTATGATTATTTAAGTATTTCATCCAATATTACATGACCTTTACATATATATATACTGCAATAGACAACAGCTATAAGACCACAGCTATAGAAGATTCAGTCTCATGGTTGGGATACATAGCATTGCTGTCAAGGACCAGGACTGGTGTTGTAGAGAGTGCACTTATAGTTACCAGCCTGGGAAAAAAAGTATGTTTTGTTCTCTGAGTCCTGGGAACCGTCCCCTCTCTCAAGTCCCTGTAACAGCCACTCTGTCCTTTTGGCAAAAATCCCTGATGGCCCATTACCCAATTTTGTGTGTGTGTGTGTGTGTGTGTGCGTGTGTGTGTGTGTGTGTGTGTGTGTGTGTGTGTGTGTGTGTGTGTGTGTGTGTGTGTGTGTGTGTGTGTGTGTGCATGTGCGTGTGTGCTATGGAGAGGAGGGATAACTCTCCCTCTGTTCATAGTAGAAGAGAGGAAAGTGTGAACCATGCTTTCTTTCTGTGGGCCAGCAGGAAGGAAAAGGCTGGGAGCAGCAGGACTTGCTCCTTTCACCACACTCATTGTTACAATGTGGGGAGGGTCACATGAGAGAGGACGGGAAACACTAAACACAGCCTAGATATATGGTTACTAGGATGTGCTATAGGAGGACGGTCTCATTATAATGGATGGAAATTAATAAATGGAACGGAATTAAACATGGTTAAATAAAGGTTACATTTAAAAAAATGTCCATATGTTTAATGTGTTTGATACCGTTCCATTTATTCATCCTTCCGTCCTCCTTTACCTCCTCCCACCAGCCTAGATCCTATCTGAAGCTTTGTTGTGTGCACTCGTGTTGTTTTGAGCCTATAGCTGCAAAACCTCAGCTTGTCTACCTGTGGCAGAACAAGTCTAGTGAGATACTGTAGCGTTACCAGTAAAGGTCAATGTTTAGCACTGCAATAGTCTCTCTGAGAGCGGTTGTTATTGTATCTCTGGTGTTCCTGGTATGTCTCTCTCTCTCTCTGTCTCTCTGTCTCTCTCTCTCTCTCTTTCTCTCACTCTCCATTGATCCACAGCATTCCTCCCAGTGTGCCTGAGCACTGACATCATCCTTTGATCACATTACTGAGCACACTGACAGGAATTGCATGCTCTCACAAACACAACATTATGGAAATGCACATCTCTTTTCAAACACACACCTGCCGTGGTGGGATTAGTGTGTTTCACTGCTGTTTGTGTGGTTTGTGTGTGTGTGGAGTGGTGTCCGTCAGATGGTGTGAAACTGTGAGAAGAGGGAAGGTTGTCATCGCCCTGCAGCAAGGTTTGATTTATTGAGTGTGATGTGGTCTCATGAAAGAGTTGATTGAGGAGTAAGGTTATATGTTTTCTGCATAGAACAGCATTGCAATCAATACTCAGGTCAGCCACCAGGGGGTGGGAGTTTGACAACACCTGAACATCTATTTACTCTTAAGGGGTCTACACAGAATACAGCAAACGGAGCCGACAGAGCGTAGCGCAGTGTCACAATGTCTTTTTCCGTCATGCTGCTTTGTTGACAACTGCAACCAACTCGCACCCCAGGTGTTCAGCCAGTCAATCCAAGCTTCTACAGTGGTTTCAAATGCTCTCAGATACTTTAATTGTTTAATCAATTGTGTTTTGGAGATGAGTGCTGTTGTCTGCAGGTTATTATCTTGCCGTTCTTTTGTGGCTTGCTCTTCTCTTTTCTGTGTGACTGGATTGATTTTGACGGGGCTAAATTCTGCTTTTGGGGCGAGTCGTTCACAGCAGGTCATGCCAACCGGACTATGTGAGATTAGAAGAGCCAATCAATGTGGTCTGGTGCTGTGACATGTGGCAGATGCCATTCATGCCATGCCCTAGTGACAGATGTGCCCTTCTGTCCGTTATGGGGGCAGCAACCATCAGCCATGCAGGCCACACTGTGTCTGGATATGTGTGTGTGTGCGTGTTCAACTAAGCGCATATGTGTGTGTGCTGCACCGTACTGTGTGTGTGTGTGTGTGTGTGTGTGTGTGTGTGTGTGTGTGTGTGTGTGTGCTGCACCGTACTGTGTGTGTGTGTGTGTGTGTGTGTGTATGTGTGTGTGCTGCACCGTACTGTGTGTGTGTGTGTGTGTGTGTGTGTGTGTGTGTGTGTGTGTGTGTGTGTGTGTGTGTGTGTGTGTGTGTGTGTGTGTGTGTGTGTGTGTGTGTGTGTGTGTGCGTGTGTGTGTGCATGTGCATGCTCACATGTGTGTGTGCTTCCCTGTACTGTGTGTGTGTGTGCGCATATGTCTGTATTCTGCAATATTTCCTACTGTGACCTTCATCAAGTGGGAGGCAGAGGAAGTGAGAGAGATTACAGGAGAGACCGCCAGGCTGAGATGAGAGAGTGGGAATCTGCATGCAGCCAGGGTGTGTGTACAGTAAGTGATGTGTGTTTAATTAATGGTGTGCGAGTGTGTACGTGTGTGTGTGTGTGTGTGTGTGTGTGTGTGTGTGTGTGTGTGTGTGTGTGTGTGTGTGTGTGTGTGTGTGTGTGTGTGTGTGTGTGTGTGTGTGTGTGTGTGTGTGTGTGTGTGTGTGTGTGTGTGTGTGTGTGTGTGTCGCATATCCTCCACTCTTAGAGATGTGGTGGGTAGTGGCTATGCACAAGACTCTGAGAGTGTGCTACACAGCTGGAGGAGAGCCCAGGGGCTGGGGCAGATGGGGAGCAGACGGGGGGGATCATTCACTGAATCAGCCATATATCAAAGCGCCAGAGGTTTTTGGTCACGAATGATAAGTAACCACAAGGAGACTTTTCAGTGACGTTCTCGTTGACTGTACTATTCTATAAGCAGTGTTTTGACATAGACTGTGAGTTAGGCCTACAGTTACATAGGGCAGGAGTACACGATGCAAACCAGCATAAAGAGAGCTCAGACCTGTAAGGTTTATTGTCCAATCATGTTGCTTTCTCTGTGTCTGTGTATAGGAAACCCCCCTAGTCCTTTTAAAAATAGAATTCATATGAAAAGTACAATGTTGCTGCAGTTTGACAGTCATCCTCCCCAAGGCCAGGAGTCTTTCCAGGAGTTTGTTTAAACCATGTGACCTGATTAGAAAAACTCTGGTCCCGTCATAGCCCATATTTAACCTTTTTACAACAGATGAATTGCGTCATACCGTGTAAGGTCTGGAGTTTTATGGGCCCCAGAATTTCTCTTCCGCCACACCACTCTGGGACCTGTGGCGCCAACTGCAAAGAGGAAGGATGATCTTATTTACAAGCAAGCAGTGAGTGTGTGAGTACTGTATGTGCTTGTGTGTGTGTGAGTGAGTGCCTGTGTTTGCGTGCCAGTGTGTGTGTTTGCATGCCTGTGTGTGCATGAGTGCGTGCGTCTGTGTGTGTGCCAGTGTGTGCGTTTAATTGAATTTCATGCCTGTACTATACGGTGTGTGTACGTGCACTACAATTCAGAACAGCTATGGAGAGTGAATGTTCAAGCAAACCCATCACTCACTGTCCGAATATCAATAGTGCTGTGAAATGCCACCGTGGCGACTAAGCGCCACCTTGACAATAATCAATGAAAATGTTGACTCAGGGGAACCATTCGGTTGGTTGACATAATAGTTAAATAGGAAGCCAGATGCTTGTCTTTTATCTGAAAGTAATTTCCATGTGAAACGATGAACTCCCCAGGTGTACTTCTAGAGTCTGCTGGTCCACTATGTCTTCGGTGAAATGCCAGACTCAATGTGTTATTACTACGTAACTTCAGCCGCACTGAAATTAAGTCCACCTTCAACTGAAACGGTAGAAACGGAACGGAAAGTGAAATTGGCTCACTGGTTATTTTTATGCATTGCTAACATAGTACAGTATTTCATCCATTCCACCCTTGAGTTCAGAGAGCTGGAAATCCTGTGGTTTTACATACAAATGCTGCCGGATCCTATGTGAGTCCATTGAGCCGTGAGGCAGCATGAGCAGAAAAGGCTGGTAACCTCCAATCTACCCCAGTCTCTTTAATAATCCCATCTCTATTAGACACACTCCTAATGTCTGTAATAAAGGGGTGTTTTATGGCCTCCACACACACACTAAGCCAGGCACATGGTCCCTCTTGTCTCTGTGACTGCAGGCCTGTGACCCTTAGAGCAGTGACCTGGAGGCAATCATGGCTCTGTAGTAAAACCAGTAAGACTGTAACAGAGTAGCTGTCCACTCTCAGGTCTGGCATATGTACACACACACACACACACACACACACACACACACACATGCTCACAAATTCATACTCACACGTCACACACACACATTTCTTTGTGTGAGGCAGTGGGGATGTTGGAGTCACGACGTGGTTACTGGTCTCTGAGGTTTGATGGGACCCTTCCTGTCACTAATGGCACTGTGCCTTAGCGAGGTGTGATGCCTGGCCGGGAGGGAGGCATGGTGACTTGGCCCTGAGGGTGCCCCTGGATAGTGACTGCTCTGTTGTCTGGTTCTCTCTCTGACAGTCAGGAAGCATGGTGACCGGACCTCTGGAGAGAGAGGTTAACAATGATGGGACTATGAGGAGAGAGGGCTACCAGCCCCAGGCTCACTGTCTGACTGGGGGAAGTAGACTGGAGGGGAGATGGAGAAGGGATGCAGAGAGAGGGATGAGATGAAAGAGAGGAGCAGAGGAAGGAGCCCATTGGGCAAAAACTGGTTGAATCAACATTGTTTCCATTTCAACCTAAAAATGTAATATGATGAAAACTGATTGGATTTGAAAAAGTGATCAACGTAAGGGAATTGTTTCTTTTTTTCACCCAACTTTTAACCTAAATCCAATGACATGGTGACATTTGTTGTTAATTTCGCATAGAATATAGGTTAGTTGACAAAAGCCCAGTGGGAGGTCAGTTCAGGAGTGTCGAGCGTGCCACACTGAATTAGAGCAGACATGATCAGAATGATTCCCCTAAATGGCCATTGTGTGTGCAAGCATTCCTGTGTGTGTGTGTCTGTCGTGAAAATTGAGTAACACTTGGCCGTCATATAGGTCATGTTCTCAGGCCAGTGTGAGATCACAACAGAGCACGCGTGACAACACTTTCCCCCTACCTCTTACTCACCATATCAAACCAGTGGCTCTCTGTTCAACTACAAACATACCTCTCTATACTCTGCTGGTAAATGGGGGTGTGACCTTATTCAGTGTTGTCACATAAAAGTGGCAGTGTAGCCTAGTGGTTAGAGCGTTAGACTAGCAACCGAAAGGTTGCAAGTTCAAATCCCCGAGCTGACAAGGTACAAATCTGTTGTTCTGCCCCTGAACAGGCAGTTAACCCACTATTCTTAGGCTTTCATTGAAAATAAGAATTTGTTAAATAAAGGTCAAATCAAAAAAAAAAGGAGCATTTGGCTCTAATGCCATAGGAATGGAGTAGGTGGAATTCAATCTCTTCATCGCACACTGCCCCCACGCACACCACTCTGACTCATTTGCATTCAAAGGGTTGTGGGGGCACTGGCGTTATTGACCCACCCCCAAGCCTACTGTCACATGACCACTGCATTGGTGGGAATGGAATAAAAACACACACAATTGACTGAGACACGTGGAACATCATTTTAAACAAAATCTTAACGATTGCTAGAAAATCTGATTGGCCTTTATTGACTGATCTATTTTTTAAATTCTTCACCCACCTCATCCATCTATCCCTCCCTCGGCCTCTCTCTCTTTCTCTACCTCTCTCTGGCTCCCCTCTCTCATCCTCTCTATCACCGTCACTCTCCCTCTCTCCTTGGAGGGGGAGTAATTGTGTGAGGGTCAGCACCTGACAGCCGCGGCCAGTAGCAGCAGCAGCGACAGCAGATGAGAGCCATTGGCTTCCTCCCCACTCTCTGGCCCTTCCCCTCCTCCCACACAATAGGGCTGATTGTCTGTGCGACACACACACACACACACAGAAGGGGTCTTACTGTGTGGGTAACGTTCCCCCGCCATATGCCCCGTCACCGTTGGAATGTGATTATCTTCACAAGCTACGGATTGGAAACACACAGAGAGGAGAAAGGAGGAAGAGGTACGTTGAAGTTATAGTAAGTAAGAGAGCGTGTGAGAGAGAGAAAAGCAGGACGAGAGAGAGAGAGAGAGGGAGGGGAGGGTGTGAAGGCGATGTAGACGGAGAGAGAGGGAGGGGAGGGTGAAAAGGCGATGTAGACGGAGAGAGAAGGGAGGATGGGGCGAAAGCAGCAAGGCAGTAGTTTAGCGCGAACCCTGACCCTGCCTGTGTGCCTCTGTGAGAGCGAGAGGAACGGAGAGAGGGAGAGGTCGATTTTCCCTCATCATTCTGGCTTAAGTGTAACAAGGAGAAGGATATCCTATCTCTGTGGATGGTAGCTGTTGACTCTGACACACAGACCCATGCTGGACTAACGGAAGCCTTGTCTCAGGTCAGTGGGTTTTTCTCTGATAGACGGACTGGACTTAAGCTCTCTGGTACACTGTAGCCACCGAGGGCACAACGCTGTGTTCACAGCTGTATTATACAGACAGGGGTGTTTATCACTGGTCCCAGAGCAGCGAGAGGAGCAGTCCACTGCTACTGAATACTGAATACTGGGGTAAAATGTGGGGTTGTTGTTAGTCTGGTGACACACAGAGCTGATGTTCAGTATTCCGAGTAGACTGTCGGTTACACAAAGGGAGGAACACCTCACAAACGAGGGACCTTACACCACAGGATGTGCCTAAGATAGCATGATAAGTATAGCAGGGAGTGTGAGGGGTGTTTGTGTGTGTGTGTGTGTGTGTGTGTGTGTGTGTGTGTGTGTGTGTGGCTGTGCCTGGGGGTAGGAGGGGTATTAAGATGCAAGCAGGCTTTGTTTGTTGGCTGAGCCCCAGAGCTGCAGCCTCTCTCAGTAGTACACATGCAAAACACACACACACTTGCAAAATACACACATGTGATTTGCATACACACACTGACACACATGTGGAGGACTACTGCAGTTAGCCTTCTTGGCCACTGTTACAGCCCTTATCTATCTCCGGGGTGTGCTCTAGCAGAGATGTTAGCCACACCAGCTGCATGTAAGCGTTGCCATAGCCTACCCTGCTGTAGCTGAAGCTGCTATTTCACCTTGCTGTTAGAGCTGCAACAGTATCTGTTGTTATTCCCAATGGTGTTTATCTTCAACTGTTAGCTTTCCTTTGCCATATCTGAAGTCATCAACTCTTGTTGCTGTGTAGCTCAATCTGATAGTGATAGATACCCTAGTAGTTAAACCATTAGCTTCACCTGCTACAAAATGTTAGCTGTAGCCATGGGGTCTTGCTGAGACTGGACTGTAACTGTTAGTGGTCCCCGCGGTCCCTCCTGTCTGTTCCCTGCTGTGTTGTTGAAACAGGCATGCAGGGCAAATCTAATGGAGCAATTCCACTAGAGGAACCAAGCCGGGAACGTGCTGGAACCAGCACGAACTAGGCTTGTTGGTTGTTGGTTGTTTTCCATTTGTTGTGGAACTAGAAACAGGACTAGGTTTAATTTGCGGGAAAAACTGCTAATGAACGATGACGCATTTTGACAAAGACATTGTTGTGATCCTCGGTGACTGGCATTTTTAAGTATGGAGGAGGGAGACGCGCTGGAGGAGATAACCAGGAGTTTTGTGCCATCGTTTTCATTTTTGTTCGTGGGCAATAATGGAGACTGAACGAGAGGAGACACACAATGTAAGTTTTCATCATGCGAGGAGAGAATCGCTTCAGCTGGTTGAAAGACCGGTAGAACCGTTTTAGGCTGTAGATAGCACCTTTTTTTCTAAGAGTGTAGTGACATGTCTGCTGCTGGTGTCTGACTTCCTTTTATTGCTTGGACAAACTGTCCAAAATACAGCTATGAAGCTGTTGTTAAACGAGGCGGTCAGGGCCATCTCAGCCGCCCTGGCTGTCCTGTCTGCTGCCCTGGCTGTCCTGTCTGCTGCCCTGGCTGGCTGTCCTGTCTGCTGCCCTGGCTGTCCTGTCTGCTGCCCTGGCTGTCCTGTCTGCTGCCCTGGCTGTCCTGTCTGCTGCCCTGGCTGTCCTGTCTGCCGCCCTGGCTGTCCTGTCAGCCGCCCTGGCTGTCCTGTCTGCTGCCCTGGCTGTCCTGTCTGCTGCCCTGGCTGTCCTGTCTGCTGCCCTGGCTGTCCTGTCTGCTGCCCTGGCTGTCCTGTCTGCTGCCCTGGCTGTCCTGTCAGCTGCCCTGGCTGTCCTGTCTGCTGCCCTGGCTGTCCTGTCTGCTGCCCTGGCTGTCCTGGCTGTCCTGTCTGCTGCCCTGGCTGTCCTGTCTGCTGCCCTGGCTGTCCTGTCTGCTGCCCTGGCTGTCCTGTCTGCTGTCCTGTCAGCTGCCCTGGCTGTCCTGGCTGCTGCCCTGGCTGTCCTGTCAGCTGCCCTGGCTGTCCTGTCTGCTGCCCTGGCTGTCCTGTCAGCTGCCCTGGCTGTCCTGTCTGCTGCCCTGGCTGTCCTGTCTGCTGCCCTGGTTGTCCTGTCTGCTGCCCTGGCTGTCCTGTCAGCTGCCCTGGCTGTCCTGTCTGCTGCCCTGGCTGTCCTGTCTGCTGCCCTGGCTGTCCTGGCTGTCCTGTCTGCTGCCCTGGCTGTCCTGGCTGTCCTGTCTGCTGCCCTGGCTGTCCTGTCTGCTGCCCTGGCTGTCCTGTCTGCTGCCCTGGCTGTCCTGTCTGCTGCCCTGGCTGTCCTGTCAGCTGCCCTGGCTGTCCTGTCTGCTGTCCTGTCTGCTGCCCTGGCTGTCCTGTCTGCTGCCCTGGCTGTCCTGTCAGCTGCCCTGGCTGTCCTGTCAGCTGCCCTGGCTGTCCTGTTTGCTGCCCTGGTTGTCCTGTCTGCTGCCCTGGCTGTCCTGTCAGCTGTCCTGGCTGTCCTGTCTGCTGCCCTGGCTGTCCTGTCTGCTGCCCTGGCTGTCCTGTCTGCTGTCCTGTCTGCTGCCCTGGCTTTCCTGTCTGCTGCCCTGGATGTCCTGTCTGCTGCCCTGGCTACTTCCTCATCTTCACACAGCTGATTGAAGTGCTGATTCTGCTGCTGACGCTGGGCCTCAAGTGTCTCCGGGTATGAGGCCTTGGCCTCCCTCATGAAATTCAGGTATTTGCTGGCTGTGCTTGCAGTGTGTTTTCTCTTCCCTGGGGAAATATTTAGGCAGAATTAATGACATGTACAGTTCAGGAATAAGGCACAGACTCCAAAGCAAACCTGAGGGCAGCCTGTGTGAGTGCAGTTTTGTTCTCCAACCATGTATTGTCTCATCAAATGTATTCAATATTATCCAGCAAAGGTCAGTATGGGGCCATCCAGATATACCAACCAGATACACCAATAATGCAAATAATAAAGTTCTATGATTAATTGAATCATTGTGACAGTTTTATATGTAAAATCCTAGATCCACACTGTCTCCATTAATAATGTTTAGGAACATAACCATGCCATGACAAAAGCCCTCTGTGGACGAGATTGCCCACCCCTGTTGAAGACAGCTAAATTGTGTGATTAGGGCTAAACAAGTGAACATTGACATTGAACTGTTTACCAGACCCTTGGCGCCTGGGGGTGCAGGGCTCAGGGGTTGCAGGAGCATTGATTGTGTTGATGGACCCTGGGAGTGTAGGGTTCTGAGGTTGTGGCTTCACTATTCGAGCACACATTGGTAGCTAGTTATATAGTAATTTGGCTAAAAACAATGTATTACCGTGCTGATCATCGCTGCTCTGCGTCATCATGGCTTCAAATATCGCTTTCTGGTCCACTTTTGTTGTTGTGGTCTTTTATCTTTTTATAATCTTGTTTGAATTTGTAAATGTTTTTTTCCTGCACTGTTTTATTGACCGATGGATTCCGATCTCGGGTAATGTATCCAATATTTGATCAAAACCACTTGGACATCTCCAACTGACCAATTTTCTGCTTCTATTAATCATTTTTAGCTTTAGAGAGTTTGGGGCTCCTATCTGAATCCTATGGTTCTCCCCTGTGGCCCTGTCCTAGACTCCTAGGACTAAGACTGTTACGGTGACCGTATTACCGCCACACCGGCGCTCACGAGTCATGAAGGCAGTCAAATTCCATATGTCCGTTTAGTCACGGTAATTAGTCTTCTCCAAGCTCTGATGCTGCTGATGGTCATTAGTAGCCTACCAAACTTGCTAACTGCCTGGTATTCAGCACTCTATTGTCCCTCTTATTTTTAATTTTAAAATAAATTAACCTTTATTTAACTAGGCAAGTCAGTTAAGAACTGCTATACATACATAAGCAGAGCGTGAGTGTTGAGTTTGGGGAAGATCATTTCACCATAAAAATGCACCTTTATCATAAATGCATTACATGCATAATCACATTTGTGGTCACTTTTGATAATGGTGTTTTCCTGCTAATGGAACATTCACGCTTATAGCCTACTGCTGCGTGTGCATTGCTGCGCTTATAATATGAAGAAATAGGCTAATAGTTCATCAACATTTTAAGCTAAATGTTCTCATCTGTTGCGTCAGCCACATTGCGTAAAACAGGTTTTTTGATGCTGGTGGTTGTATTATTTTAGGATCTATCGCATCCCACAACTGTCCCAGACTATGTTTGGAAAATGTATTTCTCACACCGAATAGAATAGGTCAACTTTTACACTATGGGGGATGTAGATTGGCATAGGCTAGTACTTTTGCTGTTCGTTAGGCCTACTCATCTTGTTGGCTGGCGAAAAGTAAATGTGGACAGTTCTTCCAATAACTTCAATATGCACCCCGGAATTGGATAAGAACGTGTCTGTCTTCACTTGTAGCCTTTGAAAAAGACCCGATCATGTGATTGAGAGCCATGTGAGTGAGGCTTCGGAGCATGCAACACTCAAGGAAAAAGGAATTATCATTATTATATTCAGCCCAAGGGCACAACGGCCACTGGCCGCAAAAGGCATGGATTTGTTTTTTAACAGTAGCACCAGAGTCATCCGGTTCTTAGGGGGAGGTTGTCATTGACTTCTCTGTGGAGCTTTGTCTTTCACTGTGTCAGGGAGAGTGAGAGAGTGTGTGTGAGAGAGAGAGTGATGATGATGCTGATGATACTAACGCAATGGCACTCTCCTACATTTTGTGACCGCCACAGCCCTACGTAGGACTCAGGGCTGAAGGCTGGGGGTTCAGGCTGGGAGGGGTGGGGATGTGTGGGGGGAGGGAGGCTTCTGTCACAAAAGGCTGTTGGGGCAGGATGGAGGCCCACCGTGACCAGAAATGAGATTACATGGAGAGAGCAGCACATCAAAAGAGAAGCAGAGAGTGCTAAGTGCTAAGATCTTCATCAGACAACACAATGAATGAAAACTAAGCTCAGACACGTACATACACACAGGGAGGGACACACACACACATACACTAGACAGCACTGTCTCATATTCAATGCCCCTGCGAGTATTTTGTTTTAGTGTTTTCATTTGGTGTGTGTGTGTGTGTGTGTGTGTGTGTGTGTGTGTGTGTGTGTGTGTGTGTGTGTGTGTGTGTGTGTGTGTGTGTGTGTGTGTGTGTGTGTGTGTGTGTGTGTGCCGTTTGCCCCAGCATGCTGTCTCAGCAGTGGTTTTCAGGGGTTCAGCAGTGTTAAGTTTGATCCCCACCTCTTCTCTCTTTCTCATGTTTTCTGCACTGCTAGAATGCGCCGCCAGAATGCACAGTCAGTGCCTCCATTAACAGTAACACCAGAGTCATCCGGTTCTTAGGGGGAGGTTGTCATTGACTTCTCTGTGGAGCTTTGTCTTTCACTGTGTCAGAGAGAGTGAGAGAGTGTGAGAGAGATGATGCTGATGAATCTGACACTATGGCACTCTCATACGCTCTTAGAAGAAAAGGTGCTATCTAGAACCTAAAAT